>NW_003852509.1:3095461-3128558 GCF_000181295.1 Otolemur garnettii
TCCTGATAACCACCCATCCTGATAACCATCCACTCCTGATAACCAGCCACTCCTGATAACCACCCATCCTGATAACCTGCCCATTCCTGATAATCACCCATCCTGATAACCATCCACACCTGATAACCACCCATCCTGATAACCATCCACTCCTGATAACCACCCATCCTGATAATCATCCAATCCTGATAACCACCTACTCCTGATAACCTGCCCATTCCTGATAATCACCCATCCTGATAACCATCCACTCCTGATAACCACCCATCCTGATAACCAGCACTCCTGATAACCACCCATCCTGATAATCATCCAATCCTGATAACCACCTACTCCTGATAACCTGCCCATTCCTGATAATCATCCACTCCTGATAACCATCCATTTCTGATAACCATCCATTCCTGAGCAGAAATGTAGGCACAAAAGTCACTTGGGTTGTTGGACTATTTTTCCAATAAAGAATACTTAAAAAAAAAAAAAAGAGCCAGATGATCTGACCTTCAATGTCTAGTCCCAGCAGAAACACCTGCCCTTCCCTGTCCCCCTTTATAAACACTGGTTTCCCAGGCTGTGTACAGTGGCTTTCATCTGTAATCCCAGCACTCTGGGAGGCCCAGGTGGGAGGATTCCTTGAGGTTAGAAGTTAGAGACTAATATCAGCCTAAGCAAGAGCAAGACCCCATTTCTACTAAAAAATAGAAAAACTAGCAGGGCAGCACTTGTAGTCCCAACTACTGGGGAGTCTGAGGCAGGAGGATCAATTCAGCTCAGGAGTTTAAGGTTGCTATGAGGTGAGCTGATGCCATGGCACTCTAACCAGGGCAACAGAGTAAGACTTTGTCTTAAAAAAAATTGTTCTCTGTTGCTGCCCACACCATATTGTCCAAAAAGCTGCTTAACCTGCATTTCTGAGTCCTTTGCAATATGGCTCTCACTCTAAATAGTTTGTTTTTTACCTCATCCAAACACCTCCTAAAATAGCTTCTCTTCGGGCAAAACTTATGCCGTCTCCTTTTTTCTTTTTTTAATCATGCCATTTTCTTTTTCCAAGACTCAACTATTCATCCTCACTGCTAAAATGAATTAGCATTTTATTTCATTAAAATATTTAATTCTACTGAAATTGTGTCATGAGGAAGAAAGCATGCTGCCATTTTCCATTAATTGGTGTTGACAGACACAGAGTCCCGTTGGTTTGTTGGTGTTCTTTACCTTTGAGGTTCTTTCATCTTTTTGTCAGTGCCTGTGGTTCTTTGATCATTTTTATTGCTCTTTTGATGTTGTCTTAATGCTTTTAGTAATGAGGTGCTCAAAATACAACAATTGATGCTACGTGGCGTTTTAATTTTATTAGGAATTTTCTATCTTCCTGAAAATGCAGAACTTTACCAATTTTTTTTATTCTTTACATCTTCAACGCCTTTGCTAGCAAGTCATTATGTGAAAGCAGACAGAATGCTAATTATTTCCTTTCTTTTCCCAACTCAATTGGTGCTATTTTTAGCACATTCTTTTTTTTTTTTTTTTTTGAGGCAGAGTCTCACTGTGTCACCCTTGGTAGAGTGCTATGACTTCACAGCTCACAGCAACTTCAAACTCTTGGGCTCAAGCAATCCTCTTGCCTCAGCCTCCTAAGTATCTGGGACTACAGGTGCCTGTCACAACGCTGGGGTATTTTTAGACACTGGGTCTTGTTCTGGCTCAGGCTGGTCTCCATCCCTTTAACTCAGGCAATCCACCTGCCTCAGTCTCTTGGAGCGCTGGGATTACAGGTGTAAGCCACCCCACCCAAGCTTTTTTTTTTTTTTTTGAGATAGTCTCACTTTGTCACCCTCAGTAGAGTGATATGGCATCATAGTTCACAGCAACCTCCAACTTTGGGCTTAAGCAATTCTCTTGTCTCAGCCTCCCGAGTAGCTGGGACTACAGGCGCCCACCACAACACACGGCTATTTTTTGTTGCAATTCTTGTTGCTGTTTTAGCTGGCCTGGGTCAGGTTCAAACCCACCACCCTCAGTATATGGAGCCAGCACCCTACCCACTAGGCCACAAGTGCCGCCCTATACCCAACCTTTTTTCATGTTCTTGAAGTTAGAGAAAAAGAATAAAACTTATAAAGAAACCAGCTGGATCTTAAAATAATAACTCAGCACTCCTGGTACATATTCATAGTTCCAATTTCTGTCTAATAGAATCAGAATTTCAAAGTGTAGATAATTCCATCATATGTATTTTTGTACAGTATAAATAAAATATTTTTGAAGAATGGCTCATTTTTTTTGCTTTCTTTTCACTTTTTACAAGTTTGTTTTCCTTTCTAGAGTTCTCAAACAGCTTTCTCTCTGCTGGAACAGAACAAAGCTTTCCTTACAGCCGTCTGCCCAGGTGTGCAGGGGGCAGGAAGCAGTGGTTCATTCTTACCAGCCGCAACCTTGAATTTACTTTTAGCTTCCGGTATGGCTGTGAGTTAATCACTACTTCTCTGATCATCAGTTTCATTATTTATGAAGTGGGAAGAATAAATCCGTGTTTTTTTTTTTTTAGGATAAATGGTGTTAATAGATGTGGCAGCTTCATGAAAGAAAGGATCCTCTGTTTGGGAGCTGTGATTATATACATGTAGTTTACAAACAATTTGCATGAATCTGTGACTCTCCTCAAGGAGAATTAGCTAGAAAGGAAAGAACACTCACTTAACTGATGATAGCCTGCGCAATGTGACTGACTGGTGCTCCAGTCTCGGGTAGTCTCTCTCTCCTCCAAGGACTACTGATACTGGAATCTCACTCTTCAGTAGGTTCTTGGTCTCGATGATTCGAAGAACGAATCCGCGGACCACAGATCAATGGTAAGACAGGATTTATTTACATACAGAACAGAATACAGAAAGTCAGAGCTCCTGGTATGGAGAGAAAGCCCAAGTTGGGAGAGAAAAGCCTGTCTGTCTCTCTCTCTGCCTGTCTGTCTCTCTCCCCGGGCTCTTTGTCTCGGGGTATGAAGAGTCACAGGGGCCCTTGGTAGTTACTAGCATGTCTGGGACAAAGTGTCTGGGATATGTCTGGCCTTTAGTGTGTCTATCCTTTAGTGTGTCGGGGTCATCGTGTCTGGAACATGTCTGGGTCATGTCTGGGTTGTGAATGAATGTCTACAATCCCTTTCATTCCCAGGCCTAGGAAATTTACATGAAATTGACCAGGCCTAAGAAATGGGGGATTCCCTGTTTAGCCCTAAGTACAAGGGGAGGGAAACCTAAGGTACTGGTGTCTCCCCAGCAGTTGTCTGATCCCTCTGGCTACTGGAGCCTCCTATGAGTCCTCCTGCCAAACCTCCAGCCTGCTGGTTCCTCTGCTCACTGCCACTGAACCTACACCACCAAAATGGAAGCAGCAGGTTCCTCCCCCAGCTCCACCCCCCTAGCTCCACAAGCTGGCTGGGATGCCACTTGTCCTGTATCAATTCTCCTTCTCCAAGTAGAAACTCTAACTGCTGTTAGGGAAAAGGGATTAAGACTCCATCCAACTGCTTCCTGCTGAGTCAGGCAATGATAGGAGAGGGCAGTTAGGGTTTCTCTGGAGGGAGAGTGACCCAGGGGTCCATGATACAATCAGGTCTTGGTCTGGAACCATCTTTACTGTGTGTGGCTTGATGACATTTCTAGAAGACACAAATCTGATTAGCACATTAAAAGTCAAGGCTATAACAGTGAGAGGAGGGGGTTAATCACAGTGTCAGGTTAGAAGAACAAAGTCAGTGATTTTAAAAGAAAACTATATTAACACTTTCCTTGCTGTCTTCTAAACAATAACTTTAAATTTTCCTTAGGCTCACAAGTGTAGGTGGACTGTGGTTGATTCTCTTCATGGTCTGCTTCTGTAGGAGGTGGAGGGTTCCAGGATTTTACTTGTGAATGATGTATCCAGAAATCTATTCCCTTAACTTTAACAGCTGTAGAGGAAGACAAGATAACGGAAAAGGGCCCTTCCCAAGTTGGGGTTAGGGAAGGTGAATTAGAGAAAAGAGTTTTGATCATGACTAGATCTCCAGGAGAGAAAAGCTCCTTTAGTGTTGAATGTGAAAATGTAGTCGAGAGGTTTTTAAGGATTCTTTGAAATTTAGCTAAAGAAGTGATATGTTTTGCTAATTCTGTAGTTTCTTGATCTAGTAATAAATTGTTAGTTAAAAAGGGTCTTCCATATAATAATTCGATTGGGCTACAGCCGAGTTTCTGAGGTAAATTTCTTGTCCTAAGGAGAACAATGGAAAGCAATTTAGTCCCAGGGAGATGAGTCTCTTGAGTTAGATTTCGTAACTGTCCTTTGATTTTACCATTAATTTTTTTCTACCTTCCCAGAGGAATGGGGTCTCCAAGAGCAGTGCAGGTGATATTTTATGCCTAAGGTTTTAGCTCTTCCCTGTGTTATAGCTGCCTGGAAGGCTGTCCCATTCTCACTTTGCAAACTCCAAGGGAGTCCAAACCTGGGGGATAATCTCATGTACTAAAGCCTTTACAACTTCCTGAGGCTCTTCTGTCCTGCAAGGGAGTGTTTCAACCCAATTAGTAAAAGTATCCACAAATACCAGCAAATATTGTATACCACGTACCTTGGGGAGATGAGTAAAATCCATTTGCCAATCTTCACCTGGATATTTACCTTGTTTCTGTATACCTGGGGGAGCTAGATGGGATTTAAAGGATTGTTTTTCTGACATACCTCACAAGTCCTTGTAATCTGTTTTATGGTTTTAAATAAGATTTTTCCATTAAAAAGAGTTTTAGCCATTTGATAGGTACTTTCAGTGCCAAAATGAAAAGACTGATGTAATTTAGTTTTAAGTATTTTTCATTGGCTTGAGGCAGGTAATAGCAAAAGTCGTCTTCTGTTTTGTAGCCAGCCTGATGGAAGTAGTGAATAGTCTCTGGATAAAGCCCATTTCTTTTCTTTTTGGGTATATTGAGGTGCATGATTCTCAAGTGATCCCTCCCAAATAAGGGGTGCTACAAAGAGAATTATTCCTGTCTTTGCTGCTATTTTGGCCTCTATCAGAAAGTTAGTTACCTTCAGAAATGTCATCTAAGGTCTTTTGGTGTCCCTTACAAGGAATAACCTTGTGAAGCATGAATGGCTTGTAACACCTGTCTATATTATGATGATTTTATGGGTGAGCCATTGGAAGTTAGATACTGTCTTTCCTTCCAAATAGCAGGGTGCGCATGTAAAATGAGGAAGGCCTATTTTGAGTCAGTGTATATATTGATTCATTTCTACCAATTTCTAAAGCATGGGTTAAGGCTATTAGCTCAGCTAATTGCACACTGGTTCCTGGAGGGAGAGACCCTCTCTCAATTACAGCATATTGAGTAACTACAGCATAGCCTGCTTTTCAAGTTCCTTGTTCTATGAAAGAACTTCCATCTGTATATAAAACCATGTCAGAATTAGGTAGGGGGGTTTCTTGTAAATCTTCTCTAGCTGCATGGGTCTGTGCTATAATTTATTGGCAATCACGCCCTATTTCCTCATTGGCTTCAGGGAGGAAAGTGGCAGTATTCAAATAAGCACAGGTGCAGAATTGTAGCTCTGGTCCTTCTAGTAATAAGGCTTGATGTTTAAGAAGGCAGTTATCTGACAGTCAGGGATTGCTTTTTGAATTTAAAAGTCCAGTAAGGTCATGAGAAGTGTAAATAATTAGATCTCTTCCTAAACTTAGTTTGGTTGCTTCTGGGGTTAAGAGGGCCACAGCTGTGACGACTTATAGACAGTGTGGCCATCCCTTGGCCACAGTGTCAATTTCTTTACTAAGATATGCTACAGGTTGTAAAACTGGACCCTAGTGTTGGGTCAAAACTCCCAGGGCAATTCCAGTTCGTTCTGTAATATACAAATTAAACTGTTGTCCACTGAGAAGACTCAAAGCAGGGGCCTGCAAAAGAGTAGCTTTCAACTGGTGGAATGCCTTAGTTGCTTCTGGTTCCCATTCCAGAGCGACTCGGCCCTCTTTTTGAGCATTTTAAATTAGAGAATAGAGTGGTCTAGCTATTACACTATATCCAGGAATCCAGAGTCTGCAAGAGCCTGTAATTCCTAAGGAGCCTTGAAGTTGTCTGAGAGTTCGAGGTTTAGGGTAAGCCAATAATGGTTCTATTCTTTCTTTGCCCAAGGCTCTCTTCCCCTGTGAAATGTGGAGACCCAAATAGTGAGCTTTAGGTACACATAATTGGGGTTTAGCCCTGGAAATTTTGTACCCACAATCAGCTAGAAAGTTTAATAGAGTTTGTGCAGCTTTGTGGCATTCCTCTGCATCTGACATTCCCAAAAGAATATCATTTACATACTGAATAAGAGTCGCTGTAGGATATGAAAAATGACTCAAGTCTTTGGCTAAGGCTTGCCTAACAAGTGAGGGCTGTCCCTAAATCCCTGGGGTAACACAGTCCATGTGAGCTGGGTGTTGGAGTATGTCCCTCCCCAAAAGGGGAGTAGGACTTTCAGGCATGATTAGGAAGGCATGAGAGAATAGCCAGTCATCCTAATTGCAGCTGAAAGGCTGAGAGAAAAATCTGGTAACTGGCTTTCCAGACACCCCCTTTATAGTTACAGATTTGGGGAATAAAAGACCAGGTTTAGAGAGAAGTACAGAAAATGTTGCTCCAGTGTCCAGAAGAAAGTCTATCTCCTGGCCCTTGATTATAAGGCAAACCCAGGTCTCCTGAGGAGTGATGACACAAGCTGGAGCCATGAGAATCTTCCTTGGGCACCCTCAGTCCAGTTTGGGCGCTGATGGGATTGGGATCACTTTCCTAGAGACCTTCACCTCTGAGGACCAGCCACCCTCCAGTGGTCACCCTTGCATTCTGGACAGTGGCCAGGTGGCTTGCCCAGCCGGTGGTGCTGCTGGGGACAGTCCTTTCTGAAGTGGCCTGCCTAACCACATTTGAAGCACTTGTTCTTAGCTCCTCTGGCTTCCCTCCACCCCTGAAACGTGCTCATTTGTTGGAGTGCCATTACTAGAGCCGTCATTCTTTTCTTATTCCTTCTCTCTTTTTCCTCCTCTTTCTCCTGAGCTCAGTTATAAAATACCACAGTGGCTATTTTAAGAAGATTTTCTGGGTTATGATCTGGGTCTAGAGCCCATTTCTGAAGTTTTCTTCAAATGTCTGGGGCTGCCTGAGTGATAAATTTATCTTTTAAAATAACTTGGCCCTCTAAGGAGTCGGGTGTTAACTGAGTATGTTTTCTCTCCCTAACCACTCAGGAAAGGCTGAGGGACTCTCATTTTGCACTTGGTTAGTAGTACACAACTTGGAATAATTCATAGGCTTTTTCTTAAATCTATGTAAACCTTCCAGGATACATGTTAAAAAATATTTAAGCCACCAGTCACCTTGTTTCTCAGGGTTCCATTCGGGATCCTCAAAGTGAACTGCCTGTCTTTCCATGGGGTATCTGTCCCTTTCCTCAGGAGACATGCTGCCATCAGTATCGGACATGAACCACAAGTCACCCCACTTTCTAGCTTCATCTAAAACTTCATTTTTTTTCATTAAAAGTTAAAGTTTGATCTAGTAGTTTGATCCAAGTAAGGTCAAAGCTTTGTCCTAATGCTTGGAGAACATCTATGTCATCAGAAATTTTTCCTAAATCAACCTTAATTTGCTTTAAATCTGCCAGAGAAAACAGAGTGTATACTCACACACTTCCCCTTTCAACACCTGCAGTTTCAACCAAGGGACACAAAGAAGGATATGGTTGCCTTCTGGGGGTCCCAGTAGGACCAGAAAAAATTCTTGGAATAGCCTGGGGTTTTCTGAATGCACAGAGGAAGTTGCAGGAAAAGTAGATGTTGCATTTGAACTAGGTTGTGACAGCATCTCCCTTGGGAATCCCTGATCACTTGGGAAAGTTACTGTAGCCAGGAGAGCTGAATCTATCTGACAGGTTTTACACAGTTGGGGGTTGTCCCTGAGAAAAAAGAAAGCTTGCACATAGGGTACTTCATACCACTTTTCTTCTTGTTTACAAAAAGTATCTAACTGAAAAATGGTGTCATAATTAAGAGTACCTTCTGGGGCCCATTGTTCACCAGTGGAAAGCTGATACTGAGGCCAGACCTGGGTGCAGAAGAAAATCATACATTCTTTTTTCAGCATCTGGGGATCAAACATGTCCCCTTGCTTCTGAATACAGCCCAGTAGAGTGTTTTGGCAGCATAGGCTGAAAAATCAGGTATCCGGGAACCTGTTCCCACCTGATGACAGTTTTCCCACCCCATATTCCTGCATTGTCAAAGTGTCCTCTGACCAACCCAAGAAGCCTTCCAGCCAAACGAAAGGAAGTGTCCTTCCAATGCTTGGGGAAGAAGCCCTGAGGAGAGTGGTCTCCTCAGCCCCTGCACTTGTCTGGAATTAGCCACTCTTACCAGTGTAGCACTTAGTACCTGCTGGCTCTCCTGTGCTTATAAAGTCCTGGCAGCACAGCCCAAGGAATCAGATATCAGGGAGCCTGGTCCCACCTGATGCATATTCTACCCCTTTCTGCCCCTTCCACTCCCCCCCAGCTCCAGAGTATCAATGAAAGTGGGGATTAGCCCTGCCCTAGAGAAAATGTCTGTTCCGTTCTTCCACATTTAACTCTATGTAATCTTTAAAAACTTCTTTTAAATTCCCAGCAACAAAAGAAAATAGCAGCTCTTAAATGCTTTGTTTTCCAGCCTCCTTTTTCTTTCCCAAAAGTTAGTCAGACAATAATAATTACTTAGTGACAAATCAGGGTTGAGAGACACTGAAATTTTTGGATTACAATTAGTTATGATTAGCCAAAGTCTAAAAGAAACTTGGAAGTATTTTAAACTTTCCCATTTACACCAGTAAACTAGAAGAAATCACATACTCAGGGTCATTTTCTCCATTTTTAAGAGACTGAACTGCAGCTGAGGGTTTAGGACCATTCCTGCCTTGGGGAGTTGCTTCCTTCTGTAAACCTCTAGTTGCCCAGGGAAGCCGTATAGGGGAGTCTTTTTTCCCTTTGTTTTGAGCTGACTTGTAGTTAACATGGTTTAGCCTTTTTTCTCAGACACATGAAAATGCCAATTGAATTTAATTTTGTAATGAAAAACAATAAAAAGGACCTTACAATACACCTACAACATCTGAGGTACACTTAAAACATCTGAAAAATACCATAATGAGCCCCTACAAACTTAATTAGATAAAGTAGTCCTTTACCAACATTCAGACAAAGATGTAAACCACAAGGAGAAAGAGAAGCAGAAGAGGTCTCTAGAGATTATACAGATAAGTAGGAAAAGTTTGGGACAATGGAAGAAAACAAGATAGTAAAAGCTGGGAGAGCACAATTTCCCAAAGCCCCTCCCATGTCCTGGAGTCAGAACCATTGCTGGGGACCCCTCTGAGTGCTACTTCTTTGCTTGGCTCTCAACCAGAGAAAAGGAGTAAATAAAGAACAGTTTAAAAAGTCTTCTAACATTCCCTTTGACTCCTTTTTGGAGCCAAGGAGAATTAGAAAGTTCGTTCCCCAACAGCCTCTTGCCTGTGACCTGGAGGTCAGCAGCCACACTATGCACATTTACCAGCTGATGGGCATCAAAATTACTAGTCTACTTTATTATATAACTACAGAGAAAAGCAGGATAGAGGTAGTGGTCCCATTGCTTACCATAGATGTTCAATTCCGGACGAGCCCCCAAATATGATAACAGGAATTTTGCTCTTCAGTAGGTTCTTGGTCTCCATGATTCAGAGAATGAATTCATGGACCACAGTTCAGTGGCAAGGCAGGATTTATTTATAGAAAAGAATACAGAAATGCCAGACCTCCTGGCAGAGAGAGAAAACCCAAGTTGGGAGAGCAAAGCACTCTCTCTCTCTCTCTCTCTCTCTCTCTCTCTCCTCAGGCTCTTTGTCTAGGGTATATATAGTTGCATGGAGCCCTCAGTAGTTACACTTAGCATATCTTGGACATCACGTCTGGGACATATCTGGGTCATGAATGAATGTCTACAATCCCTTTCATTCCCAGCCCTAGGAAATTTACATCAAATTGACCAGACCTAAGAAATGGGGGTTTCCTGTTTAGCCATAAGTGCAAGGGGAGGGAAACCTAAGGTGCTAGTGTCTCCCCAGCAGTTGTCTGGCCCCTCCGGCTATTGGAGCCTCCTGCGGCACCTCCCTACCTACCCTCCAGCCCAGTGGTTCCTCTACTCACTGCCACTGCACCAACACTGCCAAGGTAGAGGCAGCTGTTCCCCCTCCCCCTAGCTCCACTCCCTAGTTCCACAAGCTGGCTGGGATGCCACTTGTCCTGTGTCACTACAATGCCTGGGAGAGTGTGTGCGCCATCCTCTCCCACCCTAGGCCTGGGGATTCCTGTCATGCAGCCAGTTCTGTTACAAAAAACTTTTCAAATTAGTTTTTAATCCATTTCTACATTACTGTTATCTTTCCTGACTTTTCACCTTCTTGTCAAAAACATAATTATCAGTCCAGCTCTGGGAGGGCATTTCTAGTCTCTGCTTGTCCCTTCCCTGCCAGGGGCTTGGAGTGGCCATTCCTGTCACTGCTTCCCCAGTGCAGTCCCCTCGGGAGTCTGGATGATGGGTCTCATTGTTACATTCCTCCTGTTCTTATGTCATGCCCACTCGAATTATGTTGTTTCTTTCCAGGATATAATCCCTTGAGTGCCATTGGGTGTTATTTTTTGGTGTCTTTTGTCAAAGTTCTATCCTCTTGCTATTTACAGGGCTTTGTTCTTGTTCTTGCAGATTTTATTCAGATAAATCAGAAACCCTCATTTACTATTGGCTGCATTCCCCGCCATCCTCAGGATGCCAGGGTATTTCTGCCAAGATCTCCCCACTGCTTCCCGGGGAACTCCCTGGGATGCACAGATTCACAGAGACCCCACCTCCATTAGGTCTCTGGTCTGTTACACTCTATCAAAGAGGCTCTGTAAGGGCAAGAACAGTGTTTCCACAACTATGGAGCCTTGGTTCCACCTGTTTTGAGCCATGTGTTTATTTGTTAATTCCTGTCCTTGGAATTCACTTCCTGTCTCAGAACTATCTATAAAATGTGTATCCTCACATCCACCTCCTGAGTTTTTTTGAAAATTAAATAAATGATTATACGCACACACTGGTCTCCAGAATCTAACAGGCACCCAACACATATCAGTGCCCTTACCCTAGAGCCCTTAACTAAAATCACAACTTCTTTATCCACCAGTAAGACCCAGATAATGTGACCCAGACTAAAATGTGGTTTACTTCAACTTCCTTCTGATATACTATAAGGGTTAAAATTATTATTAAATTATTATTAAAATTCCCTCTTCCTCCATATTCTTTGCTTTTTCCCTTAGAGGCAACCCTTTCCAGGATGTTTATGGTTCATTCTTCATTTAAAAAAATTAAACACAGACACACATATATGTTTACATTTGTATTCCCACACACACACAAACCTACCCCAGTAGACAGCAGTACGTTTTAAGCTCTTTTTTGTTCTATTACATGAATTCTGTAGCTCGTTCTGAACTAGTTTACTAGAAACTGTCTGTTTCTCACTAAGCTGCACAGTTCTCCATGGGTAGATGGATGGACCATAGTTTCTTTATCAGTCTTTCAAACCATTGATGAGTTATTTCTAGTCCTTTGCCATAAAAAATAATCTGGCATGAATAGCCTTGTGCATTTGCCTTACCACAGTTTCCAAAGCAAAAGATGGCATGTGGCTGCAGGATGCACCCAGCCTGCGTCCACTGGAAGAAAGCATTATAGGTGCAAATGCAAGTCCCTGGTTTTGCTTCTAAAAATAGTCAGAGACACACACACACACACAAACATGCATTCACTACAGTTATCATTTTAAACATAAAATATATGTGGAGTTTTACAGGAAACAGGCTTATGTTAAACCGACCTTGCAGCCCTTGGATGAAGCCTTTTTGATTGTGATATATAATTTTCTTAGTGAGTAGTAGCTGAAAATTATTAGCTAAGATTTTGTTGACTATTGTTGCATTGATATTCATTAGTGAAATTTGTCTGTACTTCTGTTTAGTTGGGTCCTTTTCTGGTTTTGGAATCAAGGTAATGTTTGCTTCATAGAACATGTTGGGGAAGCTTCCCTCCTTCTCAGTGTTTTGGAATAGATTCTGCAGTACAGGTCCAAACTCATCTTTGAAAGTGTGATATAATTCTGATGTGAAGCCATCTGGTCCTGGACTTTTTTTTTTTTCCCCCTTTGGAAGCTTTTTTATTGTTTCTGCACTCTGAGTGCTTGATATTGGTCTGTTAAGAGATGTATTTCTTCCTGGTTAAGTCTAGGAAGATGGTGTGATTCCAGGTGTTGGTCCATTTCCTCCACATTGTGAAATTTCTGGGCAAAAAAGACTTTGGTAGTAGTCGGACATAATCTGTTGTATCTCTGTGGTATCAGTTGTTATTTCCCCCTTTTCATTTCTGATTGAGGTGATTAAAAATTTTACTTTTCTATTTCTAATTAATCTGGCCAATGGTTTATTGATTTTATTTATGTTTTCAAAGAAGCAACTTTTTGTTTTATTAATTTTCTGTATTATTCTATTATGAATAGACTATTCCGAAAATTCTATTCAGTTTCATTTCTTTCTGATTTAATTTTTGTTATTCATTTTCTCCTGCTAGGTTTGGGATTCGATTGCTCTTCCTTTTCCATTTCTTTAAGATGGTTCATTAGGTTATTGATGTGCTCTATTTCTGCTTTTCAGATGAAGGCATCCACTGCATTAAATTTCCCTCTTAGGACTGCTTTTATAGTGTCCCACAGGTAGCTTTTGGTAGCTGTGTCTTCATTGTTGTTTTGTTCAAGGAAGTTAATGATTTCCTTTTTTATCTCTTCCCAAACTGTCATTCAGCATAAGGTTGTTTAATTTCCATGCCTTTGTGTGGGGATGACAATTTTTGTTGGAGTTGAGTTCCACCTTTATTGTCTTGTGGTCTGAGATGATAGAAAGTAAAATGTCAATTCTTTTGATTATGTTGAGATTTGTTTTGTGTCCAGGATATCATGTATTTTGCAGAATGTTCTATGAGCTTATAAGAAGAACATATATTCTTTAGCTTTGGATGAACTGTTCTTTATGTGTATATCAAGCACAGTTGTTCTAGGGTCAAATTTAACTCCCTTGTATTTTTGTTTATTTTCTGTTTACAGCAGGGGTCCTCAAACTTTTTAAACAGGGGGCTAGTTCACTGTCCCTCAGACCGTTGGAAGGCTGGACTGTGGGTCCTGGGATAAGTAGACCACTAAGCAGGATAGGCAGCAGCAGCAAAAACACCCGGTGGGCCCGATAAATGTCCTAAGTGGGCTACATGTGGCCCATGGGCCATAGTTTGAGGACTCCTGGTTTAGAGGATCTGCTGGGCAGATTTCTGTAGGAGGAGTGTTAAGTCCCCTGATATTATGACAGGATATCATATTGCTCAGACTAACTAAGGTCTGTTTCAAGAAACTGGGAGCATTTAAATTGGGTGCATAAATATTTAGAATTGAAATGTCTTCTCATTGTATTTTTCCCTTGACTAATATGAAGTGTTCATCCTTGTCTTTTTTGACTTTAGTTACTTTAAATTCACTTATATCTGAAAATAAGACTGTAACCCATTTTTCTTCTGATTTACATTTGCCTGAAAAATTGTCTTCTTCCATCCCTTAGCCCTGAGTTTTAATTTGTCCTTCAAGGCTAGGTGTGTTCCCTGCAGATAGCTAATGGATAGTTTGTCCTTTTTTAATCCCATCAGCTAGCCTGTGCCTTTTCAGTGGGGAATTCAAGCCATTAACATTTAGTGATATAATTGATAAGTGTGGTGGAGTTCTATTTGTCTTACTTTGTGAAAGTCCATTGCTTAGTTTTATATTTGCATCATTGTGGAAGCTAGATTTTATCCTTTAGTTTCTGGGTGTTTACTTTGCTGGTAGTGTATTGTGATGGTCAGTGTGTAGAACAAGTCTAAGTATTTCCTGTAGAGCTGGTCTTGTTGTGGCATACTTTCTCAATACTTGCGTATCAGTAAATGATTTCTCTGTCAATTCTGAAACTTAGCTTAGCAAGGATATAGAATTGTATGCTAAAAATTATTTTCTTTAAGTAAATTAAGGGTAGATGACCATTGTCTTCCAGCTTGAAAAGTTTCATTTGAGAAGCCTGCAGTCACCCTGATGGTTTTGCCCCTTGTAGGTCAATTGGCGCTTACTCCTGGCAGCTTGCAGAATCTTTTCTTTCATCTTGACTTTGAACAGGTTCATGACAATGTGCTTTGGAGAAGTTCTATTTGAGTTGAGATGACGTGGGGTCTGATTTCCCTCTGAAAGGAGTGTATATGAATATTTGATGATATTTGGAAAATTTTCATTTATGATATCCTCTAGTAGGGCTTCCATTCCTCTGGGGCATTCTTCTTCCTCTTCTGGGATACCTATAATTTGTATGAAATCCCATAATTCTGTAAGAGAATGCTCTGCCGTCTCTTTCTTTTTTTTTTTGTCTCTTTAAGGCCTGTGTTAGCTCAAGAACTTTATCCTCTCCCTCTGAGATTCTTTCTTCTGCATGGTCCAATCTGTTGTTGATACTTTCTACTGCATATTTAAGTTCCCTAATTAACTGCTTCAATTCCTTAAGCCAGGGGTCCTCAAACTTTTTAAACAGGGGGCCAGTTCACTGTCCCTCAGACTGTTGGAGGGCCAGACTGCAGGCCCTGGGATGAGTTGGCTGCTAAGCAGGACAGGCAGTGGTGGCAAAAACACCCAGTGGGCCGGATAAATGTCCTAGGTGGGCTGCATGTGGTCCATGGGCTGTAGTTTGAGGACACCTGAAGGCTCTCATATATGCTTTCTATATTCTTATATTGTTCATCTCTTATTCTATTACGTTTTTGGATTTCCTTTTGATTACTTTCCACTTTCTCAGCAATTTTACCATATGTATTTTAAATTTGCTTTCTGTCATTTCTAACATTTTTTTTTTTTTTTAAATAGATGGACTCCTCTGTAGTAGCCACCTCATGAGCCCTTGGAGGAATTGTTCTGGTCTGTTTTTTTATATTGCCAGGATTTTTCTACTGTTTCTTTCTCTTGAGTGTTTTCTTTCTGTCTGTTTCCTTGCCCTACTTTCTTCTTTCACTCCCTTTTGGTCTTTAAGTTACTGTGCCTCTGACCTAAGGTGTTAAAGTGTCCTTTTAGTAAAGGACTAAAAGGAAGAGAAGAATGAATAGCAAGAAGGGATAAAAGATAAAAAAAAAAGAGATAAAAGAGAAATGAAAGGGGGTAAGTAAAAGGGAAGATTGGCAAAAAGAAGAGAGGAACAGAAAGAGAGAGACAAGAGTAATAGTGGTGTACAGTAGGGTACTTTGACCCACAACTACAAATCCCAACCTCTGGGAGGCTGGGTTGGTTGGTCTTCCTGATGTCTGTAGCCCTTTTGCCAGCCTGAGCCAACACAGGGCCCCACCTTCACCAAACAGAGAGGAAAAACAAAAATACTATAAATCAAACCAAAACCAACAAATAAAAAACCTTAAGGGGGCAGCACCTGTGGTTCAAAGGAGTAGGGCACCAGCCCCATGTGCTGGAGGTGGTGGATTCAAAACCAGCCCTGGTCCCCCTCCCCCCCCCAAAAAAAATCCTTAAGGGAGAAAATTGGGGGGAAAAACAAATAACAGGGGCGGGAAACTAGCAAAAATGAAGCCCTTATTATTAAATAATACAATACAAGAAAAATAAAGAAAAAAGAAAAATTAAAATCTAGGAAGGAAAAGTTGAAAAAAAATTAAAAGAAAAAGCAAGATATATATACATCTGAATATATAAAAAACTATTTATATGTATATATGGCTGAATATTGCCTGGGCAACAGGTGATCTTCTTGAGTAGAAGAGTGAATCACAATACAGCTGTATAACATGGAGCCTGGAAGCTACTCTTGAATTCTTTGTCCTTATACCCCTCAGAGTTGGGAGACTGAATCTCTCCTCAGCCTATTTAATAGACACAGCTTGACCTTTATAAATTATGTCCCTTGGCTAAGCAGTGGCTTTCCCAGGAAAGTGTGTGTCACTTGGATCTCTCCAGAATTGGCTGCCCACTTATCAGACATGCCAGAATCAGCTTGGTCTATGACCCTGATGGCTGAACTGGAAGGCAGCTTTCCCACACTGGCTGCCCGTGGCTTGTAGCAGAGTAATGAAAGCTCTATTCCACCCCAGCATCTCAGTCCCAACCTCTGGGTGCTATTCAGATTCACTTGTTCACTAGTCCAAGGTCTCCCAAAGTAGCTCACCCAAGTGCCCAAGTCCAGAAAAAGAAAAGAAAGAAAGAGAGAGAGAGAAAAAAAAAAGAATACAGGGCAGGCCTTCCCTGTCTGCAAACTCTTGCCGCTGCTGTAGCTGCTGCCGCCACAGCCACCATAGCCAGCCATCTCTGACCAATAGCAAACACTTGCCACTTCTCCACTACCTTCATCCTCCTCTTGGGGTCCTGAAGTCTCCCACTGCCTCCCTGTGCCCCCAAAGGGATGTTTCAGGATAGAGCCCAAAGCCAGAGGTGCCTAGAGTCTTCTCTCCCCAATCTCACCATGCCTGGTTACAAAGACTCTGTATCTAGCCTGCCATCTTGCTCTGCGTCCCCTCACCCCCAGATTATCTTTTGAAACCAGTAAGCCAGTTTCATGAATTTACCAGATAAATAAACATATCCCTTGTATTTCTATACTCACTGCTGTCGGATGTTAACAAAGACCATGTGAACACTAACACTTAAAGACAAAAAAAATACAATTTACATTCACTCAAAACAGTGAAATATGCAGGTAGAAATCTAACCAAATATGTACAGCACTTGTACTTTAAAAACTACAAAATTCATCAAAAGAAATAAAACATCCGAATAGATTGAGATTATACATAGTATTCACGTATTGGAATACTCAGACTAAAGTGTCAGTTCTCTTTAAATTCACATACAATCAAATGCAGTTTTTATAAAAGTCACAGAAAATGTCTGTATAGATATAAACAAGATTATCCTAAAATTTACATGAAAGGACAGAGGAGGTAGATTGGCTAAAGTAATTTTGAGAGAAAATACAGTGAGAGATGCTGCCTTCACATTTCCAAGAGCATATAGCTCCAGTAATCAAAATCGTGTGGTGTTGATGGCAGGGCAGACACAGAGGTTAACTAACAGACTCAATAATCAGCCCAGAAATAGACCCACAGAAATATGTTCCCTCTGATATTTGGTAAAACTACAAAAGTGATTCAACAGAGGAAGAGAAGTTTTTTCAGTAAATCATAATGAAACAATTGGATGTGCACTGTCAAAAAAAATCACTCCAAATGGACAATGGGCTGAACTTGGAAGCATGTAACTATCCCTCTTTTAACACACAAAAAAAATCTTTGCAATCGGAGTCTAGGCAAAAATACTTTAGACTTGTCACCAAAACACAATCCATAAAATTGATAAGATAGACCTTATCAAAATGGAAACTTTTGCTCTCTGATAGGTGGAAGAAAGAACATGGAAAGATGAACTGTAGGCTGGAAGACAATATTTTCAAACTATGTATCTAATAAATATGCGAGGACTCTCAAAAGTCCTCAGTAAGCACACGAGCAATTAGGAAATGTATGAATGAACTTTCACCAAGGAAAACATGCAACAAACACGTGAAAAAATGTTCACTATCTTTAGCTATCAATGAAATTTAAATTAAAACAAAAATGGGTACTATACACACCTGTCAAAATGTCTAAAACTTAAAAAAAAAAGAGAACACCAAATGCCGTCAAGGATGTAGAGAAATTGGATCATTCAAGCGTTGCCAATGGGAATGTGGAATGCTGAAGCCCTTCTGGAAGATGATTTGGTGATTTCTCATTCTGCAACAGACTGTTTTCATATGACGCAAGCATTGCACTCCTGGCCCTTTATTTCAGAGAAATGAGAACCTCTCCTTACATAATAATAATATAATGATTATATAAACAAGGAGACTTATGGCAGTTCCCTTCATAATACTCAAAGACTGTTAACTTTCCAGATGTCAGCAAAGAGTATTAGGCAAAGTATGGTTCTTCCATATAATAGAATACTGGTCAGTAGTAAAAAGGAATAAACTATTGGTACACACAAAACCCTGGATTCACACCCAGACAGTGGTGCTGCTGGAAAAACACACTCTCCAAAAGTTACGTACTCTAAAATACCATAGCTATGATGTTCTGAGATTATCCAGGAATAGAAAAAGAGCAGAGATTCGTAGGTGGAGGGAGTAAGGGGGAAGTGAGGGCTGGGAAAGGTAGGTGTGGCTGGAACAGTCCCCTGCAGGAATCCTGTCTGTATCCGTGCCCTGGCGGTGGTGACAATTTACTCCAGAATTGCAAGATGCGACCACTGGGGGAAACGGGATGGATGTTAGATGTGATCTTTCTATATTATTTCTTACAACTGCATGTGAACATATAGTTATCCCAAAGTATAAAGTTTAATCAAAAAGCAAAACAAAAGCCCATAATAATCCTTTACCAAATCAGACACGGACCTTAATAATCAATTTCCATAGCCACCTCTGCAACTATTCTACTGAGTAAATTCTGCTGATGCTGAATTCTTAGTGTATAGAAACCTGTCTTTAATTTAGAAATCAGTATCAATTAGCTGCATCTGTGGTGAGTTTAGTGGCTTTTGTGGAGTATTCTCTTTCCTTTTTGCTGTGATTAGAAAGGGATAACATTAATGCTATCGACCAATTATAATGACTATAATCTTCCATTCTAGGAAGATAATCTACTTTGAAGGGTAAATAACTTTCCCTGAAAATCAGCTCCTACCACCCAGCTTTTCCCAGGGTGTGTTTGCTTTTATTGGAATTGCTTTGGCAGAGCTTTAGAAGCTGCTAGGACTGATCTTATTTCTCAACCTACCATTGGAATAAATGTTGGTTAACTTTGTTAACAAATTACACACCCTGTCTCATTCAGCCCTGGGATAAGTCAGAACCATACAAATTCCCAAAAAGAATGTTTTACATGAAAACCAACTCAACTTAGCAGAGGAAATTTCGAGTTGAGACCAATGACCATGGAGTGGGGCTGACGTGTTGAGAGGCTGGCTTTCTCCTCTTAAGTGAATGACCGTGTTAGACTAGAATACGTCATGTCAAATGAGCAGCAGACAGGATGTGTATGAGTTTTCTCCTCGAACAGTATTATGATAAATTCACAAAATAGAATTTGATTTTTCTTCCCTCCTACTAGGAGGATCAAGCAAAGAAAATGAGTTTGCCCTTCAGTCTTTGAAGTTTCTTGATGCATGACAACCACAGCCAGTGATAAAAGTTAAGCTCCACACTTCAAATGAGCAATGAGTCAGCTTTCCCAGCTGTCTTTTCTAAGTCCCTGTCTGCTTCTCTCTCTCTCCCCTCACATTATTTTTGGAAGAGCAATTCACGAAGTGGCCAAGGAAATAATAGACATCTCCTTAAAGTTTTTATCTCCAATCATCAGCCTAATCATGACATATTAGCATATTGGCAAAATTTTGTAGCCAATGACAGTATTTCTTGAGAAGAGAAGGAAAAAGGTGCAATTTTTAAGCCCGACTCCCAAAGTATATTGTCAATGTATTGAAAAACTGCCTTGTACTCACAAACCATGTCCAAGGTCATGTGTGTGGAACCATACAAAGACCCACATTTTTGTTGATTTGAAAAATATGTAATCATGATGTTGGTATAATATTTATTATTAGTAAGAAAACACGTATAAGGTCCAGAAAATACAGGAACGTAGACAAGGAAGTGAAATGACCATATAGTTAAAACCACTAAACATTATCCTTAATTTAAATAATTAATTGTATAAATATTCATTTCATACCTAATATTTTGTGCCTGGCACTATTTTGAGGGTTGGAGACATTTAAATAATAAGCGGGCAAAGGACTAGCTCTCACAGATCTGACATTCCTGTTGGAAAGATGGCAGGAATGGCAATGATAACACAGAGCTTACTTCACTGCTTCTAACGCATGGATTGTTTAACACTGTGGTGTCTCCAACGTGGGACGTGTCTTACAAAAATCACATACAAGTGACAGACTCATGGCCACACTTTAATTTTCCTTTTCAGTATTGCACTGATGGTCTCCTAGTCTGATGTTCTCCTAGGTAGAGATAAGTTCAGTAGAGGAACATGTAGGGGTTGGTTGGAGGGCTAGAGCATGGCGAGTAAGCTCTGCCCAGGCACCTGTCCTCGAGGGGCACTGGGAGTAGGGGGGACAAGCCTGTGCACATCTGTGCACTACCCCCGGGCAGGAAGGTTGTGCTCTCTGACCTGCAAGGAGACCAGGATGAACCACAGGGAAGGAGTTACAGGAGGTGAGAGCTTTCCAGTTAGGCAGGAGCAAAATCAGGAAGAATCACATCAGCATTGTGCCTGTGCTCTGCTGTCAGAGGTCATGAGGATTTCATGTAGGACAAGCACCTGGCCGGACCTGACCCATGAACATCATCCTGGGACAGTCTGGTTAGGTGTGAAGTCAGGCTGGGTGTGGGTGTGAGGTCTGAAGTACACTCTGAGCTGCACTGATTGGAAAATTTTAATTTAGGAACAAGGGAAAATCAAGAAAGCAAGTAGTTTTCTTAATGCCCATCTGGCAAAGCAGAAAGAGTTCAGATGGGGAAAAGTTGTGCCTTAGGAGTGCCCTGTCAGGGAAATCAAAATAACATTGAAAGGTCAGAAACCATGGAGATAAATGGGAGGAATTTTGAAGAAACAGAAAAGTAACTCCATCTTTATATCCATAGCTGCAGTTCCACAAAAGTCATCAAACAAAGCATACTCCTGTTTCATTCATTGTTTCTTTAAAAGGCTGTCATATTTGATCACATTGCAAAGGCTAGCCTTCTGAGCTACAGGTAAAATGTACTTCACTAGGTTTCTACAACATCATCTTTCAGTAACTATATTTTTTCAGTTGTTTGTTCCTACATCTTAAAAATGGATTTCCAATGCTAGCTGCTACTGGAAGGACTTGACTATAGCCCCTTTTACTAATGCTAGGTATTCTTCAATGATTACATTGAGGTGCACAATGTACTGTGTTTACGTATAGTTGTTATTATGACAAATCTATCAAAGCACAATGTGGAATAGTGTACACATGCATATGTACACAATGTGGAATATGAAATGAGTGTATTTTGAAAATGATTAACTTTCAATCATAGGAAAAAGTGACAGTCTTTTTAAAGATTCTCATCTTTATGTTTGTGTCAAAGGAGTTGGCAATAATCCTCCACAAAGCCTACATCAATCCCAGTGATGTAAAGACAGTTTCACTGCTAGACAATATCAAAGAATCAACACTCTACAAAACTTTTCTTTTGACCTTCTATCTTTCATTTGCATACATTTGTTCACAAATATTTTACTTAAAATACATTTCCTTAAAATGGGTTCCATTTTTCTATTGTTGTATTCAGTCTCTACCCAAGACTCTTCACTACCCTAGAATAAAAACAAGAATAAAAACAAATGAAGACATTAACAAGTAGTCTATTAAATCAGCCTTAATGCTGGATTAAGTTAGGTCTTTCTTAGACCCTGTCAATGTATAATCATTTTCAGAATAGGCAGTTGCAAGAATTAGACAAAATGTAATCAGGCCAGTGAGCTATGATGTAGTCACATTAACGTCTGTTGATGGTGTTTGGCATCAACTGGCTTATGTAAGACTTATGGCATTATTAAATCAAGTTCAGTCAGTTGTTTATTGGTAGGGAATACAAGCTAAATCAAGTAGATAATGGGAGAAATTTCATGTGAAATATAACTTTGGCTCTTATACTAAGGAGAAGAGGGGCATGACCCACTGGGAGAAAAAGCATTAGAATGGAGTGGGGCCAAAGAAAGACAGGAAGAACACAGCCTGAACAAGTCTGCAGAGGTTTAAAGCGATGTGCCAACCTCCAGATAAAGGCACACTGGGATGCAAAAGCAGCTCATTGATGAATCTGACTAACAGGACAGGAAGTGGAGATTCTAAGTCTCTAAGCTGCAGAGTTCCCGCATGGTGCAGGAGGGAGTCAGTGTGACGCAGGCTGCAATGGCCCAGATGCTGCACGCCCCAGTGCCTGGAACTGGGAACTGAGGGTTACTGACTGCAGCAGCCCTACGGTCCTGCGTCCCCATGGTGGTAGGACAGCCCTGATCTCAGCGGTCTTGGTAGTCCCACTTGTTAATCCATTGAACCTTTGAGGGACACTTAGGTCAGTTTCCCCTCTTGGCTATTGTGAACTTACCACAGTGAACATGGGGGAGCAGGTGCCTTCCTCACATGCTGATTTCGTTTCTTTGGGGTATATAGCCAGTAGTGGGACTGCTGGATCAGGTGGTAGTTCTATTTTTAACTTATTTTTTATTTTTCTATTTTTAACTTTTTAAGGAACATCCATACTGGTTTCCATACCAACTTTGATAATTTGCATTTCCACCCACAGTGAACTCTTTTATGCCATTTCTCTAAACTTTTGCTGACATTTGATATGGTCAATTTTTTAAAGGTTAGCCTTTCTACTTGGTAGGTATAAAATATTTTTCCCTTCATTCTTATTTGAATACCTTTGCTGGGAAAATATTCTCAATATACAATTTTAGAGTGATTTAATGTGCTTCACATTGTCTGTTCTCCGGTGTCACGTCTTGGAACTCAGCTTCTGTCCAGATTTTTGCTACAGTCTGAGCAAACGCAAAAGCTCTGAATGTTATGCTTCTGTCAAGGGCCTCATCGTTTGCACCTGCGTCAGGAGATGGTCCAGCTGCCAACCTATTTTTTTTTAAATTGTTGAATTCCTGCATTCTTTTCTAATTAGCATTCAAGGAAATTCAATGTAGATGATGGAAATAATCATGTGAGGCCTCCAAATATCTCATTGGAATTGGAATTTTTTAAATATACATGATAATTAAAATCTATTTAATTTCATATTTCAGATGGTAGAAAAATAATATCTATTTTCTACTGAAATTCAGGAATAGGAAAGGGTTGAAGCAAGATAATGCAATTTGATAAAATCCTTAGGTTCTTGCCTGAATGAATGTGCAATTCACCATCTAAAATTCAAAATTCCTTCATCTTATTATTTCAAGTCTCTCTGAGGCCAGTTGCCAGCCCTGTCATTTACCAGCTCAGTGCCTCTGTTAGGAGCAACTGGTCCTATTCAGGAGATTTTTAGACAAATCTTTTGTTTTATTTCTGAACTTGATTATAATTATTTTTTATTAGCCTGAGTACATTAAATAGGTACCTTTATATTTGTGTAGAATTTGGGAAAAGCTTTATAAAAAATGTAAATGTGGTTAACAGAAGCTTAATAAGACTATAATTTTGTAGGACCATATTATGAACAGATTTATATTGTATGATCTAATTATGTCATATCTGATCTGAAATATGAATATTTTCTGACAAATAACGTTGATGGATAAAGGTTCCCATAGAGTCATCTCCATATTTAAGAGTCAATTCATACTAAGTAGTTTGTTTTTCTTTCATCTTTATTAAATATTTTCACCATTTGTCTAGGAAAGTTTGATTTTAATTGTTTCAAAATTATAGCCATAGGAATTGTGGAATAGTCAAATATTTTTAGCATTCCATTTTTATTGTTCCTTCTAATTATTATTTTTTTGATAATTTGTTTTTTAATTAATATAATCATACAATAGTCTGATTTGATATACAATGCAGAATGCTTACATCAAACTGATTAACATAACCATCACCTCACTTACTTATTTCTTGTGGTAAGACATTTATACTCTACTCTTAATAGTTTTCAAGTTGTTATTAAAGAGGAGACTGGGCCATCTCAGCTCTAGGAAGTTCAGCTTCGAAGAATTCAGAACTATGTCTGTTTTCATTTCTAGGTCTTCATTGTGTGCCTCTGGTTCTGTTTGTGTCATTGTATGATTTGGAATAAAGTAGAATCACCTTAAAATCCTAAAGTCCAGTAGTGAGGCTCATTCAGAGTTTTAGAGGGTGATGTCCCAGGGCAGAACATGTGAAATATGACTTAGCACCAGTTCACTGCAGTCATTGGCAGAGCTTGTCACAGTCATTGGACTGGTTTCTAATGTTTAAAAACAAATTCCTTTGACAAGTGTTTTAAATGTTAATGATAGCATCTCACTGCCTGGTGTTATCACCCATTCTGTCATTTAATAAAGAAAAGCCTGTTTGCATATATGTAGGTGTTTATTTATTTATTTTTAATTCAGATTAATATGAGGGTACAAATGATTAGGTTCCATAGTGTTTCTAAGGTAGAATTCAAGTTGTAGTTGAAGCAGTTGAGCCCTTCATCCTGGGGATGTCCTCTACACCCTCACAGTGAGTCCATCGGGGAGAGCTTATCAATCCCCTCTCCTCTCTCCTTTCCCTGTTTCCCACTCCTACCACTTGAATATACTGTGTTATTCTCTCATATGGGCACGTAGTGTGATACTTTACTAAGAAGAACGTATTTCATCTCCATCCAGGTAAAGATGAAAAGTTATCATCTTTTTTTATAGCTGAGTAGTATTCCATGGTATACATATGCCACAGTTTATTAGTTCACGCATGGGTTGTTGGGCACTTAAGTGGCTTCCATGTCTTGGGAATTGTGAATTGAGCTACAACAAACATTCTAATGCAGATGCCCTTGTACTAAAATTATTTTCTTTGGGTGAATTCCTAGGACTGGAATTGCAGTATCAAATGGAATGTCCACATTTAGCTCTTTAAGGATTCTCCATATTTCTTTCCATGAAGGCTGTATTAGTTTGCAATCCTACCAGCAGTGTAAAAGTGTTCCCGTCTCCCCACATCCACGCCAACATTTGCAACTTTGAGATTGATATGAGGGTACAAATGATTAGGTTACATTTTACGTGTTTGTAAGGTTGAATTATTCTCACTGGGCTTACGCGGTATCTCAGGGTGGTTTGATTTGCATTTCTCTGATGATTAGGCATGATGAGCATTTTTTCATATGTTTGTTAGCCAGTTGTCTGTCATCCTCAGAGAAGGTTCTGTTAATGTCTCTTACCCAGTGATCGATGGGATTGTTTGCTCTTCCTTTGTTGATTAATTTGAGTTCACTATAGATCCTAGTTATCAAGCCTTGATCAGATTCATAACAGGTAAATATCTTTTCTCACTCAGAGGTTGTCTGTTGCTTTGATTGTTGTGTCCTTAGTTGTGCAGAAGCTTTTCAGTTTGATTAAATCCCATTTGTTTATTTTTGTTGTTACAATTGCCAGTGAAGTCTTCTTCATAATATTTTTCCCCAGCCTGATGTATTTCAAGAGTTTTCCACACTTTATTCTAGGATTTTATCATTTCATGTCTTAGATTTAAATTTTTTACCCATCTTGAGTCATTTTTTGTAAGTGGTGAATTTTATCAAATGTTTTCTCTGCGTCTTTTGAGAGGATCACATGGTCTTTGTTTTTGTTTGTATTTATGGGTGAATTACATTTATAGACTTGCATATGTTAAACTAACCTTGCATCCCTGGATAAAGAATACTTGATAGTGATGTTTAATTTTTGGGATATGTAGCTGTATTCTCTTTGCTAGAATTTTATTGAGTATTTTTGCATCAATATTCTTTACTGAAATTGGTCTGTAGTTCTCCTTTTTAGTTGGATCCTTTCTTGGTTTTGATATCAGAGTGATGTTTGCTTCATAGACCATGCTGGGGAAGGTTTCTTCCTTCTCAATGTTTTAGAATAGGTTCTGCAGTGGTGGTGCAAGCATCTCTTTTCTTTCTTTTCTTTTCTTTCTTTCTTTTTTTTTTTAGAGACAGAGCCTCACTTTGTTGCCCTCAATAGAGTGCCATTGTGTCACAGCTCACAGCAACCTCCACCTCTTGGGCTTAGGTCATCCTCTTGCATATGGGGCCGGTGCCCTACTTACTGAGCCACAGGCACTCCCTAAGCTCTTCTTTAAAGGTTTGATAGAATTCTAGTATGAAGCTGGGTTTTATTTTGTTGGAAGCTTTTTTATTATTTCTTTAATTTTGGTGCTTGTTATTGGTCTGTTCAAGAAATCTATTTCTTTTGGTTAAGTCTAGGGAGGTTGTGTTATTCCAAGTAATGGTTCATTTCCTCCACATTGTCAAGTTTCAGAGCATAGCGTTTCTTTTACTAGTCAGAAATAATCTCTTGTATCTCTGTGGCATCTGTTGCTATTTCCCCTTTTGTTGGTTCTGGATGAGGATGTTAAAGATTTTACTTTTCTATTTCTAGTTAATTTTGGCAAAGGTTTATCCATTTTGTTTATCTTTAAAAAAACAAATTTTTGTTTTGTGAATTTTCTGAATGATTCTTTAATTTTCTATTTTGCTTATTTCTGGTTTGTTTTTTTCTGATTTTGGTTCTTTTCTTCTACTAGGTTTGGAATTCACTTGTTCTCCATCTCCCAGTTCCTTGAGGTGGCTCAGTGGTTGTGTATATACACTCAGTTTCTTGGAGGCAGACATCTAATGCAATAAGTCCCCCACTTAGGACTGCTTCTGCAGTATCCCACAGGTTTTAGTAGCTTGTGGCTTCATTGTCATTATGTTTGAGGAATCTAATGATTTTCTTTTTTACTTCCTTCTTGACCCAGCTGTCTGGTCAACACAGCATAAGGCTGTTTAGTTTCTATGACTTTGTAGAAGAATGAAGGGTTTTTTTGGAATTGTATTCTATTCTACCTTTGTTAATTTGTGATCTGGAAATATATGAGGTATACTTTCAACTCTTTTAGTTTTATTGAGCTTTTGATTTGTGTCCTAGGATATTATCAATTTAGAGTATGATCCATGAATTGACAAGAAGAATGTATACTCATTAGCTTTGGGTTTTTATGTTCTATATATGTTTATGAAGCCCTGTTGATCTAGAGTCACACTTAAGTTCCTTGGTTTCTTTGTTTAGAGCATCTTTCCAGTTCTTTCTGGAAGAAAGAGGGGTGTTAATGTCCCCAGCTGTTATGCTGTTGTAGGGCATTACATTGTTCAGACCAGTTAGGGTTTGGTTGATAAATCTGGGAGAACTTAAGTTTGGTGCATATATATTTAGAAATGAAACATCCTCTTTTTGTATTGTTCCTTTGACCAGCATGAAGTGACCATCTTTGTCTTTCTTTATCTTGTTACTTTATATCCATTTGTATCTTAAAATAGAATTATTACTCCTCTTCTCTTCTGGTTTCCATTTGCCTGAAATATTTTTTTTTCAGCACTTCACCCTGAGTCCTGTTTTGTCCTTTGAGGTTAGTTTTGTTGACTGGAGACAGTATATAGATGGCTTGTGTTTTTATATCCAATCAGCCAGCCTGTGACTCTTCGGCAGAGAATTCAAGCCATTCACATTTATTGAAAAAATTGGCAACTATGGTGGAGTTTTGGTTATTTTAATTTGTGGAGGTCTAGTGCATAGGTTTATTCCTTGCACCATTTTGGAAGCAAGGCTTTGACCTTTGGGTTTGTGATGTCTACTTTGCTGATGGGCCATTGTGATGGTCTGTTTGAAGAATGGGTCTGAGTATTTCCTGCAGAGCTGGTCTTGTTGTAGCAAATTTCCTTGATGTTTCATGTTAGCAAAAGATTTTATTTCTCCATCAAATATCATACTTTGAGGCAGGATACAGAATACAGAGTTGAAAGCAGTTTTGTTTAACAACATTAAAGGTAGATTATTTCCCTTTTTGCCTTTAAAAGTTTCAACTGAAAAGTCTGCTGTTACCATGATGGATCTGTAGATCAATCAGTCCTTGCTCCTGGCAGCTTATAGAATTATCTCTTTCATTATGACCTTGACCCGGTTCATTACAATGTGTCTAGAATATGGTCTGTTTGTATTGAAATGAAGCAGGGTTCGATATCCATCTAAGAGGAGTGTGTCAGAATTGGTGATGCTTGGGAAATTTTTCAGGTATCATGTCCTCCAGTAGGGCTTCCATACCTCTCAAACCTTTGCACATTGGTGAGGTCCCATAGGTCTCTAAGTGATTGCTCTGCTTTTACTGCCTTTTTAAAAGCTTGAGTTAGCTCAAGAGCCTTATCTTCTAGCTCTGAGCTTCTTTATTCTCAATGGTTTCATCTGTTATTGATACTTTCACCTGTATATTTAAGCTTCTTGAATGACCCTTTCACATTTGTAAGTTTTGATATACCTTTTCTAAGTTCATCATGTCTTTCATTCATTTCTTGGGTCAATTTTTGGATTTCCTTTTGGTTGTTATACACTTTCTATTCAAATTCTTTCATCTATACTCTAAATTTCCTTTCTGTTATTTCCATAATTTCCTTATAAGTGGGATCATCTGTGGTGGTTGCCTCATGGTCCCTGGGGGGAGTTGATCAGCTCAGGTGTTACATGTGGCCAGAATTTTTGTGTAGCTTCCTCCTCTTGTGTGTTTTCTTCTTGTTTACTTGCTTCCCCTACTAGTCCTCTCACTTCCTCCTACTTTTTAATTTTCCATGTTCCTGTTTCTGGGTGTTGAAGTGCCCTTTTCCTGGAGAGATGAAGTCCTACAGAGCTTGGGCTAGTTACAATTTTCCCTGCACTTCAGAGTATCATATAGGGACAGGGAGAGAGGTTCCTACCAGCTTAATACCTCCTAAGCCAGTATAATCTTTGTTCCAGCAGTATAATCTTTGGGACAGCAGCTCCCTTATGCCATATTTTTACCTCTGTCCACTTCCTGGTCCTGTGGAGATCCTCACTGTCTCTCTTTGCCTTGGAAATTCTGTTTTTCCTGAAAAGGTCCAGTAAGAAGTGGCTGGAATCTCCCTGCCCAAATCACATGGAGAATGGCTAGTGAGATGTTTCTGGTCCACAATCTTGGCCTCTCTAATTGAAAAGCCTCTTAAGATGATGCTGAGGATGGTCTGAGGCAATTAACTGGTAGGGCTAACATGGACAGGGTCCAGCCTCCTTTTCCATTAATTGATGTGAAAAGTGATAGCCCTAATTAGAAAAAAAATGTTAAGGAGATCAAACAAAAATAGATTCAAAAGAGTAGATCTGATGTTAGGTGTATAACATGAAATCTACAGAAGAAAACAACTTCTACTATTAAAAAAATGATCAAGTACTCATTTAACTCAAATGATGTGTGGGATGAAATTCTCAGGATTGATGAACTTTATTTATAATAAAGACTAATTTATAATAAAGACTAACTAATAGACACATCCCTTTGTCACAGGCCTCACAACTCTGCCTTTATAGTTATAGCTATTTAAAGGAAAATATAAATTTGGAAAATACTATCAAGTATTTGATCACTTACAAATGATTATTAAAAGGAAGTAAATTAAAAAATATTGACCTTGACCAGATGGCTTTTTTTCTGAAGACAAAAAAAAAAAAAAAAAAGTGGAGAACTGTTTGTGTGGGAGATTTTTTTTTTCTGAATTTATAAGTACCCAAAAATAGCTAAATAGTTTTGGTATGTGTTTCTTTTGTGCCAGAATTAAATAGTTTAAATAATAGAGTCTGGTGCCGCAGGATGAGTAGCAATGATCAAGTGGTGAGGAGAGACATGGATTCTGGGGAGATCTGTTGGCCCCAAAGCATGTGCTTATAACATAACCCAGCATGTCCAGTCTGAGGTGTCCACTGAGGTGAAATACAAGCACAGGTCCACATAAAGACTTGTGCCAGAATGGTAATAACACTTCCTTCATAAGAGCCCCAAACTGGAAACAACACAAACCTCTATCAGCTGGTAATGAGACAGACAAATTGTGGCATACCTATTCAATGGAGTGATATTTGGCAACCAAAATGTCATAATTTATGCTACACAGAACAGGATGCCTGAATCTCAAAATCACCACGCTAAGTGAAAGAAGCCAAACACAAAACATCTGACCTGTACAATTCCATTTACATGAAATTCTTGAAGAGGGAAGGCTTAGGTGATGGGACTCAGATGACTGGTTGCCAGGAGCCAGGGACAGGGGGACAGAATTGACTCAAAGAGAACCTGGGGTCAGTTTTGGAGGACTGAGAAGGCTCTCTAGCTTGATATTGTTGGGGGCAGTACACAGCATCATACTTTAACCAAATTCACCAAAATAAATAAAAACTTATCAAATTGTTCATACTGAATAAGTGAAATTTGTTGTACATAATTCATTCCTTAATTGAACTGTTTTGTTTTTAATCTTTGGACTAGAATGAATAATAACAAGTGATGAAAAATAATTTAAATCTGTTTAGTTATTTTTTTAATGCATAAAACTGTACAAGTAGCATAGCTGGTGCTATGGTTTGAATATCCCCCCCCCCCCCCACAATTCAGGTGATGCCGATTTGATAGTATCAAGCAGTGGGCTGTTAGAGGTGTTTAGTGCTTGAGTCCTGCTCTCAGTGATAGAGATTAGGTGCCCTTGGAAAAGGGCCTGGCAGAGGGAATTTTCTCCTCTTTTCCCATCTGCCTTTTACACAGGGTTCCTCCCTCCTGACGACACAGCCCTCAGAGCATCACCTTGGAGCAGAGTGCAGAGCCCTCACCAGATACCAACCCTACCCGTGCCTTGATTTTGACCTTTCCAGCCTTGAACTGTGAGAAATAATTTTTTATTCTTTACAAATTGCCCAGTCTGCAGCATTCTGTTATACCAACACAAATGGACTTAGACAATTGAGAATATATAAAACCACTGGAAATAAAGAACTGGAGAAAAACAGAGTTGAAAAAGATTTAATTATTTTCCAAAAGGACAAATGTTGATCTAGCCCTGTTGTCACATTCTCCTTCAAAATTTATTTTTCTTTCTTCATCTTTCTTTTTTCATTTTTCTTTTTTTTTTTTTTGAGAACAGAGTTTCTTTGATAGTAAACTTTTCAATTAAAGTACTTTAAAACAGACAATTAGAAGAATTACAGATGTACACTTTTTTTTAATTAAATGATAGCTGTATACATTAATGCAAACATGGGGTACAGTGTAGTGTTTTCATATACAATTTGAAATACTTTCATCAAGCTGGTTCACATAGATTTCATGTCATTTGCTTAGTCATTGAAACACACTTTCAATGAACATTTTCTGAAAACTGAATTGAAAAACTATTTCTGGAAAATTTTTGGTTCTTCTTTCAAATACAATGGATATTTCATTTTTTCCACTCCATCAACAAACTGAAAATTATTTATTGAACATTGACCAGGTCCCAGAATTGTTGCATGCTGTGGAGAATACTGAACAGTTAGGCATGAGCCCAGCCCTGCAGGAAATCACAAACCTTTCAAGGAGAGACACAACGATTACTAAAATAAGTGAAACAAAGCCTCCAGGAAAAGAAATATCGGTGCTAGAGTGGCTGGCAGTTTTATTGATCAGGTGGTCATGTGGAGAGTGGTTTGGACACAGATGATAGAAGACATTCTAGGAAACTTGTGGAATCTATTATTTAGAAATATGGGGCTTTTTATCTTAGGAACTTAGAATCAAAGGTGTTAAATATTATCCCGAGTGAACTGATATTACTGGAGTATACAAAATTGTTTTCATAGTGAGAACTCCTCTTTGTTTTTAATAAATAAAAGAAACAGTGAAGCTTTTAGTAGGGTAGAGAACGTTTCTCCCTTCTTAATACTAAACTAGGATTACATGTGTCACATGTAGTTTGTATTTGAATATACCCAATCTCTGCCTCTCAGAGTGTGAGTCCCTCAGGAACTGTGGGCTCAGGACTCCGTTTCCTTCTGGAGACCCACCAGTGAGTCTTTGGGTACAATCTCTATAGACCAGCCTTTACAGTTTTTATGACTATGCATTTTCCTTTAGAGTTAGATTTTACAGGCCTTGCATTATAAGTTTAATAAAAAAAGGTTTTCTACCCAATTTAATAAAATCTCCAAAAATATAATTTTCATTTTTCCACACTGAAAATGAGCATAGAACAGGCCGAATGCAGTTTGATTGTTTTCAATTATTGTAATAACATAACCACCACAACAAAAATTCAGACATGTTTTAGGGTCTTTTTAATAATTCATAGAACAGAAGAAAACTATAAAAAGACAAAATTAGTCTCTACACTGTAATATAAAATCTGATTATTAGATAACTGGACAACAAGACTTTGGAAATATCATTTATTATTCTCAATCATGGGGAGCATTGTACTTATCAATTTTTTATATTTCCATGTAAAGATATAACATCTTTAGATGTTCATATAAATATCTTTTCAATCCATGGACATAATGCTGAAAGTAATAGAATGTTCAAAATCTTAATACCCTACAACCCATCCATCCTAAGGATGTCACTGAAAATAAGATAAAAGTGGTGAGACCCCAAATGTTAGACTTGTCTAGATTTTAACCAGAAAATAGGTGCACATGAAAAAATAGCTTTCATTTTAAAAAATGACTTTTTCTCTTTAAAATTAAAATTAGTTTGAAAGTTACAGTAAAGTTTCTAGTATAGCATAGGGAGTTCCTGTCACTCTGCACCCACTTTCCCAGTCGTGGGCACCTCACATGCCCCGAATGCGTTTGTCACAATGTGGACACATTCACTGAAGTTTGCACCTTGTTCAGATTCCCATGGCGTTCTTGGTTAATGTCCTCTTTCCATCCCAGGATCCTTCAGGATCCACATCACAGGGAGCCCTTGTCCCTCCACTGTTGCCCCGCGATTGTGGCTGTTTTGCAGCCTTTCCGTGGTTGGACGTCTTTGAGAGTTTTGACAACACTGTCTCTCAGTTGGCCACGGCCAGATGCTTTTCTCATGATTAGATTGGGGCTCTGGGTTCTGTGGGGAATACCACAGAGTGGTTACATCTTTTAAAGACTCTTCAAAAGATTTTATGGGGTGGCTGGGCAAGTCTCAAGACTAATGACTTGGCCAATAAATAAAAGTAATAACAGCAATGATTCCTAAGAACAGAACACAGGCTGATCTTGGCTGAGGCCCCAGTCTGTGCAGTGAATCTTCATAAGAACAGAACACAGGCTGAACTTGGCTCAGGCCCC
>NW_003852509.1:3128929-3138464 GCF_000181295.1 Otolemur garnettii
TCATGCATTTAATGTTCAGGGGGTGGGAACTGTCATCTACTGTCTGGTAATCAGGTACTCAAAACATCTAGCAGAAAGTCACATAAGGGATAAGTGGAGTAGCTGAGACTTGATCTAAAACATATTCTCTTTCTAGAGTCTGTGTTTATACTCATTTTACTGTCTTGCATCCAGACTAAAATTAGCAGAACAAGAAAACAATGTACCAAAAACTGTATTTCTGAAAATGATTTCTTTCAATGTATCTGATATACCATTTTTCTTGTGATATTAAGTACTTGATATTCAATTTAAAATGTGCTATTTTTTGTAGAAACTCACGGGTGAATCAACTAATCTGAATCATCTCTCTATTCCTCTCCCCTCAATGTATTTCTCTATCACTCATTGAGAAAAGGACTCCTAATATTTTTAAAGGGATTGCCTGGGCATGAGATTTTCCAGTTTCCAGAATTTCCTAGTAAGCTGAGGGTTACTTGAATGTCCTCCCCTAACATGCAAAGACAAATCTACATATGCAGTGGGGCGTCTGTAAGTTGACCACGAAAGTGATTGTACTGTCAACACACAGAGGTGGTCACCTTAGGAATGAGGCCGACTGTGCTGATACAACAAGTACTGCATCCGGTCCAGGAAAACTAGGTCAATTGAAGTAGGTGGTCAGTATAGGGAGGTGGTCAGCTGTAAAGGCTCTACTGTATTTTCTATTAAAACATAAATATATATGTCCATTTAAAAACATAAAGAACGTATATTTTTATTACTTCGGTTTATCTGCTGATCTGTACATTCAGCCTTCATTTTCAGTTATGTATGTTGGAGATGATTATACAGTCAGTTTTATTTTTAAAGTTTACAGTGAATATGAACATGAGAATAAACCAGGAGCATCTAGTCAGTACTGACTGTAAGCCTGACAGGTCACTGGGAAGATGACCACCTGGGCACTCAGAAATGCATCACTTGCTGGCCAAACGCTGGGGTTCCCACTGAGTTTGGGGTTGGGGTACAGTGCGGCTGGTGTCACCAGGAAGCGGAGCCTGAGTGAGGCTTATCGTTGGAGTCTTAGCATTGACTACGGCAGCTCAGACCAGAAGCCACAAATACTTACATGTCTTCAGAATAATATAAATGAAAGTAAAATTACAGTAGGATTATTTTTCAAGGTGGATTTCTAAAAATTAATTCTAGAAAATAAGATTGCATTATATAGGCACCTTTCATTTCTTATGAGGGGTTTTCATTCCTAATTTGGCTCCTATATTCGTTTCCTATGTCTTTGAAAAACTCTATGATATCAGAAAAAACAAGGCCCTGCCCTTTCACGTGAGGTGTTCTTCCTCTCGTTTCCTGGTGTGACTTGACATTGACTGTGGAATCTTGTGCATCTGATTACCAGTTTGGAAGTTCACTGACCATGCACAGTGGTCAGCGATGGCCATGCTTATTCATCGGGATCTTGCTCTCATGCAGGCAGGAAGGTCATTTGTCATTCGAATGTCCCTTTATGTCAGGGTCCTTGGCACACCAAACCTCCTGAGCTGAAGCACACAACATAGTTGCATCTGAATCTTCAGCTCAGAATCAAGTCTCTCATATTCCAAATCAGGTTACTAGATCACCTGGAACGTCAGGAACGTCAGGGACTTTGGGTGAGTAAATATGGCCTCACAATGGTAGCTGATCAGTCTCTTGAATAAAATCATAGTTTTCACCTGAGGCCCAGTCACCTGGGCAGTACCAAAAACACAATTCTGAATTGCAGCAGCACTTGTAAATAATTTGGACGGTGCTGAAAATGAATTTGCAAACAGGCACTTTCATAGTCTCCGTGAGACAGGAGAGAGGAGGTGCTGAAGGAGTTCACGTCTGTGGTTACACCTGCCATGTATCCTGACTTTCCAGGACCCAGAGTTTCACAAGGGGGTGATGATGGGGAAATAGAATAAAATGAAGAACATGACGGATGTGGTTCCTGCTATATCTCACCTTTCAAAGCATCTCATTTTTGTTGTAGTCAAACCAAGCACATTTGGGTGAAAAGCAAATACAGTATTTGATGCACACAACAGAACTTCCCCTGCACACCCTAATTGAGCACGATTACACGTAGTTTCAGCACGCACAGGCCTCTGTGATAGCAATCTGCTATTTTCTGGGGTCATGTGACTGACCGTGAGGGCCAAGGAGGCAGGCACGGGAGGCTGGGCAGTCTTCTCTCCAGGTGCCTGGTTACGCTGTGTCCCGGTTCCCAGTGACACTGGGAGTGTGCTGTGTTCACACAGTGTGCAAATGTTCAGACGCAGCCTCCACAGGACGGGGATGGGAGGTCGACCTTCAGGTGCTGCAAACTTTCAAAGATGATGAAAGGAAGTCAACTATATGAGAAATTTCTGAGTCAAAGCTCCACAAAAAAATGAAAATTAATCTAAAAGCAGTTGCAATGTGGACACTAGCACAAAAAATGGTTGCTTTTCACACTTGCTTTTTTTTTTTTTTTGCCAGGGCCGTGTTTGAACTCACCACCTCTGGGACGTGGGGTTGGCACTCTACTCCTTTGAGCCACAGGTGCTCCCCTTACACTTGCTTTTTAGCTCCCAAATGGAAGCAGGTTCTGACGGGGGTGTATTCACCATTGTGGGAGCACCCATCGCACCAATGGTATTTTCCACAGCCCTTGAATATGTCCTGTCTAGCCTCACTTGCAGGTGTTTGAAAAGTTAAATCCAGAATAGAGTTGAAAGTCAAGTAGCACATTAAAAAAAAGGTAGACATGCAGAGTATACAACATTGCGTCACCTAAATATATTACACGGGCTGTGAAAGATCTGATTTGACTTTAGGAGAGAGAGAAGGAAGCTTTGGATCTCTAAAATCTAAATGTTTTCAACTCTTTCGAAGAAATATTTCCGATAGCAAAGTGGCCTCTACTACAGAAGTTAATTAATGGCAATCCTATAACAACTTGGATAGAACTTAAAGGTATCACACATTTTAAAAGGAACATCGTAAAATATGCCAATTTTGTGATAACTTAAAAAAATCTCAGTGAACTCTTCTGGTGACAAAACTTGCAGCCACCTAGTGTATTTCACACGTCAAACAGAAATGTCATGACTCATGTAGGATCGGTTTGGTGAGACATGCACGTCGATGAGAGCAGAACACAGTAGAACTTTAAAGTTACTCATAAGTCATTCTCATTGAGGTGCTGGGAGATTACCTTATACAGGCTAAAAAATATCTACTAAGACTTGGAGAAACTGCATGAGTATAATAAAATTTAGGTGTAATACTTTTCTCCACAAGGCTTTCCAAAGTGCTTTAGGAAGAAAGAGAAAGAAGCTGATAAAGCCATGCCTGGATTTCTCCTTTACTATGGAGACAGGTCGCAGAGAACAGAGGACACAGGCCAGAGCAGACCAAGAAGTTTGCACAGCTCCCTGTCCCCCAGGCCTGCTGTCAGCACTGCAGACACATTAGCAGACCACGTGGGCTGGGGCAGAACTGGCCGGAGCTGGTGACTTCTCTGGGCGTGTTTCTATACAGCCATTGGGATACCTCACCGTCAACTCCACCAAAGAAAACAAACACACATGCTAATTGTTTCCGAGAGCACAATTCTGTCTTACCCCTTTCTGAAATTCCAGTGTACACCAAATACATTCTTACGTAGAAGTTAGATGTGTTGAATCATCGCAGTTCCACACTAATTGATCTCAACCATTGAAACAGCTTTTTCTCTGTTTATTTAGTAGTACTTGGTCCTCTGTTGTTTATTTTAGAAGGCCACCATCTCCTAACATAGATCTAAAGAACATTTATTTTTAAAAAGAGTTAACAGGTATAAAATGTTGGTGCTGCTAGCAGCCATTTTTAGTGAAGAGTTGAATATTATATCCAACCCAAAAAATTCCTTAGAAATTTTAAAAATCTAACTACCCTCACAAAAACCTGGGGATGTATTTCCAAACAAAATAGATGCGCTTTGTCAGTACACAGCATTTTTATTTTCTATATATTATTTGTATATTTTTCAATTTGTCTAGATTTCAGTCTGGGTCAGGGATAAAATGGGTTAAGCTTTATAAAATAATGTAGAGCTTATCAGTTCATGTAAATAGAGCATTTATTTACTTTTTCATAATCACCTCATGGCCACTTTAAACACAAAATTGTTTTGTCTTTTCAAGTATTAAAAGATACACTTTTTTAAACCCTCCACTCCACACTAAAGTCTAAGTTAGGGAGGGTTTGAAGAAACACTTCATGAATGAACAAATGCATCGTGTGATTATAAATGAATGTGTGAATACAAAACTCAAAAACAATTTCAAAGACGAGTCAGAGTGGAGAGACACCGGTCAAAGGATACAAAATGTTACTTACGTAGAAGGAAGTTCTAGCATGCAACATGGTAACTAGTTAATGATAATATATTATATTCTTGACAATTTCCCGGAGGGTATATGCTAAGTGTTCTCAGCACACAAAAATGACAAGTGTGTGAGGCCCAGTGTGGCCACACCACCATGTACACGTATTTCAGAATAACATGTTATACATCATGATAGATACAATTCTGCATTTCCCAATTAAAATATAAATAAGTAGGCTCGGCGCCAGTGGCTCAAACAGCTAAGGCGCCAGCCACATACATCTAAGCTGGCAGGTTTGAATCCAGCCCGGGCCCGCCAAACAACAATGACGGCTTCAACCAGAAAATAGCCAAGCGTTACAGCAAGCACCTGTAATTGCAGCTACTTGGGAGGTGGAGGCAGGAGACTTGCTTGAGCCTAGGAGTTGGAGGTTGCTGTGAACTGTGACGCCACAGCACTCTACCTAGGGCAACAGCTTGAGGCTCTGTCTCAAAATAAATAAATTAATAAATAAATAAAAATAAAACAGTAAAATATGAATAAGTAAATGTGAATAATAAAAAAATCATTAAATAACAAGTATAATGAAAATAATAATTTTGAAGAGCATCTATTCTGTGTTGACTACTTGAATAGGTACTTCAGAATTAACAGCCACCAAGATAGAGCCTCCCAGGGGTGATAGGAAGGCACAGAAAATAAACATAACACAGTGACACGTCATCACACAGCAGAGAAGGGAGTCGGGCTAGAGACCTGAGGGATATTGGCCTTCCCAGAGCACGTGTGATCTCAGTCAGAATGTCCACAGTGCACGGGGTTCGTGAGACAAAGGCAGGGGCTGGGCAGGATCCTCAGGTAGATTGAGGAAGAAGAGGGATGGTCTTTAACTCAGGGGCTAAAGACATTGCACCCTGGCTTGTGGTCAGCTCAGGATGACCTCATGAATCATATGATGAAATCTGGATGAAGAGCAAAGATGGTCAGCACAGGAATGGCATCCTTGGGTTGTGGGTTTAGGAAGATGGTTTCAGCGACAGCACGGATCACACCATGAGGAGCTGTGAGATGCTACCAAGGGCAGCCGTGATGACAGAGGAGGCAGGTGGAGAGAGCCTGGACTGGGGGAAGACTGGGGAATAGCCAGAACTGTGCAGGGATTTGGTGAGGTGTTTCTTGGGGAAAAGAGGAACAGGTGAAGTATTCATAACTGGACTCTGTAAGCTCCTTGGATGGTCCCAAAACAATATTTTTAGAATTATGTGTTGCCCATAGGAAAGCTTATTTTGATGACTCAGATATTGGCTGCTCGTTTCTGAATCTAAGATTTCAGGATATCACAAAAAATATTAAGTGGAAGGGGTCCTGACAATTGTCTAATCCGCCTCCTTTTTGTTTATCAATAAGATTAAATACATTGTTTAGGATCTAGGGGCTGATTGGTGCCGAATGTGGATATGAAGAGCCTTTAGCAGAGCAGATTGTCATATTTAAAGTAGCTCCAGTATTTTCCTTATTTTAGAACTGGAAAAAACCCTGCAGACAATAACAAATGTTTCTCCAGTCTTTAAGACACGCAAGGCAAAGTAGGATGAGTGGAAGGAAATGGCCACATTGCTTCAGGCAAGTTGAAGACAAAGATTGAATTTCGGGGAAGCTTATTATAGACATTGGGGCGTATGTGCCCTTAATGACAACACAACAGCAAGATTATGGTGGTGCATCTTTCACCAAAATCACGCCATATAAAAGCACATACTAAAGTGAATTTTTCTAAATCTGAAAAGAATAGGGTGCCATTCAATGAAAATTAGAGGAAAAATCTTCCTCTGCACCTGAAAAAACAGCATGAAGAATAAGGAACGTGAGGAAGGAAGGGGTTCAGGCAGCTGTGACAGGTAAAGGGAGGGCCCCTAACCTCGCTACTCCAGCCACTGCAGATCTTTCAGACCTGAGGTCAGAGGAGGCCAGGTCTCGTCTGAAAGCTGCGTGAACAGGAAGCCCAGTTGTGGCCTCCCCTCCTGGCCACCTCTGCCCATGAGTGCAAGGACTCCGCCTGGTCCCCAAGTGACCCCAGTGCCCACATTTCCTTACAGAGGTCCTGACACCGAATGGCTCTCAAACAACACTTTTTGAATGAATACAAATCTGAAGTAGTTAATCATCGAACACTTAACATTTGAGACAGATCCAAGTTCAGAACACAGTTTTGGTGGATTGTGTTTTATTACGACAAGGATTTAATGCAAAGGAGTTTAATGCTGCAAATTGTCTTTCTGTTTATAGAACAGACTGATTTATTCTGTTTCATAAGTAAGTTTTAACATTCATTTAAGGTAAAGAATATTCGAGTAGACTGTATTGATTTAAACATTCAGTAGGGAATCAAGAATCTTATTTGTATTAGTTATCATCAGAAAGCCCATAGATTAGAACAGGAGTAGTGTTTACATCTTAGTGGTAACAATTGCAGATAAAAGGCCAGAGGTGCCAAGAAGATGCATCTATTAATTGCAGTGTTTGTGTCACGAGCATGTTGGTGTAGCCTTGTGCATCATTAAAAGACTTAAATTCCTTCTCTGGCATTGAAATTACATTTTTTCCAGCTCTTATAATTACATGTTAGATGAACTGAGTATCCCTTTGGAACTAGATGTAAAAGTGAAGTTTAGACCAGCCAAAAAACCACTTGTTAATTTTCTAAATTGTGGACTTAAAAATGGTTCATTGTTTTTGCAATTTTCAGAAATTGAAAAGGGTGGATGTGGGGATCCTGGGGTCCCCGCCTACGGGAAGCGGACGGGCAGCAGTTTTCTCCACGGGGACACACTCACCTTTGAGTGCCAGGCAGCCTTTGAGCTGGTTGGGGAGAGAGTCATCACCTGTCAGCAGAACAATCAGTGGTCTGGGAACAAGCCCAGCTGTGTTTGTGAGTATGCAGCGTCCTGCCTCACCCCACCCCAGCCTGAGTATGCAGCGTCCTGCCTTACCCCACCCCAGCCTATCCTGCCGCAGCTTTGCAGGGGGAGAAAAGGGGAAGGACTCAGTGTGGTCCTTTTAGGGAGGGCGGCTTTGGGAGTGCCGCTTTCATCAGAGCATGCAAGGGGACTCTCGAATACCAATGTCCCTGCTTTCTTCACTTAATTAAAATTACTTCACAATCTTATTACACTTGCTAGATAAAATGTAGTTGAATATTTTTGACTAGAAATGTCATAATGATACCATGATTTCCATCAAAAGTGCATTGCTGTCCTGACCCTGTCAGACATCAGTGCAGCAGTTCCGGGTTTTGTGATTTAATGCTGTTGTGTGACACTTGAACACAGGTCGTTCACTAGCGTGAGAAGGGGCAGTGGGATCCATCTGGAATTCAGCTGAAGAGCTTCCTGCTTCCTTCTAAGTATAGTGTTTCAGAAGTAGGAAAGACTTCATGGCCAATTTTAAAACAGTATTCTGTATTTTTAAATAACTATACCCATGGCTGGAAAGTAGATATGAAATTATGTGAAATAACAATCAAAACCACACCCTAAAGATAAATTCAACAGTTGCTCCCTCCAGAAAAGAGTATATATCTGTATCTATCTATATGATTTTAAGTACACATCCTTAGAATTAAATTTTCCAAGAGATTTTGATATTACCCAAATGTACAGAACACAGTCTGACTTTTCCCAAGTTATATATATAGTATATAACACACATCTTTATCCTGTAACTAACACAAAATTTAAATAACTTGGAAAATACACTTAAAGGAAAATATGAAATATAAATTAAAAAGTTATCATGCAAGAGCAGACTGAATTGTTCCCACAACATAGACATAGACCTTCTCCTAGCCTTACTCTTCTGAAGGCAGAAAGTTGTAACTTGTTTTCAGTCAACTTGAAAGGCTCATTTCTGAAACAAGACTGTGCTTCATTACATATAGGTTCTGCTTGTGCTCTCTAAGATAATGAAATATTATACTTACAATTTGGGGTAAGAGTAAACATTATGGTCCAGAATCACTAATTTTAAAATATTTAGGTCGTTTGCAGGTGTGTGTTCCCTTCCCAAATTCTTGGCAATCAGTTCTGAGAGGAGGTTCTTTGGATATGAGCAAAACTGTTTGAAAATATTGTGTCTTCACAGTTTCATGTTTCTTCAACTTTACGGCTGCATCTGGCATTATCCTGTCACCCAATTACCCAGAGGAGTATGGTAACAACATGAACTGTGTGTGGCTGATTATATCTGAGCCGGGGAGTAGAATTCACCTCATCTTTAATGATTTTGACGTGGAGCCTCAATTTGACTTTCTGGCGGTCAAAGATGATGGGATTTCTGACATAACAGTCCTGGGTACCTTTTCCGGCAATGAAGTGCCTTCCCAGCTGGCGAGCAGCGGGCACGTGGTTCGCCTGGAGTTTCAGTCGGATCATTCCACCACCGGCAGGGGTTTCAACATCACCTACACCAGTGAGTGTGCCTGCAGGAGCTCCGTGCCCACGTTCTCATTCTACTACAGGCCTCAGCTGCAGATATGTTATAATCATTACTAAAATGAGAATAGCAAAATTATACAGCACCATACTGATAAGCAAAAATAATTATTCTATTTAGATTAGTGCCTTGGTCACTCATATAGTAAGGAGCTGAGTGTCTCACATCTCTTCTCTCTGGCTTTCCATCTGTTCATCCAGCTATCCATCCATCTATTCTTCCATCCATTGTTCCATCTATCCAACAAACCATCCATTCCTCTATCCAACAATCTATCCATCCACCCATAATTCCTTCCATCCTTCCATCTATTTAACAATCCATTCATCCATCCTTCTATCATCCTTCCTTCCTTTCATTCTTCCATTAGTCTATTTATTCTTCCATCCTTCTATCCATCCACCCATCCTCCATCCATCCACCCATCCATCCATCTATCTTTCTATCCATTCATTCATCCTTCTTTCCATCTAGCCACCCATCCTTCCATCCATCCATCTATCTTTCCATCTATCCACCATCCTTCCATCCATCCACCCATCCTCCCATCCATTCATTCATCCTCCTTTTCATCCATCCACCCATCCATCCATCTATCTTTCCATCCATTCATCCACCCTTCTTTCCATCTATCCACCATCCTTCCATCCATCCACCCATCCATC
>NW_003852509.1:3139003-3154096 GCF_000181295.1 Otolemur garnettii
CTTCCATCCATCCACCCATCCATCCATCTATCCATCCATCCTTCCATCCATCCACCCATCCATCCATCTATCCACCATCCTTCCATCCATCCACCCATCCATCCATCTATCCACCATCCTTCCATCCATCCACCCATCCATCCATCTATCCACCATCCTTCCATTCATCCATCCACCCATCCATCCATCTATCTTTCCATCCATTCATCCATCCTTCTTTCCATCTATCTACCATCCTTCCATCCATCCACCCATCCATCCATCTATCTTTCCATCCATTCATTCATCCTTCTTTCCATCTATTCACCATCCTTCCATCCATCCACCCATCCATCCATCTATCTTTCCATCCATTCATTCATCCTTCTTTCCATCTATCCACCATCCTTCCATCCATCCACCCATCCATCCATCTCTTTCCATCCATTCATTCATTCTTCTTTTCATCTATCCATCATCCTTCCATCCATCCACCCATCCTCCCATCCATTCATCCATCCTTCTTTCCATCTATCCACCATACTTCCATCCATCCACCCATCCATCCATCTATCTTTCCATCCATTCATCCATCCTTCTTTCCATCTAGCCACCCATCCTTCCATCCATCCATCTATCTTTCCATCCATCCACCCATCCTTCCATCCATTCATTCATCCTTCTTTTCATCCATCCACCCATCCATCTATCTTTTCATCTATTCATCCATCCTTCTTTCCATCTATCCATCCATCCTGAATCCATGAATTCTTCCACCCACTCATGCATGCTCCATGTGACAAATACTGTAGTTAAAAGGATTGTGTCATTTCACATGAAGAGCAGGATTAGAATGCCAACACTTGTGTATTTCATATGGGAACATTTACTTAAATGTGTTGTGGAAGGAATAGGACAGTAGGGTTAACGTGAATATCATTTGTTGACTGTTTACTTCTCTCAGGAGCTGTACTTAGAATTTGACAGTAATTATTTCATTTAGTTTCTGGGGTATGGACTTACTCCTCAATTTTTAAAGAAAGATGTCTGAGCTATGGCCATTAGAGTCATCTATGTCAGATGACAAGCACAGGACTCTAACCCAGGTTTCTACTGGATTATATATATCCACATTCCACCACCTGCTATATCCCCTTTCTCCTTTTCTAAGTGCATATGAATGATTGTTGTATCTAAAATGCTGTATAAGTGATAGTTATATCTATTTATTCATATGCTCCTTTTCTTTCTCAGTAGATTCTAATATTTATTATTATTTATTCTAATATTCTATTTATTACTGTATTTATCTACAAAGGATATAACTGAAATTTGAGACAATAATTGCCTTTATAAGTTATGTTCTATTTTCTTCTCTACAAATATGTATAATTGATGTTCAAGCATTTCTATTTTTATTTTTATTTTCCTTTTCAGCATTTGGTCAGAATGAATGCCATGATCCCGGCATTCCTGTAAATGGACGGCGCTTTGGTGACCGGTTTCTACTTGGTAGCTCAGTGTCCTTCCACTGTGATGACGGTTTTGTCAAGACCCAGGGATCGGAGTCCATCACCTGCATCTTGCAGGACGGGAATGTGGTCTGGAGCTCCACTGTTCCCCGCTGTGAAGGTACAGCTCCTGTCACCTGGGGTCCTTCTCCTCTGATATCACATAACTGTCCTCAGACAGCATTAGTGTGCTAGGGCCACCCTCACAAAGGCCCACCAATGGTGCTTTAACCAACAGAAAAATACAGTCCCACAGTTCTGGAGGCTGGAAGTTTGAGGCCACGGTGTCAACAGGGTGGGTCCCTTCTGAGGGCTGTGAAGCAGGAACTGCCTAGACCCCTCCTCTGGCTGGTGGCACAGGCCACAGCTTTGGAATTCCATGGTTTGTGGGAGAATCACCCGAGTCTCTGCCCTTATATTCATTCTCCCTGTGTGTGTCTGCCCCCGTCTCAAGCTCCCCTTTTTATGAAGACATAGTTGTGTTTGTTTAGGAGTCTCTCTGTTCAAGTAAGACCGTATCTTATAAACTACAGCTGCAGTGACCCTATTTTCATATTTAATTGCAGTCTGCTCTTCTGAAAAGTGGGACCACACCATATGAATTTTGGGGTTGGGGGAGAGAGACACAGTCATCCCATAACAATGTGGATTTAGTTAACTATTTTGTTACTCTTACTGTAGTCGACATAAACACTACCCAATTTTCTTCTTGATATTTCTATTCTGGTTACTTATCTGATTAAAAATAGGGAAAAAAATAGGGAAAAATATTGAGCCTCTCATTATTAATCATTTAAAAATATTTACTTAGATTATATATTCACATTTCCTATCAGAGTAGTATAGGTACAATGATCTAAAAAGAATTTTTTAACTTCTCATAGATATAAAAGAAATACATATTTAAATATAGAACTAAAATACCATTTTTCTCTGTGTGACTGGCAAAGATTTAAACATATTAATAAGATACATTATTGACAAGGTTATAGAAAAATTGGTATTTCATGGTCATGCTATTGAGGATTTAAAATCACTGCATCACAGTGAACACTCATGAAAAGAGTCTGAAATGCTTTTGCCTTTGAGCCATAAATTATAGTCCTGAATCAATATCATAAGGAAATAGTCAAGCAACCATGAAAAGGTGTTTGTTCAAGAATACTTTTTGTAGAACTATTCGTAATGATGCAGAGTTGGAAACATCTAAATTTCCAACAATAGAAGATTGCTTAGTTGAATCATAATATATTCTTTATCAGGATCCTGTGCATCATTAGCAGATTATAGGAGCACAGACACTCGTAAACCGATGTCATGTGAACAACTAGATGATGCACACACACGTGTAGCAGTGTGCCACTTGTGAAACATATAAATACATACATCACTCATGGTAATAAGTTAAACTGAAAAGAAAGCTGCACAGAAAAATGTTCATCATGGTCAGTGGTGTGTTTCCCCCTCTTGTTTATTTTTATTTTCCTAGCTCTTCTGTCAACATTTATTTATTTTTCATATAAATAGAAAAGAGATATATGTCAGTTGTAACCTGTGGTTGAGGATCACTGTCCTTTCTAGAATGACTTGGCATGATAACGCCAAACCTGTGATCTCCAGTTGTCTAAGCAGAGCCAGAATGTACAAACTCCTCGGGGGCAGGCAGCAGCCTGGCCGGGCACAGCTGTGCCCCCCGTGTTGCCCCCATGCTCCAGGCCCCCTCCCCACCTCCACAGTTACGCACCATCACGTGAAGGAGACATTTCTAATCAGGTCCTACTGGCTGTTTTGTGTGGGGATGCTCAGAAAGGTGTTCTGGTTTTCACGATTTTGTAAATTGTTAAAATGATCTAGTGGACTGTGAGCCCCACCCCAGGTTGAAAATTGATCAATGGAAGCGCCAGAAAACAATTGTAGATTTTTTCATTGCTATCTATTTTCATCACACATTTTAAATGTATAGTTCTTTGTTTTATGTTTTATAAAATGTTAATAAATAGGTGCGGTTTTATCCTTTAGGGTGTTAACAGAGGAAACCTTAACAGAAAGGAGTAGTTCATGGGGAACAATTTTGAAAGCTTAGACTGTATTGAACAACTCAGTCACTGAGTTCTGATGAGTGTCGATAAAGATGGATCCTCTGATGATATGGCTAGCTAGATCACCGATCAATGCCCCTTCTGAATAAAACCAAAAAGAAAAGATAAGAAATCTGACTTTCAGAAGTAAACACTTATAGAAGGAAAAAAAATAAGATGTCCATCAAAAAGTGAGTAATACAAACTAAAATTGACTTGAGAGACACAAAGAATCTTGTATTCCTTACAGAATGATCATGTTTATTGCTTTCATCATAGATTTTTTAAATCACTTATATAATTAATCATAAAGTGCACTTAGTAAATTAAAATAGGTAAGGCCACATATTCTATAAAATTCCAAATAATGTATTACTATAAGTATATAATAAAAATAGAACCACAAGCAAATCTCTATAAATCAGAAAGTTTACTATAACTGCATATTAAAGAGAAACTCAAATCTTAACTCCCACAGTATTTAGAAACCATGAGAAAGAGAACAATTTCCATCAAAAAATGATACTGCACAGCCTAACTTCTGCTATGAGCAAAATATGTATCTTAAAGACCATCGATGTAGAACAAAAAGATCAAAAATATAAGAACCTGAGTGGTGTCTTTGGCTCAGTGGGTAGGACACCAGCCCCATATATCAAGGGTGGCAGGTTCAAACCCAGCTGCAGCCAAAGTGCAACAACAAAAATTAACTGGGCATTGTGATAGACGCCTGTGGTCCCACCTACTCAGGAGGCTGAGGCAAGAGAACCTCCTAAGCCTAGGAGTTGGAGGTTGCTGTGAGCTGTGTGACAGAACTGCACTCTACCGAGGGTGATAAAGTGAGACTCTGTCTCCACCAAAAAAAAAAAAAAAAATACATATATATATGAATTATATATGTATATATATATAAATATATATGAATTGTATAAATGTGTATATATATGTATATATATATATATATAAGAACCTAATACTAAGATTGAATGCTTAGAATAAAAGAAAAATAAATTAGGACACTATATTAATAAAAATCAAATGTTAGAAACAACTATGAATCTGATGATGGAAACTAAAGTTACAGATATTTGGGAATATAAAGAGAAATCATCATTATTACAAAAATAATATAATATTACATGAATACTGGAAGCTTCGCAATAAAACAATTTTTTTTTATTTGTTTGTTCTGGCATAATTTACTAGATGCCAGATGCATCTCGGGTATAAATCATGCCGCCTCTGAGCAAAGGTTTTCTCTGTCCCTCTGAGTTACATTCCTCAGCACAGCGCAGGGACAGCCTTCAAAACACAAGTTATTCTGGAGGAATATAGCTGCGTGTGAGCACATCCTCAACTTCATGACATCAAATCATTACGGTCTGTAGGAAATTGGTGATTTTCCAACAAAATATGAAATATCCAGTGTGAATCAAATAAAAAGAGTAGCATAGAAAATATTTGCAAAAAGACTAAAGATTGAACGTGGAAAAGACACAAGTACCAAGCAGATGCATCCGTGAGTTACCCGTCTCTTAAAGGCAGCCGATTTTAGTGCTGAGAACAGGAGCGCAGATAACGGAGAAGATGCGGGGCCTTCCTATGTAACATTTGATACATTCAGCGTCAGTGTAACCCAAAATCAAATAATCAGATTAGATAAAAAGCTATAGAAAAACCGTATTTATATAATCAGGAAGGATTTATTTTAGAAATACAATATCAGAGAATTGACCGCTGTAATTTGAATCATCCAAAAAAAATCAAAGGAGAATTTGCGTACTAATGAGCTAGTTGCCGCAGCTGCTGTCTCCTATCAGCTGTGTGAACAGGGACGTCAGTGGAGCTGTTATCAAATGTTCTTGATCTCCACAAGTAGAATATCTTCTCACTCCCCCCCCCCCAGGGTTTAACAGGATTTTGTGAAGGGTTCTGGCCAATTAGGGATCTGTGGAGGTGCAGTAATCACTTGATCACCTTCAGCTGTTTGTGCAAGATCCTTCTCCATTTGCTGCCCCAACGTGAAGGAAGGAGCTGCGTCTCTGAGCCCTACACACGTGGCTTGTGTGAGAAATACACCTCCCTACTGATGGTACTGAAATTGTAGAGCTGTTACAACCGTGGTATAACCAAATCTAAGCTAATGACATCAAGTTGTCAAGTTTGGGGTCATCGTCTAATATTTCAGTGTTAATTTTATTCATCTACAATATAAGGATTAAAATGTCTATTTCACCCAGATAAAGCAACACAAGTTCTAAAGGATACTGCAAATTATATAGTGATGTGAAAAACAGTAGAATAGGAAAATAATTAATAGTAGTAGAGTGTGCCAACAGGCATATTTCAAGAAATTCAAAAATACAAAATTAAAAAAATTAAAATGAATCCTTTTCGCTTTGTATTTATGTGGAAAATAGGACAGGAAATAATACATCATGGAGATTTAGAAATCTCTCATGTATCATAAAATGTTTAAAATTTTATATTTGCCGTATGTCTTTTTTATGTGGTGTATAGTCAGTTAAACGTGACATAAGTAAAATTAGTGTATGTAATTCTGATTACCTTACATTCTTAAAAGGGCTTGCTATATTATCTAAAAACAAAAACAAAAAATTAAATCTATTCACATATAATATTTTTACATGTGGATGCATGATTTCCCAGGCTACAAATAAGAATTTAGAGATTTAACTAGAAAAATTATATTAGTAAAAATGGTTTTTTTTAAATTGTCATTACATAAAATTAAGTGTTCTTAAGAATTCAAATTTATAAGAATTACTCTGATTCATATTACATTTTCTAACTATAGAAATAATGAATAGTTATAGAAATAATTATTATAGTTTATTTGGCAAAAAAGAACTACATAAAAAACGTGGTCCACATTAACTTAATAACACAGCATTAACTATCACTGATATATTTTTAAGTTTCCATTTATCTTTCATCTGAATACAATTTTTCCTTAATTAAATTCAGGCTATACTCCATGGACAATTTTGTATCCTACTTCTCAAATGTTTAATATTCTACTGTGAATATTTTCTCATACCAACAAAATTCCAAACATTATGGCAAATGTACTTGCTACATTCCAATATGTGTCATACCATTTTATCATTTTTTACATTTCTTTTTTCTTTATTTTTTATTTGTTATAAATGAAGCTGCTATGACTAAATATATATATTTCATTAATCCAAGTATTTTTCTTGGATCAAAACCTGGATAAAATGGTATAAACTGTCTTAGCATTTTGGTGCATACAGAATTTTTTTCTTTTTCTTTTTCTTTTTGTTTTGTTTTGTTTGGCAGGCTCTGGCCAGGTTCAAATCCACCATTCCTGGTGCACAAGCCTGGCACTCTAACCACTGAGTGACAGGTGCCCAGCCTACATCCAGGTTTTCAAGGAAAGGAATATTTTTCTTTGTGAAAAGTACACATTTTCCCATAGTACATTTGATATCTATAAATTTGCAAAGAAAATTACCAATGGCAAAGAATTTTGAGAGGGGATACAGAGAAATCTGGATAACACATGTGGCCAGACAGAGACGTGTTCTCCATTGGTTATTAACTATCTATTTGCTAAGAAAGAATCAGTGCCATCTGATTCCATGCTTATGGGATTTGGCTGAAAATGCTACTGTGTTTTTCTAACACCAATAATTTAATATGTTATCCATGGCTAATTATTTTAATAAAATGCACACAACCCAACATAACTAAACACATACACAGACCCACAGGCACACACCTCAAGAGGATTTCGATGTGTAGATGTGAAGTGGCTTTAAATTTGTTGATCAATACGTATTTGTTGAATTCTAAATGCATATAAAATACAGATAATATGGGTCTGTACCTCACAGGTTCTTGTGATGATTCCTTGAGATCATTAATCTAGCACGGAGAACTCACACTTCGTCATTTCACCCCACCATTAGTAGAGGAGAAGAGCTTAGCTTCAAATTAATAATAAATCACCAGAAATGGGATACATAGACCCTGTTTTTAATAAACTTATAGTTTGTTTGGTAATTAGTTTTGCTTTAGTACTTGAAAATATCAGACCCCTGAATACAGATCCTTGCTTTTATCAAGGTACTGTCATTACTATTTAATTCTACATTTAACTCAACCTAATAAATACCATGTACTTTTTTTTTCAGCTCCATGTGGTGGACACCTGACAGCTTCCAGTGGTGTCATTTTGCCTCCTGGATGGCCGGGATATTATAAAGATTCTTTAAATTGTGAATGGATAATTGAAGCAAAACCAGGCCATTCTATTAAAATAACTTTCGATAGGTAAGAAGAAAAAAAAATTCTTCATTTGGACCTAATGACTTGTGCCTGTTCCATGTTTTTAGGAAATTTAGCTTAAAACTTAAAAAGATGACCACTCTCTATCCATCCCCCTAAAGGAACTCACTTAACCAGAAATAGTATCAAAACTTGATACATACAGTTAAATCGCAGGTGTGCAGACCACGGTGGGAGGGGCTGGTCCTGGTGGGCCACTGTCCAGGTTTGACCCTGGGGTCTGGCTCTGCAGTTTGGACTGCAATTGAATCAATTCTGCTTTGGTGTGTGACTATACAAGAGATCGGCTTTGGGGACCTTCTGTGGCATCAGGAAAACAACCCTACCCCACCCCCACTGTGGGATGGCCCATGGGGTCCTCAGAGAAGAACAGTTAATAACTCATTAATTACCTACGGATGATATCATCACTGGAGTGTGGTTTGGCTTAGCGATTTGATAACCTACTTGATGATTTTTAAAAATATGCATGCTGTTGAATTCTGCATGATAAAATGGCTTCCCGTTTATTGCAAAATTGAAATCAAACTTCTGTTTAAAAAGCAAAAATGTATTGCCACGAACCCTGTGCTCGTAATTCTGGGGCAACATCTTTGTTTAATACGTGACTGTTAATGTCCCAGTCACCCTGGGCTTTCTCTAACAATGACCTTCTTGGCTAGAGTGCATCCTGCATTTCAATACTTAGGGTATTACAGTGTCCCAGAAGAGATGAATATGATGTTTATTTTGTTTTCCAGTGATTTTACAATGATCAATTATAATGTCAATGCAAGAAAGGTTTTTACCAGGAGTTATCTTTTAGCGATTATTTTTATTTACAATTATTTTTCATATGATCCCTTAGCTATGCTCAGAAGATGAAAAAAAAAATGTGATTTCCAGACCCACTATATTGAAGGTGACTTACTGTGTAGAATCTTAATCACTTGAAAAAATAATTAAATCTACAAATATTTAGTAAATTAGGGATAGTTTCCTATTAATTTTTTATGCTTCTTGGCACTAGGGGGAGGGGCTGAATGAAGCAAGCCTAGGTTCCCAGCAGCGTATGAGATTTATGTCATTTTGTAAAAATAGTGGTTTTTTATTCTCATTTGGCATAATAGCATTTCATTTTCAGTTGCCTGAAATGAAGTTTCGTTGATTCATTTATTTCATTCTTGTTTAATTTTTCCCAGTCTTGTCTTTTCAATATTTTTTTTCAGTGTCGTGTTTTGCTAAATTCCCTGTGGGAATACCTCCTATTTCTGACATTTTCAGACATGTGTGAGCTTTACCCTAGATCAGGAGCGGCCAACCTATGGCCCATAGGATGCATGCAGATTCTTGGAGGACTGTAAAAAGTATGCAGGAATCTTTTTCTTTGCTCATCAGCTTTCTAGCCTCTGTTTTACGTGTGGCCCAAAACAACCCTTATTTTTCCAATGTAGGGCAGAAAAGAGAAAGGTTGGACACCCTGTCCTAGATAAACATCCCTCCCTTAGAGCCTGCTCCATGCTAGTTTCTGCCTCGGGCTGCACCCTCATAAAGGAAGCGTTTGTGCGCGAGTCTCGAGCCCCCCACTGTGGTGCTGTCCCTCAGCCTGCACTGACTTGCATAGCAATGAGGAGCCTGCAGATGTTTCTGTTTCCTGGAACTGCTCCAGCTGCGAGATGTGCCCTCTGTAGGTCTCTGCTGTCTCTAAAGAAAGGGGACATGAATACTTGGGGGTGAATAGACCAGATGAAACTACTTTTCTGTTTAGCTGCATTTCTAGAATTTGTACTCAGAACAACTGAGAAACCACAGAGGCCAGAGAAAGTTTTAGAAAAGGGACGGACAAAGCTGGGGCTCTCTGAGCACAGTCGCAGCAGCCTGTGGCCTCGGTTGGGTCCAGCCACATGATGTGCAAATTGTCTGATTCCTCTTTGTGGGAGATCAGGTTTCAGGGTTGCAAGAGCATCTCATTACTGTGCCTTTACCCTGGGAGGAGCACGTGCTTGATGATGAATGGAGCAGAGCCCTTTTCTTTCTACACCCTTTTCTGTTGCCACGTGCCGTGAAATTGAGATGCCTTCCTCTCCCCAGAGCTGCCTCCCTCTTTATCAGAAATATCCAGGGCAGAGCATGGGGGGTAACGGCAGAGGCTCGGCGCCACTGAGTGAGTCAGAGGCTTATGAGGCTAAAACTGCTCCCTGAGAGCAGAGTCAGACACTGGAAACCAGGTTAGCTCTTTGAGGACAAGATAGGCCTCATTTAGGAAATTATCTCAGTGCCTGGAATGGAACCTTCATTGCATCAAAGGATACCCAAGTGGCTGAAACTTTATATAATCTCATCTCAGGCCAGATTCTCTGGAAGTTGAGCACTTTTGGAAGCTGTCCTAACTTTTTCAAGTTGTTGAAGAATCATTTGGTTGCTGAGGTACCAATAATATACTCAGGGTTATTCTAGTGCCTGAAAGAGTTAATGCAATTTTAAAAGGCATGGAAGTTTTTGTTTTTGTTTTTGTTTTTTCAGTGAAAGATATTTAAAGTATTGTCCCATATTTTAAATTACATTTCTTGTTTAACAGATAATGTCGCTACAGTATGCACCATTTAAGATGCCCATGATCACGTTAAATAAAGAATGATGAGAAATAGTTTGAAAATATATACTAATGGATTATTCACTAATCAGTGATTATTTATTTTTAAAAACCCACAACATAGTGGACTTTGGATAGGCTGATTAATTCCCCCTTTTTGTAACTGTGTTATTACAGGATATTAGATATAAGATGAAGGGATTTAGGACATGCCGATTCTTGTAGAAAAAAAAATGAAACATGCTAGTCTTACATATTATATGGACTCCCAATTTTAAAAAGTACATATGTAACTTTAAATATCTTAGTTATATGGATATAAGTGGGTTTCCAATTAACATGTGAAGATACGGTGAGTCTTACATATTATATGGACTCCCAATTTTAAAAAGTACATATGTAACTTTAAATATCTTAGTTATATGGATATAAGTGGGTTTCACTTCACAATTAACATGTGAAGATATGTTGAGCAGACCTGTAAGCTAAAGAGGCTCTGAAAAGGTTTTCTGATTTCACACCTCTGTTTGCAGATTTCAGACTGAAGTCAACTATGACACTCTGGAGGTCAGAGACGGGCCGGCCAGCTCATCCCCGCTGATTGGGGAGTACCATGGCACGCAAGCCCCTCAGTTCCTCATCAGCACCGGGAACTTCATGTACCTCCTATTCACCACGGACAACAGCCGCTCCAATGTTGGTTTCCTCATCCACTACGAGAGTAAGCCTGCTTCCTCAGCCCCCGCCCCCACCACTCAGCATGCACAGCTGAATCTAAAATAGATATCTTATTTTTTAATCCAAAATATTAAGGGGGTACAAATGTCTTTGGTTACATGAATCACTGTTGTAATGCTTAAGTCAGGGCTATGAGTGTGCCCGTCCCCCAGAGAGTGTTCATTGTACTGGATGGGTAGGTTGTGGCTCCCCTCCTCCAGTCCTCTTCCCCCCACCCCCGCCTTTCCACTGAGTTTTACTTCCCTCTGGGCAGAGTACTGTCGCATTTTATTTAAAAAGTCACCCCCTCATTTGTATTTCATGTGTCTGACTAAAAATTTTATTTAAAAAGTCACCCTCTCATTTGTATTTCATGTGTCTGACTAAATGAGGGGTGCTGTCGTCATAAGTTATGTCATTCAGACTTTGGTAAAATAAATGTAACAACAAGAAACAATATTTCAAAGATTGGTTTTGGGGATGAAGCATTCTGTGCACTAAACATACTATAATATTTTGTATTCCGAGTATAGGTCATTATTCTAACGTTCTGAGCCTCACTGAGAAAATAAGATACAGCAACAGGTCTTTTATTTATTTCTTTCTTTGCCTGTGTAACTATTGCAGTAATATCCTCTTCCCCTGTTCTCATTTGTTCCTTGCCTTTAAAAATATGTATTATTTTAGGATGAAAGAAAAATTTTAGTGTGAGAGACAGAGAAAAGAAAGTCAGCAGAACCATAATTCCTTAGATAACTGTCTATAGCACCTTTTTTTTTTTTCATTTTTTAGTGTAGACTATCTGTAGCCATCTTGAAAGTGGCTGATATACGTGTAAATTGGAAACTGGTCTGGATTTATGGAATACAGTTTAGAAACCCAAGTCTAGCGCACTTTTGAGTTGCCTTACATGTGTATGTGTGTGCTCTGGTGAGTGCAAGCAAAGTTTAGTGGCAAAGTCTAACTCACACATGACCTATGAGCTTGAAGGCAGGACAGGCATGGACTTTATTTAGTACAGTTCATTGATTTCCAAGAAGGAAAGTTAACTTCTGAGTGATCAGGGGGTTACTCTGGGGTGCACCACTTAGCTATCATCTGGTAAGTCCTGTAACAATATTAATCTAATTTGAAGATGCAGATGTTACTGGTTTTTACACTAATGGATTGTTGGGTTCACTTGCACGATTTTCTGGGTGTGAGCCTGGCTGGGAATATTTCATAGCTTCCGGCATGGATGCTTTTTCTTTTCATTAAACTGGCAAGGCCCCCATGTGAAGCCTCTTCTCTGTGCCTCTAGGTGTCACTCTGGAGTCCGACTCCTGCCTTGACCCAGGGATCCCTGTGAATGGCCATCGCCATGGCAGCAATTTTGGCATCAGGTCCACAGTGACGTTCAGCTGCGACCCAGGGTACACCCTGAGTGACAACGAGCCCCTGCTGTGTGAGCGAAACCATCAGTGGAACCACGCACTGCCCAGCTGTGACGGTAGGTGGCGCTCGCTCCCACAGAACCCCATGAGGACACCAGACCCTGGTAAACATCTGCAGTGCCCAGGCCCCTGGAGTCAGGGGTGGGACAAAATGAATGAGCGTCGTTTCTCTTTGAAAAGCTTTACACCTAAAAATATCATTGGTATTGACACTGGAAGTTTACCTACCAAATTTTCTTATTGGGTGGAAAAATCTGCTTAGAAATAAAGAATTAAATATATTTCCCTCTTTCCTCAAACGATGAAACTGACAGCTTTGTTTACATAGGGCTTATAATCAGGGCGTTTACCGAACAAGCACGTGAGACAGGTAGTGGCCATATGCAGCCGTGGTCCTCAGACCCAGTTTTCCTCTGACCCAAGTCGGATCTTGCAGTGGGTCTAACGCTGCCTTAGCTCCCTCTGACCTCTCGGAGAGCGGTCTCGCAGGGGCATCTATCCTGAGACCATGAGCTCTCAGGAGAGCAGCAGTGGCTTTGTGTGATAATAGCTTCTCCTCCTGCCTTGCGCTGATCTGTTCTTGGAAATCGCAAGAACAGACAGCATCCTGGATTACTGTGTGATACTGTACTGCTCAGCGTTACACTCTGCGGGGTATGGACAGCTGTGCTAAAATTTAGCTGTCATTAATATGCTACTTGGGATCATCTGCAAAAAACTTGAGGCTTTTTGTCTTTGTAGATGCATATGACCCCAGTATAGCATTTTCTCTATGGAAAAACAAAATGAAGACATAAATGTTATTTGCATTTTCAGTACTTTTTATACACGACGGGCATTTCTTTTCCAACACAATATATGCACTCAGTAAGTACTTTGGCTGCTTTAAAATTATGTATGCAAAATACTAAGTTTATGGGACAATTTAACTTAGCCATAGGCCACTCAAAATCTTTGACCTTTGTCACTAAAGTACTAACCCAAACAAAAATTGGTACTTCGGGAGAGCAAGGTCAAAATGCAGAGGAACCTCACACAAGTGGCCAGAGGCTATGTCAGAATGTATGAGAAGTACACAAAACCAGCAGAGAGGATGCTGGACTCTGGCAGGACCAGACAGGAAAGGAGGTCTTTGTCTGTAGGGTGCATGGGGGGTGCACCCTGTGCCACAGCTGTGCAAGGCAGCCCCACAGGGGAGCGTGCTTACTGTTCCTTGTCTTCCTCCTCTCCTCTCCTCTCCTCTCCCCTCCACCCCTCCCCTCTCCTCCCCTCCCCTCCCCTCTCTTGTGAGACAGGGTGTCATTCAGCCACCCTGGCTGCAGTGAAGTGGTGTCCTTAGTTACAGCTCACTGCAGTCTCAAATTCCTGGGCTCCAAGGATCCTCCTGCCTCACCCTCCCAAAGTGCTGGTTACAGGTGTGAGCAATCGTGCTGCCTACTTTTCTTAATAAAGGTCTTACGGAGCTTCCTTTTAGTCGGAAGATGAGCTGAGTCATCTTTCCTCTCCTGCTGTAATAATTCTAATCCACCAACTCCATTTACCTCGGGGGAAAATGCTATAAGGACTAACATGACTTTTACATTGTGTTGAAATCATTTGCAGTTTCCCAGTCTTAAATGAGCTGACTGTTCCTGTTGCAGCAGAACAGAGTATAGGAAGTGGGAGGATTGATAAACTGTGCATTTCCAGTTTATTCCTCTTATATCTCACGGCGACCATAGAAGTGGAGGAAGTTTTCTGGTGCTTTCTTTTTTTTTTCTCTTATGAATCTGCAACAGGGACTATAGGTGCAGATTTCCACAAAATATATATTTAAACTTTTCAATCCATCTAAAAAACCTTCTGGTATGGAATGATCTAGTGTCTAGATCTTTTTTCCTCCAGAATGAGTATTCAATGATCTAGCACATGTATGATAAATCATATTTCCTAGGCCCACTTTGTCATATAAATGTCATACATGTACGACTTGCGTGTTTTTGTCCTTTTATTGTGTCTTTTGAGAAATTTTCGTTGTGAAATCTTAGAAAGCCTTTTAAAGAAATCCATCAACAACAACTGGAAAACATTGACTGATTTTACTAAACAAATTAAACATCCGTCTATTAAAAAACATTAACAGTTGGAAAAAAGGGTACAGACCACAGAACATAATTCCACCCTTCACATACTATGCACACTAGATAATCATACCGTCCAGCTGGATGGGGGAGAAACAGCAGCAGAAGGGAGGCCCGGCTCTGAGAAGAAGATGTACCTAGGCAGCTCACAGAGGATGTGTACAAGGCCAAAAGGGCTTAAAAATATTCCCACCCTGGCTCAGTGCCTGTGGCTCAAATGGCTAAGGCACCAGCCACATACACCCAAGGTGGCGGGTTCGAATCCAGCCTGGGCTTGCCAAACAACAATGACAGCTGCAACCAAAAAAAGAAAATAGCCAGGCTTTGTGGCAGGCGCCTGTGGTCCCA
>NW_003852509.1:3154116-3160337 GCF_000181295.1 Otolemur garnettii
GACAACCCAAAAAAAAAAAATAGCCAGGCTTTGTGGCAGGCCCCTGTGGTCCCAGCTACTTGGGAGGCTGAGGCAGGAGACTAGCTTGAGCCCAGGAGTTGGAGGTTGCTGTGAGCTGTGATGCCACAGAACTCTACCCAGGGTGATAGCTTGAGGCTCTGTCTCAAAAAAAGAATATATTCCCATCCTGCTAGGAATCTGGAAAAGATAAGTAAACCACCACACTGCCCCTCTCCTGTTGCGTGTGCAAAACAGGACAAAAATATCCTGTGTCCCTGAGGGATTGGGGCTGCACGTTCACTGAGGCTGTTGGTAGGAAAGTAAAATGATGCCCCCTTTTGGGAGAAAACCCAGAAAGCGACAGAGCAGGGCTCACTGAGGCTGTGCTGTGCTGTGTGTATCCACGAAGCTACATATGCACACAACAGACAGTGACTTTCTGAAACGGCAGCTACCATGTTTCCTCTTGGGAGACACAGGCTGTATCGGAGCACGTGGTGAGATTTCCAAGTGTTAGCGCTACTTACATACTTTAATATTATTTAGATTTCTGTTACCATATTTCATTTTCATAATTAAAAACTCCAGAAAGCCTAAATAAATGAAATGCATATACATAACTCTTAGACAGTATCAGAAAGATGATAACTACTGGACAAATTATAATTTTATAAGCCTTGAAAATGTCATATACAATACTTGTCACATTTTTAAGGTTCTGTATTAAAAATACTTATAACCAAATATTGACCCATAAATACTTAATTTTTCTTTGTGCATAACTGAACTGAAATCAATTTGATATTTTGTTAAATTACTCATTTAAAATTTGCAATAAAATAATTTCATGATGTGAATAATTTTATTTGAATATTTATGTGACATGCAGGCACATATGACCTTTTTGGATGTTGTGCATTTTTTTTATCCTAGACTATAGATAAAAGTCGAATTTAGAAATGAAACACAAATACACTGCCCTCTCATTAATTTTCATCTGAGGTAGGTCCCTTTTGCAAGCATGAACATACACGGCATCTCGAGTTGTTTTATTTGCACAGTGTTCAGTCATAGCTGGAAAGATTAAAACGTTAAACTCCCCTGATCAGTGGTGGATGAAACCACCTTGTTCATTGTAGGAGTCATCACATTATTCAGGCTTTTGATTTGGTAATGAAAACTGACATGTTCAGGTGAGAGCTGTTCCTTGTCTCATTTGACAGCTGTAATTTTGATTTTGAATCGGGTTTTTTCTCAGAAGAAAAGGACACACTCATGTTCCAGTGCATTAAAATACTACCCATGAATTCATAATTGAGCCTTGGCAACTTACTTTACAACAAAAACAATTTCAGTATCCAACTGGGACTATAATCTACTCTATCCAGCAATCAACTTAGCAAACAGGACCTCTCTCTCCCGGGCTTGTTCTCTTCCTCCCCTCAACTAAACACGTAACCATTTCATTTCTGCTTCCCGCATGTGCCATGATCTTAGACATCACCCCTAGCCAGGCTGCATCCACCCTGACCAGAATTCTTCCGGAATTATCTCAGGATACCACCATCACGGACCCCTCCGGCTTTCAATTCTCCTAATATTTAGTTCCATAGAGTTTAACTTTAAATGTATAATCTTGAGTGTGTGTGTGTGTGTGTACCATGATGACGTATATATTTAAAATTTATTACTATCATGTATTGGATTTAATAGGTATATTGTACACACATGATACAATGTCCTTAGTGTGAGTTCAAACTCCTAGGGAGTAGGAACTGACCAATAATTTATCACCAATACAACATTTGACCTGGGATTCCAATGATGAGAGGAATTTTTCCAAAGTTGTGAACATGTAAAGAAGTTTTTAGGTAGAGGAAATCAACAAAACAACCAGGAGTTGATCAGCATGGTGTGTTCTGCAAATTTGTGGAGGTTAGCTGAAGTACAAAAATCAGAAGGGAATGATTCCAGGGAACGGGGTAGGAACAGACACAAAGGGCCTAAACACCTTGAAGGTCACCGAGACGCTGTCCAGATGCCAGGTGTATGTTGGGTGTTTTCCCTAAAATACACACACATAAAATGTGTATTTTGTTTTTTTATTGGCTGCCAAATTAAAGTTTTGGAAATTTTAAATTTAAAGATTTCAAGGGTATTGGTAGCATGAAGATTTTTTTTGCCACACTGAAATATGTTTCAGAGAATAATGAATTTATGGTAAAAGACTACTAAGAAATCTGCAACTGGGAGCTTTCAGTGTTTGATTTGTGAGTCTTAGTCCATCAGGTTGACTAGTCTCAGGTATAAGTGTAATCATTGTTCTTACTGCTCTTTCAACTTAGTCAAACAATCTCTTAAGCCACTCAAGTTTTTATTGTAACAAATAATACGCAAATAGGATATTTAAACCCTCAAAAGTGTATAGTTCAGGCAGCACCTGTAGCTCAAAGGAGTAGGGCTCTGGCCCCATATGCCGGAGGTGCTGGGTTCAAACCCTGCCCTGGCCAAAAGTTGAAAAACAAAAATGCATAGTTCTCAGTAAAGGAATAGGGAATGAGACTGAGTTATAATGGTTTTTACCACTGTGGGAATGACAAACTCTACCAGTATCTTCCCCGTTTCCATAACACTGGTTCAGTTTGTTTTTAATGTTAACCTTTATCATGCCCTAGTTTGCAGAAATATGGTAAACATTGGGATAAATAATTTTCCTTCAATTTGGTGAAAGACAAATGTAGGAAAACTTTGAAATAATTTTTTTATTAAATAAATATTTTTGCAAACTCCTTACGCTCCTCAAGCATTGATTGGAAAATGGCCATATTTGTAGCAACACTGTTAAAAAGTTTGCAAGACATCAGCATAGGGAGAAGAAAGACATTTTTAAATCATAAAATGAAGTAAGAACTTTAGGTGTTACAAATTGATTTGCTGAGGCTAAGTGAGGAACAGGGCAGTTCACATGCCTTGAATGCAGGTTCTTGGGCCTCCGTTGTCTGAGTCTTTTATGTTTTCGTGTGTCTTAATCCTCTATCCTAAAGAATTCCAATATACTGTTATCAGTGTCCTTGATGTTGGGTAGGTTATATATACAGTAAAACTCAAGAAATTATCACATTAAGGATAGGAAAAGTAAAATTTTACTGCATCTTTTACAACTGCCCAGAAAATACTCCACCATGCATAAAGAAATAGATTAATGTAATTCAAATTATGTGCAGCTATATTTGTAGCTGTGCCTTGGGAATATTGGCATGTCTATATATGGATACAGTTACAGACTTGTGTGAGCACTGAAATGTAAGCCAGGTATTTTATTTCACTCCCTCCTCTCTTTAATTTTAGATGAGAATAAAAATTCAATTTTCTGTACATCACATTTCCTTTTCCTGAAAAAACGTAGGATTTATGAAGTTATTTTTATACAAAGTCTTCACAGTGTGTGAATTAGACTGTGTTGTGTTTGACTCACATGAATCGAAATAAGCATCAGAACCGCTTGGTCTGTAACTGTGTCTGGGACTTGGCTCCTAAAGGGCAGTGTGGTAGGGCTGGGTTAGTGATTTCTAGGGACCGAGGTGTGTGCAGAGCACCCCTGCCAGGACTCCCCCAATGTGTGAGGCAATAATTTTTCTTCATGGCATTAGGACAGAGGATGAAAAAAAAAATTGATCATTTTTAAATGTAGCTGGCTACAAGTCAACTTTTATCAGTTTACATGAAATATGCATAATTCAGAGTCAAGACTCCTGACTTTAGACAGGTGATATCTCAATTTTACATAAAATGGTTTAATTTCATAAATGTTTTAAATTTCTCACAAAATTTGATACGTTAATGTGCTAATTTGCACTAATTCAATAGTAAACAAATGAACAGTTACCAATAGGTGGCTTTGATTGATATTATTGTTCAGGACTCTGCCTCGATCAAGTTCCTGTCTGTAGCTAACGTTTTGTGGGCTTAATATTGATGAGACACTGTAACTTGTGTTCTACAATGGCAATCACTGCAAATTCCTGTCCATGAGATGGGCATTATCACTATTTCCATTTTGAAGACAGATGTCCTGGATAGAAGGCAAATGACTTACTAAAGATCTCAGAGCCAGCAAATAGCAGGGCTGCAGTGTAAACTCATGTCACGCGTCTGCAGATTTCAACGCCAGTGTTATACTCACATTCGAACAGTTGCTACTTTTCCACTGAAATCATTATATATAATTTCTTTTCCTGACTTTACAAATGAGTCTCTGTCTGTGTTAGGTTTTGAACATGGCACACTTTGTTGTAGGGGATTTAATCTCACTAAGGCGCTGCAGAGACCAGCCGCTCATGGAAGGCCCAGTCTGCTTGGTCTGTGCACGTGGCTGGCTGCATCTCTTCACCTCTGGGGTTTTCAAGGTCCTGCCCTGGTTATGATACCTGCACATGAACTGGCATGTTACCATTGCAAGTGAAAGTGCAGGTTTTCCTGATTTTTCATGGATATGACATTTGATCTTGTCATTTTAGAAGCATTTTGTTCTAGCAATCATTGTGACCTAGAAGTCATTGTGAAGCTCATAAATAATGATAATCTCTCTTTATTATTTTAAGCCCTATGTGGAGGCTACATTCATGGGAAAAGTGGAACAGTCCTTTCTCCTGGGTTTCCAGATTTTTATCCGAATTCTCTAAACTGTACCTGGACCATTGAAGTGTCTCATGGAAAAGGTAAGAATATGTCATAGATCTCAAACACACAGAATATTAAATGAGACAAAAGCATGTGAAGAAAGGAAAATACAGTACTGTGAGAATAATTACGATAACTAATTTTCTTGTATATATTTCAGATTGTTGATTTTCATTTTTAATAAGATTTTGGAAGAATTTTTTTAATTGTTGGAGCTACAAACCAATGTATATTTCTTGTTTTGCTCTTTATCAGATAATGAATGTTAAGATAAGCTTGAAAATTAAATATAATAGTAAGAAATAAAGGCATCAATTCAAGAAATTGTGTTGATTAAATGAAAACATGAAAAGCAATTATCTAGATATGTAATTTACATGACAAATCCAGAATAATTTTTGCATTTGCCTTGTATTTTAAGCTTACCCAGTACTATCACACAAAATAAACCACTTCTCTTCATATAGTCTAAGGGTGCCAAACAGAATAGAAATTGTATTCTTCATTTTAAAGACAAGTAGAGTGAAAACCAGGAAAATTTACATTTCATGCAGGAAATGTAGATTATAAACGGTGGTTTTAGGGCTATACCCTGAATCTTGTTATGTGACTAAAGTAGTCATTATTAAGACTCAACTTAGAATTTTGATCATGTAAGTGTTATGAAGACTTTTCATATTGTATTATATCTACTGTGTCACACTGTGCAGCCATGAGTGCATTTTAAAGAAAAGTAAGTAAGGAAGAGACGTGTTCTGAAAGACCAGGGCTGTGCCATCATGAACATATGCACTCATATTACAATGACATATTCATAGTCAACTGTATTCATTTTACTCTAGAAATTCAGAAATACTGCATTATGAGTATGTCCCCACCAGTATATAGGTACTAAGAGTAAATAAACTATAATTTCAAAGAAATTTTCCCTCAGTTACATAGACCTCCAGTTGGGATTATCTGAAGGACAATTGTTTATGGTACACTGAAAAGTTATCTGTTCCTTTGTCCTTTTGGAACAAATGCTCTCCCAACACCAGAGTGACCATTCTCAATGTACCTCATTTTCCATCCTGAACTCCTTGCCTTATCTGTCCATATCAACACCCACGTCTACACCTGCACCTGTATCTACACCTGCACCTGCATCCACACCTGCACCTGCATCCACCCCTGCACCTGCATCCACCCCTGCACCTGCATCTATACCTGCACCTGCATCCACATCTGCACCTGCATCCACCCCTGCACCCTCATCCACACCTGCACCTGCATCCACACCTGCAAACTCATCCACACCTGCACCTGCATCCACACCTGCTAACTCATCCACACCTGCACCTGCATCCACACCTGCTAACTCATCCACACCTGCACCTGCATCCACACCTGCACCTTCATCCACAATTGCACCTGCATCCACACCTGCACCTGAATCTATACCTGCACCTGCATCCACACCTGCACCTGCATCCACAATTGCACCTGAATCTATACCTGCAACTGTATCTACACCTGCACCTGCATCCACACCTGCACCT
>NW_003852509.1:3161724-3183616 GCF_000181295.1 Otolemur garnettii
CTGCATCCACACCTGCACCTGCATCTACACCTGCACCCGCATTCCCACCTGCTCCTGCATCCACACCTGCAACTGTATCTACACCTGCACCTGCATCCACACCTGCATCTGCATCCACACCTGCTCCTGCATACACCTGCACCTGCATCCACACCTGCACCTCAATCTATACCTGCACCTGCATCCACACCTGCACCTGCATCCACACCTACATCTGCATCCACACCTGCACCTGCATCTACACCTGCACCTGCATCCACACCTGCAACCTCATCCACACCTGCACCTGCATCTACACCTGCATCTGCATCCACATCTGCTCCTGCATACACCTGCACCTGAATCTATACTTGCACCTGCATCCACACCTGCACCTGCATCCACACCTGCAACCTCATCCACACCTGCACCTGCATCTACACCTGCATCTGCATCCACACCTGCACCTGCATCCACACCTGCATCTGCATCTACACCTGCACCTGCATCCACACCTGCAACCTCATCCACACCTGCAACCTCATCCACACATGAACCGGCATCCACACCTGCACCTTCATCCACACCTGCTCCTCCATCTACACCTGCACCTGCATCCACACCTGCAACCTCATCCACACCTGCACCTACATCCAGACCTGCACCTACATCCAGACCTGCACCTGCATCCACACCTGAACCCTCATCCACACCTGCATCTGCATCTACACCTGCACCTGCATCCACACCTGCACCCTCATCCACACCTGCATCTGCATCTACACCTGCACCTACATCCACACCTGCACCTGCATCCACACCTGCAGCCTCATCCACACCTGCACCTACATCCAGACCTGCATCTACACCTGCACCTGCATCCACACCTCCAGTCTCATCCATACCTGTACCCACATCTGCACCTACACTCGCATTTTCACCTGCACCTGTATCTACACCTACCCCCCTACCTACCTACACCTAGCTCCATGTCAGTGCTCAGGTACACATAAGTGTTTATCTTTTTGTTATCTATCCTCCCTTCTTCATTTCTAAAGCCACTCTCTTAAACTTCAAAGTTGGATTTAAATAATGAGATAACAGTTTAATGTTTTGATTCAAGACTTTGATGTCTCTAGGCCCAGAAGAAACTATTTTCAGCAACTACTAATTCTACCGATCTCTCTCTCTCTGCCCCCTCCTCATCTCCTCTGTCTCATCTCTCACTTCTCTCTTCACTCTTGATCTCTCTCTGTGTCTCTGTCCCCCCGTCTCTCTCTATCTCTCTCTGTCTTTCTCTCTGTCTCTGTCCCCTGTCTTTCTCTGTATCTCTCTGTCTTTGTCTCTCTCTGTTTCTCTTTTTCTCTCTTTCCCTCTGTCTCTGTCCCCTCTCTATCTCTCCATCTCTCTCTCTGTTTCTCTCTGCCTCTGTCTCTCTGTCTGTCTCTCTTTCCTCTCTGTCTCTGTCCCCTTTCTATCTCTCTGTCTCTCCCTCTCCCCCACCCCACCCCCCATTTCTCAGGGGTTCAGATGATCTTTCACACCTTTCACCTGGAGAGCTCCCATGACTATTTGCTGATCACAGAGGACGGAAGTTTCTCCGAGCCCGTTGCCAGGCTCACTGGGTCGGTCTTGCCTCATACTATTAAGGCAGGTTTATTTGGAAACTTCACTGCTCAGCTCCGATTTATATCAGACTTTTCCATCTCCTATGAGGGCTTCAATATCACATTTTCAGGTATGTTGGTCCTTTTGATGTTTCCCTCCTCTGGCAATAACACTGCCCTTTCTCTGAGTGACTGAACATGTGTGGCACATACGATGGGGGAGGAGCTTCTAGGTGATTTACTGACGCACAGTGACAAGGCCGGGCTCCACTGTCAGAGTCTCATCTTTAATTGCACATTTGCGCAGGGTTTATGCTGCATCAGACATTCATACTGGTTAAGTTTTTTTTATTTATATGGCTCTGTGTGACATAGGTACTAATTTTTTTTGTTGTTTTTTGCAGATGAGATAAAAGTTACACACACATTAAAAAACTGGTCAAGCCTGTGCAGGATAAATTTGGTCACATAAACAGTTTTCAATGAACATATAATGGTTAGAACTTCTCCAGTGTCTTCAATATCAACATTCTCTGCTACCCCCAGCGACACAAAGGGACTGACTTCTATAAATTATTAATGGGTGTGAATAATTACATTAATATGCATATGTGTGTGTATATGATGGTCAGGAAAAAGTGTTTCTCTCCTCCCAAATCTAATGTAATTTCCGTAAAATGGTCACTGAGTACCAAAATCACATGTGATTTCTTCTACTTAAGATCCCATAAATTCCTTACTAACTTTTGATGTCACTCATGGGATTATTTGTTGCGGTATTTGAACATTTATCCCTCCTGAACTAAAACTAAAGAATTGTGACGGAAGGGTTTCTTTTCTATTCCAATATCTTACACTACCATTGTCCTTTGAACAATGTAGGGATGTTGGCAGCAACCCTTGTGAGGTAGAAAAATCTGAGTTTAAATTCTGACTCCTCAAAAATTTAACTGCCAATAGCCTAGACTAGTATCTAAATATACTTTGTGCCATCAAGACATACCTAGCTTTTCAATTTTTTTTCAATACTTATAGACTATGTGGTTCATCTGTGTGCTTTCTCAAATTATTGCAAATCTCAAAAAAACCTTTCTAATATATTTGTTGAAGATAAATCTGTATATAGGTGCACTGGAGCCGTTACACCCAAGCTGTTCAATAGATAACTCTAATCGGAACTTAGTAATTTCCCACTAACTGCTTCATGATCCTTAACATTATATACAGTGAAACATTACCTTAAAGAAAAACATTTCTTAGGGATTTTAAGATGTTCTGATCTATTATACATTCCCTTTAATGCTGCCCAGTTGCCATTTATTTTAACCTGACTTTGCTGATTTTTCTTGGTATTTCACTGCCAAGTGGAGCTTTCAGGACTGGCTCAGACTACTTGATTTCTTGGAAACCTGCTGCATTCACGGGTAATCATGAAACTGCCCACTTTGTATATCAAAGACTTAAATCTTCCTGACACTAATACCTAAATCCCTCTGTGTGTGCATTTTCCCCTGGTGTATATCAATTAGCATCACTATGAGACTGTTAATACTCCTCTGTTTCTACTTTCATCATGATCCAAAATAAATTTAAATAGAATACTCCAAAGAATGACAATGGCCGGGAAAGGAGTCTGTGGATCTGTTCTGTGGTGTTTCCGCTCTGTCTGGGCAAACTCCATTCCTTTCAGCCCATCTGTTTCTTACTCTAGTGCTCTTGGTGCAAGGCTGATAATAAGTCTTTCGATTACCTCTGTCTTTGTTTGCACTGCTGTAACAAAGTACCTGAGACTGGGTAATTTATAAAGGATAGACTGTTATTTATTGCAGCTCTGGAAGCTGGGAAGTCCAAGATCAATGTGCTGGCTTCTGTGGAGTGCCTTCTCACCCTGGCCTCACACGGCGGGAGAGGAGAAGCCCTTTCAGAGTATCAGTGATCCACTCACGAGTGTGGAGCCCTCCCAGCCTACACACTCCCCAGAAAGCCCCTCCTCACTTCTCTTGCGCTGGGGATCCTATTTCCAGCACATGAATTGGGACGACACATTCCAGCCCTAGCAATTATCAAAAGTTTCAGGGGAACTCTGGAGCTGCTTTCCTGTTTCACACATAGCTGAACAAGGAAGCCCCAACTGTAACTACGGTTTATTAGGGGGAGTTTCCAAGCTGTTTAGGAGAGTTTACAAGTATTTGTGGGAGTCAAATATAAAGTGGTAATAGTTTGTGAATATTTAGAATGGTTTATTTACTCATAACCAATAGAAAAATACTATAAAAGCTTGCAGAAAAAAGTCACTTTCATCTTGGTTCCACATGAGCACAGACTGTCTTTTTATTTTTTTGGCCAGAGCTGGATTTGAACCCACCACCTCCAGTATATAGGGCTGGCACCCTACTCCTTTGAGCCACAGGCACCACCCCAGACTGTCTTTTTAAAAGCAGAAGAACACACCTTTGATTGCAAAGCTCACTTTAAAGCAGACGTTTCTTTGGATGTACTAGATGAACAATCTTATTTGGAAGCATCTTTGCCTTGAAAGTGGGCTACAAACAGCTGCCAGTCACACTGATACAAACAAGTTTATTTTTTAAGTATCCAAATGAGTGGCAACTTTATTGTACAAATGAAGCATCTACCCATGTGGGGCCTTTTCTGTCCTTTGTTCACAGAGGCATTCTTTTTCTATCTGTGTTTTTCCCTGTTAAATCAGTATATTTCAATATTTCCTAGGAGAGTTTATTATAGCAGTATTTCCTGGTTGCATTTCCTAGTCAGTATCCCTGCAAATGTTAATAGTAATACTGTAGAGAAACAGCCCCATATTCCAGTATGTTCAGATAAAGCTGTGTGGCCCGGCTCTGCACGGGGGTCTGGAACTGATCACTAGGCACAGTGGATACTCCAAGCTTCCTCTTCAGTCCTTCCTGTCAAAACATGAGACCTTGCACAACTCCCTGCCTTGCACACGTGGCTCCCTCTCCACCCAAGGCCCTTTCCTTCCTCTTCACCAGGCAAATCTCCTCTCGTGTAGGTCAGATACAGCCTCTCACAGGCACTCATTCCCTCTCTCCCCTAAGCAGATTGTTTTTTCATCTATATTTTCCTATAACAACATTTTTATATTGCCAGGCATGGGGCCTCACACCTATAATCCCAGCACTCTGGGAGGCCAAGTGGGTGGATTGCTGGACCTCAAAGGTTCGAGACCAGCCTGAGCCAGAGAAAGACTCTGTCTCTAAAAAGTAGCTGGGTATTATAGCAGGTGCCTATAGTCCCAGCTACTCAGGAGGCTGAGGCAAGAGAATCACTCAAACCCAAGAGTTGGGGACTGTGGTGAGCTAAGATGCCACAGCTCTTTACTGAGGGTGACAAAATGAGATTCTGCCTAAAAAATGAAAAAAATTATACCAAATTATGTAATTTTTCTGAGATTATTTTTTGGTATTTGTTCCTTACATGATGCCATGAATTTTCAACTGAGAACACTGTGCCTCCCTCCACTGTGGAAGCATCAGCTCTGTGGATAGAAAGAGCTTTCTCATTCTCTAATTATATTTTATTGACCCGGAGAATGTTGACTGACATAGTAGCAAATGGACAAAACACCTGCCCCCAAGGAACCTGTATTCCAGCAGGATGATCGTGGAGGGGGAGGCAGGAGAAAAAAATGAAGCAAGACAAGGGAAAAGATGCAGATAAACATGGAGTTGCCGGGCAGGCACCTGCCATGCCCAGGCTGGGTCGCAAACAGAGACCAGTAGGCGTGAGCTCTCCGCAGAAGGAGGTGCAGCAAAAGTTAGGGGTGCACGAGGTGGTCACTATGGCCACAGCCCTGAAATTGAAGTGGAAGTGAATGAAAGCTTTGAGATGCACAAAAATCCAGAATCATAAAATCCACACAGAGGGAAACCAGTGAAGCCCCCAGCAACACCAACGCATAGAACAATCAACTCTTTGCCAGCAGGGCTCATCTTGATTGATCTTTCAATATCCCCTCTGAAGGCTTCCCCCCACTCCAACCCTGGTAATATTTTCCTGGGCACAGAGACTACCTCTCAATAATATTTGACTAAATGCAGCACTGCAGACTGGTGGCACAGCAAGATGGAGGGAGCTAAACTCGTAGGCAGTCACCCACACTCTCCTGGGTCCCACTGACAAAACACGGACTTAGTAACCAGGTAATAACTGGGCCCAGCGACCAGTGACGGCCAGAGGGCAAGCACACCCACACTCTGCGGCAGGAAAGCGTCAGGTCTAGAGAGTAAGGCGGGTGCAGAGAGGGGTCATGGGTGCTGCACTCTGACCCAGGGTCTTCGGTGCTGCACTCGGACCCGGGGTCGTCGGTGCTGCACTCGGACCCGGGGTCGTCGGTGCTGCACTCGGACCCGGGGTCGTCGGTGCTGCACTCGGACCGTGCTCCCGGACGTAGCAATCTACCAGCCCTTAGTCCTTTACCTTTTCCTTCTTTTTTCCCCTGTAGTTAGCACCTTCTTCTTGACTAGTTAATAGAAATTTCTAGTAGAATAAAAAATATTTTCTACCAAATTTCAATAAAGTATGATTTATAGATTGCACATTGGCAAAGAAAAACTCCATTGTTCCCCCGGAGGAATATTTTTGAGGTGAAGTCAGCTGGGGTGCGCTTTCCACCAGCACAGCCTTTGGACGTTGCTTTTTTCTCCTGTCTATGTTGAGGAGTCAGAAGGCACATTTGGGAAGGGCTTGTAACTGATTATAGCGACCAGAAGTATCAGTGAAATATTTCTGTATTATGAAACTGAGTTTTGAAATGGATCCCATTTTAATACGTTACATGTCTGGTTTTTTCCTGGTACCTACTATTTTTACATATTAACAGGGTGCATGAGGTCTTCTGATACAGGCATACGATGCATTATTATCCAATCAGGGCATCTGGGATATTTATCAGCTCAAACACTCATCATTTCTTTCAGAGGGAAACATTTTCAGTCTCTTCTCCTTTTTGAAATACACGATGCATGTTGCTAACTGTACTCATCTCCCTCTGCCGTGGACAGTGGGACTTACTCCTTCCATCTAACTATGCATTTGTACCCATTAACCAACCTCTCTTCATCACCCACACACACTGTTCCCAGCCTCTGGGAAGTACAATTCTTATGTGCCTGTTTTTAAAAAAACACCCAAACCCTTGTCCTGTGTCAGAAGAAAGCAAATAGTACCAAGGCAAACACTGCACACCACAGTCCGACTGCATCTAGGAAGACAAATATAAATATAGACTTTTATGTGTATGTGTGTAAACTCCAGGGCACCAGAATAAAGGTCTACACAGCTTAGGGGCTATCGTCTATGCATTACTACTCGAAGTTGTATGGAATTGCTCTAGTACTGAGTATATAATGTAATGTTCACTCAAAAGATGGTGTTAATCAAATGAATACCACTGTCAAAGAAAACGGTGAGACAGCTTCCAGCAGGGAGAATTGGTGGGACCACGTATGATGAAGAGGTTCAGTTGAGTTTCCCCAAGTCCTCCCAACTTCACATCCACTGACTTCTGCTATGGGAGACCTCACAGGGCGCCGTGCATTGTGGACAGCTGGCTGCGCTGGGGGCACCTTGGGTGGAGACTGAAACACATGCAGAGACACAGGTGGGCACTTGGTCATTGTCACTCAAGCAGTGGTCTGCCGTGGTCAGAGCCTCTGAATCCCGAGGGCAGCCCCTCTGAGCACCTCTTGTAATTGCAGAAGTCAAATGTGACTTGGATTCGTCCTTTGCTATTGGTGTATGTTAAGTATTATAATTTTAATAGAGTGTTTCCTTTTTAAAAATGTACATGCATTTTCTGGCACTGTGTATATATATATATATATGTAGATGTGTAATTTTAATAACATATTTTACTAAATCCCTCCACATTTTCTGTCCTTCCGTCTTAGAGTATGACCTGGAGTCGTGTGATGATCCTGGAGTCCCTGCCTTCAGCCGGAGAATCGGCTTCCACTTTGGCGTTGGAGATGCTCTGACCTTCTCCTGCTTCCCGGGATATCGCCTAGAAGGTGCCACCAAGCTTACGTGCCTGGGCGGAGGCCGTCGTGTGTGGAGCGCACCTCTGCCAAGGTGTGTGGGTAGGTGGTCACACGCTTTCATTTCATTCATCCATGGGACAGGGCAGGGCCCAGGACGGAGACAGGCCGAGGGTTTGACAAGGAAGGAAGTGTGAGGGTCAGGGGAGTGGACACACCACCCAGCCAGCAGGACATGGAGTGTGGAGATGCCCATGAGACCTTTCAGCTCTGAGACTGTGTGGTAGAAGACTGAAACTACAGCAAGTGTCAAGCATAGTTATGAAAGGGAAGTAGACATTTTTAAGTGTGTGTGTCACATATACATATATTAAACAAAAAGACAAAAGCTAGAAGCCAAAATGTACATGGTACATACAAATACTCATGCAATGAAACAAAAAGACAGTAAGAGCTGCATCCGAGCGGCAATGACACAACCTCCGGCAGTCACGATGATTAAAAGCAGTGCTTTTCCCTGGTATAACGGCGGTGACGATTTGAAATAGCACCTTTGTTTTTCTTGTCAGGAGAACTCTTGATGGGTTGTCTGTTGCATACTCCTGAAATGTGGGATGACTGGCATTTCAGTGCTAAATTAGCTTTTCTCAGTGTGCTGTTGAGGGATTCAAGAGGTGATTCTAACAAGGAACAGGAAATTTCGTTTTGGTATTTTGAGATAAGGTACTGGTGAGCATGCTGGCTCAGTGGGGTGAGCGGGGTGTGGCACTGCCACTCTGCGGCCTTTCAGCCTCTCATAAACCACTGGTCCTCAGCCCCAGGGAAGTGGTCCCCTTCCTGCCACTCAGCCACATTGCTCAACATATATGGTGGCTACAAACTGCTCTTTAAAGTCACAGAAACTGCCTAATGTCATTGTAGAGGGAAGAGGGAGATTAAAGGGTAACCGAGGTGCCCCTCAATATTGAGCACTGTGAATCCGTGGGGAGTCCATAAAGCCATCTGCAGCAGTGGACAAGCTGGAGGCAGGTAGACAGGTCTGAGGACACACGTCTGGACCAGAGAGCCCTGACACGCTCACTTTGCCTGGAGTTTCCCATGCCACAGGATCTTTCATTTCTCAGCATTACTTAGCAATAGTCTGTGATTCCAGACAATACTGTCTTTCGGGATTTTGATAAGCCAGAGAGAGTCAAATAAGACTTTCATATAAAAAAATTAAACAGGTAAACATGAATCAAATCATCTTTATCTCTTTCCAAAGCACGTGTCTATATATTTCTGCAATTTTATTTTCTCTTGAAAAAGTGGTTCCCATTTCTGAGAATTGGTTGCAAATTTGGCATACCATCTCCAGGGAAATGAAAAGATACACTCTTTGATAGCTGATGTTAAGAGTTTCTGAGTTGCCTAGAATCTCTTCCCCAGGGTGGAGGCTCCTGACTGAGGTAGTGTGGGATCCGGAGAAAGCTCCCCGGTCAATGCAGTCAAAGCCTCATCCTTGATGTGGAGCATCAATGGTCTGTTGGGTGTGGCGCTCCATTAGAGGCCTCTCTGTTTTCTCTAATGTCACTGTCTTCACACTCATGTTGTCACTCTGCTGTCTAAAATAGGAAATAATAGGAATCTAGAAATACCAGTTAATATTTATTGTAACTATAGACCAGGCTCTGGGCTCCTCATATACATTAATATCTTGTATATCCTGACATCTCTGGGAAGGAAGCATTTCCATGGTCAGCTCCATTCTGCAGATAGGAATATTAACACCCAGAACCTGAGCCCTCTGCCAGGAAACAGAGCCAGTGACAGCGGCCAGACGGCCTGCAGGCTGGCCCTAAACCACAAATCCTGGAGCAGCCCCAGGGACCTTGAGTTGGCTCTTTTCTCTCCAGGCTTTTATATGTCACCCGCAGTTTCCTTGACTTTCCTGATGTCCATCAGATTGCAGAATACCTGTAAATAGACAGGATAATTATGCCAAAATCCAGGAGCCCACCTGGATGCTGTCTTCCTCTCATCCTCCATTCTCCACACCTGGTCAGTTCCTCCTTCTGAGGGATGCTGCATGCTGGGGCTCCCAAGTCACCCTCCTCCCTTCTTCCTCCTGCCTAGACACCAGCAGCCTCTCAACATACCCTGAGGGTCCCCCCTGCCTGGGGCAGATGCCAGGGGCCGCTGCTGCCGGAAAGTTCCATGCAAACCGAAAACTCGTCAGTTTGTGGGGCTTTAACAGACCCTGTCAGTAGCTTTCCATACCATTCACGCAAATCTCGTGTCGTACAAGGTCTGACAGTTAAGTTCATGGACTTGCCAGTCTCTGTGCACTTATGTTCACAGCCCGGCACCTTCATGCTGACAGTTAGATGGTATGACTGGAAGAAGAGCACCTGGTATCTTAAGTTCAACAAGATAGGGAGTTTCCTTCAGTAACGGTGACAATTCATGAATACTGAAAATCTTTGTTGAGCATTCTTTTACTTTTTTCTTTCCTAAAGAAACACATTGTTTTTAACATAAGTCAAATTAAACCCTGACTCTGTGGTCCTGGCCAGCCTGTTGGTGTGTTTCCATGGTTGTCCCTCCACGGACCGCTGCTCCAGCAGACGAGCCTTCTGGGTCCCCAGCACCAGAGCTCTTTATTCAACCCTGGGCGCACCCGCAGGCTGCTCCCCCATTAGCAGCGCTCACCCTCTTTCTTCCTGGCTGATTATTTTTATTTTTTGATCTCCCTTGCTATGTTACCTCCTTCTACTCTTTGTCCATTAGTGGAAGTGTGGTCCCCTGTGACAGCCACTGGTTCTGCTTATCAAATCAATAAAAATTACTTTCTTCAAAAGCTTCTCTTTTGATCTCAAAAATTTGAATCTTCAATCATCTATATTCTTTCCTTTAAATGATAGAAATAAAAACATTTTGCCCACAGCTGAAAGATGCAAATCCATCCAAACCAAAGATTCAGGTGGCATCTGAAGAATGTTGACTGGATCAGGAGCATCTACGTACCTCTCTGCAGACGTGTCTGGTCTCAGATAGAATTTCTGGTGAACTTTGGAGCTCAGAACTATTTTCTGCTTATGTAAAAGAAAAATCATCTTTTTGTTTGAATGTATTCATTTTAGGGCTTTTTCTACCTATTTATTTAGGGTAATAGAAAGAATATCGTGTGTAGCCATCGGGTGAAATCCCAGCAGAAACGCTCAAATCCTCTCTGGTGGTGCCTCTATATTTTCGTTATATATTTATTATTTAAGATTTTTTTTCTACTTGTAAGTTAAAGAAATAGTTGCTCACGCTGGGCTTAAGTCACGAAAGCACATTGGTAATTTTCCCAGACAGAGCTGCATATATACACCAGAATAACTATTCACAAGTATCTTATGAGAATAGTTTTCAAAAAATGAATGAAAGTGGTTTTACCCTTTTATCGAATACTGCGTTGACTCTTTTTTAGACAAAGTACAAAGTCATTTGGCAAAATTTTAAAAATCAATACTATGATCCTCAATTCTTTAGTGGGTTACAATATTTCAGAGAAGAATAGTAAAATAAAATACTTTTCCTGTATTTTTTTAGTTTAAATTTAGTTAACATAAACTAAATTTTGCTTTAAATCTTTTGACCAATTTGATGTAAATATCATTTTAGTATGCCTACCAATCTATAGTTCATGTACATTTCTTTAAATTTTGGTTTAAAATTTTGAAACAATATTAAAATCTAAAATTTTAATTTGTTATTTTTTAAAGGCTAATCCAATAATACCATTAAATTTAAAAAATAAGGGTTCATAGCATAACAAATTGTTTAAAATAGCACCATTCCATGTAATTATTAGATATTCTTTGTGAATAAATACAGGATTTCACATTTTAAATAATATGGGCTTCTACTATGGGAAACATTTTTTGTTTGTTTGCTTGTTTGTTTTTGACCTGGGCCAGGTTTGAACCTGCCGCCTCTGGTATATGGGCCCGGCGCCCTACTTCTTTACGCCTCAGGCGCCGCCCCTGGGAAACATTTTCTTATTTATTTTGTAAGCCACACTAAGCTTAGATTAAAGTAGAAAGAAGGTAGATGCATCTGTCTCTACTTCTCAGTCAAGCTGTTTTCTGTTATTTCCTTGGTTTTCAAATAATGCTTCCAAAGCATAGACATCTGTAAATTAATGCATATTAATGGTTTTCCCAATTTTACAATGACCTCAAAGACTCCAAACACTGTCCACAAAATTTTCATAAACGCAGTCATACAATCAAAGGCAGTACATTGATTATATTAAGAAAAACCACTGTGAAATATGAGGCATTGCAGAACCTGGATATTATTTAGGTGGACCCGTCTCTCCAGCAGTAGAATGGAATCCAGTTTAAGTATATGGAGTAGGCAGATTGAGAGGTTATATATTCTCATCTACTGTTCTATAATCAAATAATATATTAATCATATACCAAATAAACCGACCTTTCTTGATATTGAGTCTTCACAGATTCATACAGATCATAGGTTAGTGATACAGAGGTTGGACTCCCCAGCCTCCACATCTGCAGGAAATAAATGTCTGTTGACTCAGCCTTTAGTCTGCGGTGTTTTGTCTTAGCAGCCAAGCAAACTCAGACCATTATCTTGACCAGCAGATACCTTTGTACAGAAAAATTAACTGAAAAGTCAATTGACTCCTTTTCATTACGTTAATTTAATTTTAATTAGTTTTGTTCCATTGCAAACCTCTAAATGACAATCCAATTTTAATTACAATTTCACTAGCCTTTTTATAAAAGAGCAAATGATTCATATTAAGAAAAATTATATTCATTCCTCCTAATATTAAATTGATTATTGAAAGAACTTTAGAAGTGAAACTTTTAATTGCTCTGCTAAGGGTGATTTAGGATGGGTACATTAGATCAAGTTCAAAGAAATTTTGACATTTTGGTCACTTAAGATTTGTAATTTTCTGAGCACCTGCTCTCTTTGTGGTGTCAGCATCTTATTTTCTGTAATTAATTCCTCTGGGATATGGTCCCAGGGATTAGTGAACCTCCCAGACCCTTAGACTTACTTCTAATCTTTCATTTGAATGCTGCATTGTTATCCATTTTTGTTGGATATTATTAAATTATTTCTTAATTTGAAAACAAAATTAAGTTATAAGTCATGTCTCAAAAAAGAATACTGATGGCTTATCAAAGAGCAATTCATAAAATGTTGCCTTAAAACATTCAGAGGGTTCTTTCCCAGTGGTGCAATCTTGGGAAATCCCATCGGCTTGTCCACTGTTCTGTGCCTCAATCTCCCCATCTGCAAAGGGGCTTATTGACCTGTCACGTAGGGTTACTGCAAATAGTAATAAGTTAATGAATGTAGAAAACAGAAAAATGTGTGACACCTGACAGCATCGTTACACTTTACACATCAGCCTCATCAGGACAAGTTAAATCTACCTTTCAACCGTCCCACCCTTTTGGGCTCCAGATGTGTGGACTCGCCACCCTGTTCTCTGAATTACCCCTGAGTACCTCTAAGCCTCTTTGTATCCTCAGGGCTCTTTCAGACACGGAAGGAGACCAGGGTCATCTCCTGATGCCCAGGTGGTGACCAGAGTCCAGCACTGTCATTATCCCCATCACGGCTGCCCAGCACTAAGCATGAGGACATGTGGCCCATGATGGGCTGTGTGTCCAGGCAGCATCAGCTGCACACACCATGTAATGAACTGAATATCTTCAAAGGTGGGGGAACCAAGCACAATGACTCCAGTTAGTGAAACCATAAGAAAGATTTGTCGGAACATTTTCCTCCGCCTAGAAATGATTTACTTACAATCATACCAGTGTTTATCTTATGAGCCATTTTTCTTCAAGTGAGACTGTGTAATTGTGTCCATGGAAAGCCAGAGTGCTGCTCACATACCACCCAGCCCTGGCCCACGGTTAAACGCTCAAGGACTGACCATGAGAAACATACTACATGCCTTTCTATCCTGAAAAAGGTTTTACTTTTTTTTTTTAAAGTAGGCATTACTATAATTACGTAAATATATAATTATTTATATATACCAAAAATGTTAAATTATTATAAAATCCAGAGTCTTTTGGTAAGGTCACCAATTGCCTGTGCTTCTCTCTCAAGACTTCCTCTCCTGCCTCATCCAAAGCCAGGTCACCAGGTGCTCTCCTCCATGACTTTTAGCAATTTCCTTCAGACAGGGGCAATGGGCACTTGCCGATGAAGTTATCTGCAAAACTTGTACCATACCTTAAGTAACCCACTCTAAAATCAAACACGGCAAATCTCTTCTCTCCCTCTCTCATCACATAAATAATATTTTATTGATGTTCAGTTTCTAATGTGATCATTATTCTTCAAACCAATATGCATTTTGTTAAATTTTTTAAAGTTGTTGTGCTTAGCGCATAGTATGTCTACTAAAGTAGTTAATGCAGCACCCCACAGAGGACTCTTCTCTCTCTCTCTCTATCTCTGTCTCTGTCTCTCTCCCCCCATACACACACACAAATACATATTACATACACACACACACACACACACACACACAGAAAGTGCAAGAGAAAGCACACAACTTTATTATTTTGTGATCATTTCAGACTCATAGAATTTTAGAGCTGAAAGAGTTGTTGACCTAAACTGCTCACTTTCATAGTGAAGCAGGTGCTGAAAAGTTCAGTGACATCCTCTGGGTTGACAAGAGGTGGAGAGTTCCATTTATTTCACTCTTAACTTAATGAAAGGTATTTTGTCTCATACAAACGTGAAAGTAGAAGTCAATCACCATTGTCTTTTATCAGAAAAAAAAAGAGCACAGTGGATTTACTGCTATTAAATGCTCTTCCATCCCAAGATGGAGAGTGAACAGATGGGCTCAGGGCTCAAATGTGCTAGAAGGTAACTTAGCAGATTTGTCTGTCATTAGATTAATCTGATCTACAAAATAGGAATGTGGGGAAATTTGCAGCAACACAACAGTAGAATAGGCACATGGGGACTGTCAGGATATCTCATGAGCAGAAAAGAGGCACGGCTAGGTGAAGCCACGAGCCAGCGAGACAGCCAGATCCCCCGGTGCTCGGGGAAAGTCTGATTCTAGAACTCTCTGGATGACAGCATGCTGCTTCCATGTAGTAAGACGTCATTGTATTAAGAGAAATAAGAAAATATTGAAAATGAGATAAATGGGATGTCTTCTCTCTCTAGTTGGTAATACAATAAGGAGTCGCTAACCTGTTTTTAAAAAAACTTATGAACAGACATACATTGAGAGAAGAGAGGGCGGTCATAATGATGAAGTTTTAAATCTATTAAAACCAGCTATTCCACGTTTGAACACTCTTTCTTTAATGTCCTATTTATTTTAGCTGAATGTGGAGCAAGTGTCAAAGGAAATGAAGGCACATTACTGTCTCCAGATTTTCCATCCAATTATGATAATAACCACGAATGTATCTATAAAATAGAAACAGAGGCCGGCCAGGGGATCCATCTCAGAGCACGCAGCTTTCAGCTGGTTGAAGGAGATATTTTAAAGGTAAAAAGAATCTTTTCTAATATCGTGACTATGCTATTTCTTCTTCTTTAGGGATACACCATCTAGCTATGACAATTACGCATGTATTATTAGATTTATTTATGTAATTTATGCCTATTTACTTACGCAATTGGTCTGAGAGGGTGTAACAAAGTGTCACTTAAAAGAGTATGTGGGAACTCTGAGACAGCTTAGCCTGCATCCTACATGTAGCATTTATCTGTCATGTGTCCTGTGCAAGTTACTCAACACTTTTGATCCTTAGCTTCCTTAAGTGTAACAGTATGCAGTGATATTCACCTTTTGGAGCTGTTTTGAGGATTAAATGCCATAATGTATGTGGAGGTTTTTAGCATTTGTGCTAAATCTAAAAAATCTAGTACAGGGCGTCACCTGTGGCTCAGTGAGTAGGGCGCCAGCCCCGTATACCGAGGGTGGCAGGTTCAAACCCAGCCCCGGCCAAATTGCAACCAAAAAATTGGCAGGTGTTGTGGCGGGTGCCTGTAGTCCTAGCTACTCGGGAGGCTGAGGCAAGAGAATCACTTAAGCTCAGGAGTTGGAGGTTGCTGTGAGCTGTGTGGTGCCATGGCACTCTACCAAGGGCAACAAAGTGAAACTCTGCCTCAAAAAAACAAACAAACAACAACAAAAAAAATCTAGTACATAATAGTAATTGTTGAAACTTGCAGGGCACCCAAACCAATTCTTTTGAGATTTACTGTCAATTTTTATTTTTTTTCTGTCATTAGGTCATATACACATAGTTCATGAGTACATTTATGCATATGTAGGGTACAATATATTGATTTCTTTATACAATTTGGAGTGCTTACATCAAACTAATATAGCTTTCACCTCATTTTCTTGATTATCAAGTATAGAACATAAATGCCTTAATCAGGGGTCCTCAAACTTTTTAAACAGGGGGCCAGTTCACTGTCCCTCAGACCATTGGCGGGCCAGACTGCAGGCCCTGGGACAAATCAGCTGCTAAGCAGGACAGGCAGCAGCAGCAAAAACACCTGGTGGGCCATATAAATGTCCTAGGCGGGCTGCATGTGGCCCGTGGGCTGTGTTATGAGGATACCTGGTTTTAATACTGTCCATTTTTAAATGTGGTCACAACACTTAAAGCTGAAAGCTTTGGGATGTGACGATAGAGGCAGACCCTACCATTGTCTTTGGGACACAGAGTAGGGTTCATGAGCTGAAGCCAGGGTGTGATATCAGCTCTCTGGGGATTGCAGGAGCAGCCAGGTCTTGCCTTAAATTATAAAATCCCAGCTCCAGCTGGAAATGTCCCTTAATTTTTAAGGCTGCTGATACAGTTCCCCCAAACTCAGGGACCTTCCAGGGTCTAGGGGCTGGGGAGTGGGCAACCTAGGTTCAGGGCATTGACAGAGAACAGCTCTCAGCAACAAAGGTTGATGCTATAAACCACCTCCTGCTCCTATGAGAAGGTAACCATTTGACGGGTCCCACAGCTGACACTTGGCATGAGAGGGACACCTGGCACTTCTTACTCCCTCTGGGTTTTTCAGTTATATTTATATCTACATAGACACACACAATGATGCAGTTCAGATTCAGCAGAGTCAACTCACCTAAAGCTGTGAGCATTAGGAGAATGTGCAAATAGCTAATGAAAGGGAAAAATTTTCCTTTCCCTAAAAGACTGGGACCCGCCCCTACTGGGCTCCCTGACCTCATTAGAAGTTACAGGCACAGGGCGGGAGAGGCTTATGGGTCACCTCCTCACAAGTCCACGGTTGACTGTGTTTCAAGGTCATGATTTGGTAGCGTGATTTTATTCCAGTTTTTCTTTCATTTTGATAGTCTTTTGAAAGCTCAAGCTAACAGTATGAAGGACTGTAATTAAGAAGCGTTTTTCATGCAGGAAACTCACATATTCTTATCAATCTAAAAAGAAAATCAGTTATGTCGTAAGTAAGCATTTTCTGAATTATTTGATAACCTTCAATTTAGAAGTCAGTGAACCTTTAAAAGATAAATTTTAAATAACTCTTAACTATACTCTGGTGCAGGTGAGTGATTAGAGATATTGCATAAAATACGGGTGGTAAATATCGGAATGGAAGGAAGGGAACCACGTTCATTGGTGATTGTGTGCATTTTAAGCTTGTTGATTATAGCAAAAGTAAAAAATAATCGTGGTTAACACATTAATTGCAGAGAAACTGTCCATCACATAGAAGGGCTAAAAGTTTTGAAAGCATACATTTTGTGGAATGTGCTAATAAATGTGTCCGTTAAAAATGTTTCAGGTGAAATTGTCTTAATTTTTGAGCAGACTGCTATTTACATTGCTCCTTCACACTTACAATGATTCAATTATAGAGGCTAAAATGTTACAGATACACCTCCCCACACACACATAAACGTGGTGTTTTCTTGCTTCATGTGGAAAAATTATGTAAGAGAAACAAAGGTCTCAGGGAAAATGTTGTGAAAGGAATATAGAATTTAACAGGCGATTGTTATGGAAACAAATTATTATAGAAACAAAGCTCTGGGTATAGTTTCTATAAAAGGTGGGAAGCGTTCCCCAGACCTGCAGCATTCTCTCTCTAAGGTCCTTGTGATGTCTGATAATCTGTGGTCACCTGCTAACTGGGCTAAGTTCCTCAGCACACATGACACTGAGTGCCATGCTCTGAAGGGGGGTTGTGATACAAATACCTATAGCCTTGAATTTAAGGATGACTCCAGAAGGCTTTTCCTAATAACTGGAAAACTCTTTGAGTCTAGCCTCTTATAGATAAGGAAATATAGTTCGGAGATGTTTGGAGGTAACACAGCCTGGAATGAAAAATCAAGTCTTCTGACTTTAGCTCTGCCTGGCTCTTCACTGATGATCGAAGCAGAACCTGAATTCAACATTTTAACTTTAGTGAGGTGACAATAATGCTTTGTGTTTGCAACTTCTCATACTGAGATACCTGCTGTGGGTGCAGCTCTGATTGTTGGAGGTGAGGATTTAAAAGGCAGAACCACACCTATGGTGCATCTTACAAGGGTACATGTGAAATTTACTGGGTGTAGAATATAAATGTCTTAACATAATAACTAGGAAAATGCCATGAAGGCTATGTTAACCAGTTGGATGAAAATGTTTCAAGTTGCACATAAAACCAGTACATTGTACCCCATGATTGCATCAACGTACACAGCTATGATTTAATAAAAAAGATAATAAGATAAAAAGCAGGATTACTGTTCTGGACAATCCCAGAATCAGCATTTGACTGTTAATTTTTAGCAACTCTAAGTCTGAGGCCCCGTGAGCAAGATACAGTCGCTCTGATCTGCTGAAGCCCTGGGGTCAAGTCGCCCTGAGGAAGCCACGGTCCAGTGTAGCTGCCTGGTTGTCAGGGTTCCAGGACTGAGCAGGGGCTGAACATCACGGGCAATAGTTTCCTGTGCCCTTGATCTCCATAAATTTCTAGGAATCACAACATAAATTTCTAGCAATCCTGCAGACACCTGAACATTTTCCCTTTGAAGCAGATTCCTCCAGATTAAAATTATTTACTCTCCCCATGTTATACCCTTTGCTAGGTCTGATGAATCCTCATAGTAAACCAGACAAGGATTTCTAACAATAACCGGTGACATCACCCTTTTAGTGAGGAAAGTCCAGGGCTTTGATTCCATTCCATGAGCATGTGCTTGTCTAATTTAAATTAAATACCTACAAAATTAACTTCTCAAGACACAATTTCTCCTTTATGGCTATGGGTATGTGTGCGTGAGTCTCTTGAGTAACATATGTGCTTTCCGTATTGATGGGAAGAGAGATAATAAGAGAAAAGCAAAACTGGATCTGAATGAAGAGATAAAAAACAGGAGGAATGAACACATATTGGAAGAGGTGACTGAGAACTGATTTCTTTTTTTTTAGTTAAGGTACTTTCTTGAATCAAGAAAAACTGGATGTTTGTCATCACAGTGAAATTCATTTGTATTCAAACTTCATAAAAACCTTATTCAGAAGGTGGTTCCCTGCTAGTGAGAGAAACAGCAGTTTAACTGTTCCCAGCACTAATCTACTGGCACTGGGTTGCAGGGACCCTCAGCTCTGGATTCTACCCTGGCGTCCATGTGCTTCCCATCAGGGGAACTGCAGGGCCGCGTGGGAAGTACACAGCTGGGTATCCCACAACGGTTTGACCCTGCCAGGATAGGAGGCTCCCACCTGCCCCCACCCCGGGACCTGTCTCCCTGAAAGCTGGGAACTCATCACTGAAACTCTGCTCCCCTCACCTCCATCCACTCTGCCTTCCATGTACTTATTAAAACCACTCAAGTTTTATAACTACTTGGAACATAATGTCAGAGACAGAGTGTTTTAGAGAAAGACGACACTTCTTATTATCACTGCATGATGGGATTCTCTTTATTACTACAGCAAATTCAAGACAAAAGTCACCCCAGGTGTACAGACTGAAATGTGACAGGCTCTCAGCACGGGCTGCTGTCCTTGGAGCCTTCAGACAGACGGGAACAGAGGGGAAGGGGATGTTCTGCTACCCCATGGATCGTTCAGAGAGGATATTCGGGACTAACGCACGATAAATCCTTCCCACCTCTATAACTGAACTACCAAGAAGACCGTAAAAACGTAGATAATAGAACCTGGAAATGCAAAAAATATATTTATTTGATTTTAAATGAACACCGAAAGAACTGTCCCAGTGATGAGGGTAAAATGATATGAACAGAAATGGAACAGTTGGTCGGTATTAGTGGTAAAGATAAAACCTTAGGAAAAATCATTTTTTAGCACTAAGTCATCCATTTATCTTTCTCTAAATGTTTAACTTTGGGGGTAATATATAAAACCACATTTTGGAAGGCATGAATTTCTTGTTGAAACTGCTAACAGAAGAATACAATTTGAGAGCAGAGAGCTCATGCTGTGAATTTTTCCACCAGGTGTACGATGGGAAAGATAGTTCCTCCCGTCTGCTGGGAACCTTCACTAAAAACGAGCTCATGGGGCTGACTCTGAACAGCACGTCCAACCACCTGTGGCTGGAGTTCAACACCAACGGATCTGACACTGACCAAGGCTTTCAGCTCACCTACACCAGTAAGTGCCATGTGACTTGATTTTATTCTTTTAATTATTTTTTCAAGACACGTCTGATGCTTAGTGTATATGATAAACTTTAAATGTTGATTTTATTTCAGGCCACCTACTGTGTTTAATTTTTTACATGGCTGCCGGGACAGTGTAGATGTATTACCAGAAATTTATCTAATTAGAAATATTCCTATCTTAGTAATGAAACATCTTAAGATGTGTAAGAGCTACTGGGCTTAAAAATATTGACTGTGATGTCGTGTACACTGATAAAAATGTATGTACTTATATATGAAGGATCTGGAATGAATGTTTGATATACTTATAGATTAGGGACCGAATGATAGATATGTAGACATAGCTATATACATAATCATATACACACAAACACTATATAAAATTGTATGTAGTAATTTCTTTTATGATCACTAACAATTTCTAACAGAAGTAACTGATCACTTACCCAACATAGCAGTTTTACAAATTTTAGTATTTCACAGTTTTAAGCAGTGTTCTCCAGGACGCCCCTAATATTATAAATCAACATGGAATATTTTTAGATATTTAAAAGATGTAAATGAAGGAGTCACAGAGAGGAAAGATAAAGGAGAAGTGTTTCAAAGGGGAGTTCACATTAGGATAAATACATTTTTGACATTTTTATTTCCGAAGCAAGTTAAGATATAAGCTATTTGATGTGGTTAGCAAATTAAAATTAATTAATTAACTAAATGCTTAAAATACATAAAACAGTAAAATCGTTCACTAATTTAATGATTAAAAATCTACATAATCCTGAGCGCCCGGACATAAGGAATGGAGAAGTTTGGACTTGGGAGCATCAGAATTTGATAGTGACCATCAAGATTGATGCCTTTGTTGGACAGAAGGGCCATGAACTCTGAAAAATGTCAGAATCACCCCCCAGACCTAGAGCTAATCCGGGTGCCTGAGAGGAAGATTAATTGTCTCAACTCCCTGTTAGTAGGAGAAATCACAGTTGAAGAAATGTAAGGCCTGGGGCAAGAGCAGAATTTGAGTGGCCAACATCTTGAGCAAGCCAATTTTTCACTTTCGTCACAGTACCCTTGAAAAGGCTGAATAAATAGCAATCATATTTGATTTGTATACATGATAAATTGGTAACAATTGATATAAGATCAACCTTTAATTACATCTTGTTCCAGAATTTAGCTTTCCAGGGTTTTAACCTCAGAAAGTTTCAGAGAGCTCTCGTAAAGTCACTTTGCTACAGTGATCTTCCCACTTTTTCCCACGGCTGTGATCTTCCCACTTCTCCACTTTCTGTTCTCTGTCTTTGTATTCAGTGTTTTTTGTTTTCTTCCTCGTATGTGATAACCCCCACTTCCTCGTTCCTACACTAGTCTTAGAGGAATATGAATGCAGGAGAAGGGAAAATGAAAAACCTTTCTATGACTTTCTGAGTTTAAAATACGTAAGGAGAAGTTCCCACGAGCACCACCAACTCCACCGCCCTCAATGGGTTTTGCCAGATCAGACTCAGCTATGAGTTTTTCAGCAGAGACCAGACACTCTTTCCTGGGCACTGCCTCCTCCCCAGGTCGGGTCTCTGCCACTTCAGCCTCAGCCCTGCCTGAGTCTGCAGCTCACTGAC
>NW_003852509.1:3184615-3194240 GCF_000181295.1 Otolemur garnettii
GTGGCTGCATCACAGAAAACACATCTGGATCAGCTTGTGGTTTATTAAATCTCTCATTACGTTTCCAACCCTAGTAACTGCTTCCTAGTTTCCCTCCAACTATATGCAGTAATATAGAGTAGTTCTTGATTTATAAATACTAGATCCTATTTTCTCATAGTTGTCCAAATACTATCCAGAAGGACATCTGTGCACACTGGAATTTCAGGCACCTGGACTCAGAACTGAGGAGAGGGCATTGCGCTGTCTCTGAATTCTGACGTCTCCTTTGTGTTTCACACCACAGCTGGGAACCCCCACATACTCATCTTCCCACACAGAGGAGGCTTGTCTCAGGGAGCCCCTCCTGGCTCCCGCGTGGATGTCCTCACTCCGTGAGCTCTGGGGCGTCCAGGGAGCTTTAGGTCACGTTACCCCCCTCCTCCCTCCCTAAATCACTGCTGGAGAGCCTGACTCTGTCCATCCACTTATAGGTGGACATCCACTTACAGGGACAGTTTCGATTATATAGTAGCACAAATATTCTAAAAATAGGAGAGAGAAATATTGGACACGATCGGTATTCAGTCTGAGGCATAATCAATTTGACAGGAGTAATTATCTTTTCTGCCTGTTTCACCTTTTTGTTTCTATCTACAAAACCACGGACACTCGGCCTCTGCGAGTCTTGTTTGCAAGATTGTCGGTTTCCAGCCACAACATACAGTCAGATGGGAAAAGATATTTTTAAAAGAGAATTGAAGGTGCTGATGGCTACCTAGTCAAAACATTATTAACTGCACCTAAAACTCTTAGATTTTAACATAATAAATTACGTGTAAGAAATCTCAAGCTCCCATGATGTGATTGAATACCTGAATCAAGTGTGCATTTCTAAAGGATGTTTTGGAAATGACAAACGATTACAAAATATTTTAGCAAATTATTAAGGCTTAAAACTGTGTAAAGACTCTTTCAACTATTTTCAAAAGACTTTTGTAATTGCCTCTTGCTAGCTAATTGCATTACTTAAAAAAATTACCATTTAAATATTTCAGTATCATAATTAATGTGCGTACTGGGGTGGAATAGAAAATGTCAACAGAGAGTGAAAAACACCCAAAAATTTGTAGAAATGGGTAAAAAGTACACATATATCCTTGGCATACTCTCATGTACCTTCTAACTTTGCAATCCTGGAAATTCTGGGCCTTGGTAAATATTTCCCTCGATCCTTCATAAATTCAAAACTGAGTCTCCAGGTCTTACAGTGATTTTTTGAAGCTTCACACAGGGAGTGGTAGAGTTGGGAACCAAACCTATCATCTAACTGTTGATAATTTATTTTTTTCCTTATATATTTTTCCCTTATGTATTTTTATTTTTTTTATTAATTCAAATATACATAGATCATGAATACATTTATGCATATGTGGGGTAGAATGTACGTATTGACTGTGGTACCCACACAAAGGCATTGCCAAAGAACAAAGGCCAGCTACCTACGGGTCACATTAGAACAAATGTTTCAGTGAATAGTCGTGTATGAAGCAACTGATTTCCTGATTAACAGGTTAGATTAAAATTAAAGTTAAGGGTGGTGCCTGTGGCTCAAAGGAGTTCAGCGCTGGTGCCATATGCCAGAGATGGCTGGTTCAAACCCAGCCCAGGCCAAAAACTGCAAAAAATAAATAAATAAATAAATAAATAACAGTTAAGTTTACCTGCATTACAAAACACTGCTTTTTATTAGACATTAGTGCACTTTCCTTCATACCAGATTATATTCTTCAGATCTGTAGTGTGTCAAACGGAGCCATGACCCCCAGCTCTGCAGAGTAAGGACAATGAAAATCCATTTTTTATCCTTATCTGCGTCTCCCACAGATGTATGGTCTGTAGTATAAGAAACTTAGATCGGATCATTGTTATTTAAATTGTTTTCTGTCAGGCACTAAGAATCCGCAGAGCGGTCCCAGGCAATAAAAAGCGAGAGTTTCACCTCATTCAGCATAAGCGTTTCGTGTTGCTTTCTCCTGGACATTGTAAGCCTCTTCAAATGTCAGGAGAGATTATACTGACAATGCATTACTGCGTTTTTGAAATATCTCAACAAATATTTTAACAGAAAAGAAGTTCTAGAATTTTTTTAAATCCTACTTTGATTTCAGAAGTCTTTTTGACATACATTGCACTTTTTATAGTTTCACAAGAAGGGTCACAGAATAATCAGTCTTAAGAAACTGTTTACTGCAGGACCTAGGAGAGAATTTGGGAATGAGATAAGCTCTGTGCCTTGTCTATGTTTGTCCGTGATCATTTAAATGGAGTGAAAGCCTCTGCCACAATCTGTCTTGCTACCCGGAGACACAGTTAAAGAGCCACAGTTGGCCGAGTGTCTCTGGGCAGCCTTAGCAGAGCCCTTTTCTGATGGATCAGTGAAGGGATGTGTATTACCTGGGAACGGATTATTTAATTCTGTTTTGAGACAGAGAAGGCAGATGTCATGGTTCATACAAATAAATGACTTATGACCATCACATCATGAAACATCAGCTATACAAAGGTGACTATCATTTTTATATAGAAATTAAATGTGATTATATTTTCTGTGAGGGGATGATTTTGTAGATGCCAAGGTTCATGGTCCTGAATCACAATAACCGTGTGTTTAACCCTTAGTATATCATTGTGCTTCACGCATACTATGTTACATCTTTACATGAGTTTGTACTCTTACCTCAAACAAATGGTAGCTCCTTGAGGATGACGTGTATGTCTTACACCTTAAGAGACACATACAATCAAAGGGTGCCAAAAATGTACACACGTTTTAAGAAAGTGAAAAACTGATTAAGTCACTTTTGACTCATGCAATTATAAGAGGTGCTCAGACATGACTTGTATTCATCTGTTTTTATTGGTAGATATTGAGCACTACAATTTTAATATAGTTTGTGCAGTATTTTCCTTTATTAAAATGTGTACACATTTTTGGCACCCTCTGTGATAATATGTGTGTATTTGTGGCAAATAAAATTTCCCAGAGAAATAAAAGATCCTGGGAACCGGGATGATCATGGAAAGCTCAAGCACCTCCCCCCTCTTGCTGCGTGATGCCTTTTGCCTCACTGGTCAAGGTTAGGATTAAATACTGTGATACGGCCACCCTAGTGGTCTGACTCCCTAACCTGATTGCTCTTTCTGCATCCTGAAATCCCAGAGCATTTTGTCTCTACCTCTTTTATTTTCACCAATAGCATGTGAAGTTCTCAAAAGGAGGATTCTTAACTTGGTCACTTTTGTGTCACCTACATAGCCACTTAATAAATGAGAATTGAGGGAGTTGACCTATCATTAGCAGTTGATCAGAATCAAAGGGGACATTCTGGGAGAGGGGAAGCTAGCGGAGAAGCTGGCAGTGAATCTGTATACAGGTAAACATGACCTCTGAGTCCTTGAGGTGATGGACACAGCAGTCTAAGTAGGAGGCAGAACACATGTTCGAGAACAGGAAAACAAAACGAGCCATGTGGGCCCTGGAGCTTGTGGGCCTGGAGAAGCCAGGCAGGGCACTTAGCAGGCCTGGCAGCCCAGCCGACTGTGGTGGGCATCAGAATCTCACAGAAGTCCCAGGCATGAACATGGGCAAACTGCCTACAGTACGGATGTCAGGACTCAGGTCAAACCATCCTTTCTAGGCCAAAATCCCTCCACAAGTGACTGTAGAACACAGTAGCCAGACAACTTACCACACCTGCACTGACACATCATGAACTCGAGCAGAAACAGTCATTGTCACGTGTAAATTGAACAATCAGATTGAATGTTCTGCAGGTAAAAGTAAAAAAGAAAGAACACGTTTGTCTCAGGGGAACAGGGCGTGGTCAGCAGTCTTGGAAGGACAGACAGATAGACCTAAGAGGAGGAAGCTTTGCAACAAACACCTAGGATGTGTCTGGGCAAAGAAGAAAATAGACCCTGAGCCTGAGGCCACCGGGAGGCCAGTGCTGTCACGGAGGTGAAGTGACAAGGCTGATGCCCTACTCAGTGAAACCCCAGTGCTGACAGTATATGTTAGGACAAATTAATGTTCTATCATATTGGAACATATATACATAATTATAATTCACACAAAATTATCATTTTATATTTGGCAATGTTTCCTATATACTTTTAATCAATCAAATAAGTTTACTTTGTTTTTCTCAGGTGCAGAACCTGCCAGTTTCGACTCATGTGGCCAGTGCCACAACTACTATTCTGTGGGCATCAAGCCCTAAATTTAGAGTTTTGGTTTTGGAAGGTTTGTCAAATATCAAAGGCTTAAAACATTTGTTTGAACAAAATTACAAGCTAAAAGATTTTAGAGGAAATACATAGTTAACTGAATTACATGTAAATTTTTTCACAAAATCTTTTTATGAGATTTATTTAACCTGTACAGATAATCTACAAACATTTCAAAGCTTCTTTAACTTTTGTCTTGCTTTTCAGCCTTTTAAATAACTATTCTGTTTCAGGATAAATTTATCACACAATATTTTTTTTCCTTATACAATGCTATTTTTCTTTCTGTCTAATTTCTCTTACTCCCTAAAATTTACTTCTTACAAAACAGGATTACAGTTAACCATTTACTCGCTAAATTGATAATTAGAAAGTTTGAAAGGCAAGAATTTTTCTTTGATAAAGACTTAGTTTTTTAGGCAACTAAATTATTACATTTTACAAATGAGACATTTGTGAAATATAACATTAATACAGGATTTTCTCAATCAGAGCAGATAGGAAATCTTTATTTTTCAGGCTCAGGTAAGCTCAGAAATCAGATTTTTGTTTCTAGGTACAAACACATTATAGTCTATATTTTTTGAGTCTTAGTAGTGTTATGAATAAAGCAGTTCCAAACATTTTGGAAGGCTTCACTCTGAGTAGGGAGTACATACCCTAATTTTCTCTTAGATAAAAACTGCAAAGACTTAATAACCTTGCCTAAGGTGTGAGGCTGTATTCATTCATTTGTTAGAATACACATTCAGTTTGTAAAGGTATGTTTCCATTTATCAATTTCTGGAAATTTTTTGGAGGAGGCAGGACAGGGGCACCCTGCCTAGACTGAAGATTTTTGTTTCATTTCTACATTATTCTGCCCAAATTGGTCTGGGTATTGTTCACAGACGAGAATCAGGGCTGTTTTAGCTAAGGGCTGTAACAAGAAAGTAATAGCCAAATCCTGCAAACTAGAGGCAGTGAGGGGGAAAGCCAGGCAAAGGAGTGGGCAAGTTTGAAAGGGATCAAAACTCTCCTTACTATGCCTGAAATTTAGCCAGTCGTCACTGCCATTGCCAGCGGCAGCCCTGTTGCCGGCATAAGCGAGAATGAAGGCTTAATAGGAAATGTGATTGGATGACGAAATAAATGTACTAACAAGCTAACAGGGTGGGGATTCTGGACACACCGGGGGATAATATTATTATACCCAATTACTTTCTCTTGACTGATGGCAACTAAGAGTACTACAATGAGGCAGATGTTAATCATGAGAATTCTGAAAGGAAAGACTAAGTAACAACACTTGATAGTGGGAGAACAGAAGGGACAAGTTGCTGGGGTTTTAATTAGAGCTTGGTGGGGACAGAAGTATGAACAAGGTCATATGTTCCCTGGTGGACTAGTGGGGGGGGGCAGTGCTACTGAGCCCAATACCAGTAATAAAGATGAAAAGACTAATGGCTGCCAGGAAGTAAATAAGGCAGTTTCAGAAGGAGGAAAGTCTTGAAGGGTTGCTTGAAAGTAAAGATCTGCAATCCACCCACAAATGTTTTCAAGACTGTTTTAGGCCGAGGCCACTCTTCCAATAAACACTGAACAAATGATGTAAAATGACAAAACAGACAAGGGCCTGACATAAATAATGCCTCATAGTCCACATTTACTCTCACACTCTTGTATTCTTAGAATCAAAACCAGAACACATTTTTATACACTTTTAACAGGCCTATGAGTGATCTAACACCCTGGGGGTCGGTTGGACCCCTGCTTTTATTTTAATGGTGTTTCTGGTGTTGGGTGTTGACCTACATTTCTGGGAGTCTCTGACAGGTGAGTAGGGCTGAAGCTCCCACCGGTTGGTTTGTTCGACTGACACATGTGTCTGAGAGTTTCTGACAAGCTAATGTCCCGGCAACCCAGGGTCTCTGACCTTCCCTTGGAGGTTCTTAAGGGCCCTACATAAATTACAACAAATGAATTTAACAAATAGTTACATATTTTTACAATAACTTATAACATAAGCATAACAAAAATACCATTAATAGTTAATTAATGTTTTGCAGACACCAGTCAAAAATTGATGTTAAAGTGGCTTGCCTCCGGAGGTGGGTTCACAGGTGAATTTAAGAGCCAAGCAGAATAATGCTCAGAAGGAAAACGGCTGTTCTTTTAAGAAATAAAGAGAACTCTCTCTTTTTTTTTAGTTCCAAATGAGTAATTGACCTTGGGTCTCCTGCTGAGAGCTGGCACCTTATCTCAAAGCTATTTGTAACATAGCAACCACAGTTTTTAGCAGGTATTTGCACTACGTGTTAAATGAAATGAAGAAGTACAAAAGGGCCATGTAGAAACCAGTCAACACAGCACGCTGCCAAACAGACCAAGATTCTGGAGCAAAACTATACAGTAAGAGTTTGATTCCCACCTGGAAAGTGATGCTGAAGGCAGGGGGTGAGTAATTTAATCAGATAATTTGGCCGGATGAGGCAGGGGACAGAGTCAGTCTTTTATCAGGGGCCTAGAGATTCTCAGCGGCTGCCCGGCCACAACCAGTGGCCATAGCCTGGGTTAAAATAAATTGCACAATTACAGGTTGACAGTGCACCAGGAAGTAAGTGGAAAGGACAGAAAACAAACGGAATTCAACAGACAGAAATTAGTCAGGTGTGGAGCCGTGCCTGACCCCCTCTCAGATGCCTTTCCAGCCACGGGGCCATGAAATCACATTTAACTCTTTCACTCATTCACTCATATAAAACTCAGAACATATAAAAGACACACAAACCAGAACCAGTACAGTTGACTGCAAAAACCAAGACAACCCAATAAAAGACTGCAATTACCAGAACAGGACTATTCTGCAAATCCGAACAGTCTAAAAGACTGCTAATACAAGAACAGTTTAATAAGGGGCTAAAAACATAACAACACAGAAACAATCAGCCTAAACCTATAGCAGAGAGACAGGGGGATGTCTCCACTCTACCTTGGGAACAGGCGTGTCAGGCTGCATCCAGCCTAGCCTATTGTTCCCCCAGATTCTCTAGAGACCAGAAAAGAACAGAACACATTTACTGAATTGGAAAATTTAGGAACCTGTGCCCAAAATCCACACGCCTGAGAGCTCCTGAGGCAGAGGGGGCAGCGTCCCTCTGAGGCCTTCCCCTAGAGCTGTCGGCTGGCCGTGGGCTCAAATGAGGGGGAGAAGGTACAATGAACCTCACTGGGGCCTCCAAAATGTTGTACCCCTGCAACCTGAAAGCAACCTGCAACCTCACTTAAGTGCAATCAATCAGAAATTTATCTGCGCAGGGGACTGTCTTGAGGGATAGTTCCATCCCAGTAGTGGGCAAGTTGACTTATATAATTTTTGAGCAAGCATTCTGCAGAAGTGAGACATGGCTGGTTAGCTCAGGGTGCTGAGGTTACAGCTTGGGTAGTCAGGGGTACAGTTTAAGTAAGGATGATTACAGTTTAGGTTATGGATACAGTTTAAGTAATAATGGTTACAGTTTAGGTTATGGATACAGTTTAAGTAACAATGGTTACAGTTTAGGTAGGCAGGCTCCCACCATTGTTCATCCATTGGGAACTTGGGAGGGTTTTCTGAGGGGGGAAAGGAGGAGGTAGGCGGCCTGGGAAATTGCCCAGAGTAGGGGGTGGGTTGGGCCATTCCCAGAGTCAACTCTTGGGGGAGGGAGGTGAACCCACTTCAGTAGGGAATGTGGACTGACTCCACCAATTATTTCAAATTATGGAATTGGTACTCTGGCATTGCATGAAAGTCACATGAGCCCTGCCAGGAGATGAATCTAGTTTGATTGACTGATGGTGCCAAGCATCTGATCCAATAAAATCACCCAGTGGTGACTTTAGAACGGCAGCCCTGCTGATTTTCCCTGGGCAGCCTCTCCCCTGGCTCTTACAAGTCTTCTTTTTTGTTTGTTTTGTAGTTTTACAGTAAAGACCACAGAGTAGAAGACCCACAGGCATGGGGATCACAAAAATGTAGAAACAGAGCCTTAGATGAAGATCTGGTGGGAATAGACAGGGAGAACATATGGGTTCAAAAGATCCACTGTATGCACAGGACAGAACTTCTGCTCTGCCACAGGGCAACTTCTTGCCAATTATTTTTAAAGGGGGAAAGAGTCCTCAGTCTGGAAAGTGACGGTCCTCAGGACACACCCTGCGGGCCGCACTGGATGGCACTGAGAAGCGATGAACTGCACACTAGACTCAAGGGCCAGGCCTCACCTCTGTGTGCAGGTAATGCTCGATGACAGTGACTGATTTGGAGACAGGAAGTTTGGGGAATTCACATGTCTTCCCCTTCATCCTGCCCCACAACCAATTTCTGTCTCCTGAATTTGCATTCTTCAGGATCCTAAAATTGTTCATCTTGTCCAAATCCCAAATACACTATCCTTTTATCATACTTAGCTGCATTTTGATTTGAAAAATTGTTGTCATTTTGTTTATAAATTAGCTCGTGGTCTAGGGACCTCTTGTACAGACAGTGGCTGCTTTGCCAGGTTGTACCCAGTGCTCGACACTAGCTAACCTACTGTGTGATGTGTTGGAATGTGCGAACAGGTGCTGTGGGTGTGCAGGAGGGAAGGGCACAAGGTGGCTCGGCCCCTGGCCCTACTGTCCAGGGCCTCATCTGTCTCGTGGGTGGTTTTATATCCTCCAGTGTAATACAGGGTCCTCAGTGTGTGTATGGGGTGGGGGGTGGATGGTCCTCTCATTTTGTATTCACATTTACTTTTGGACACAATTCCTACTTGTCCTTAAGTATCATAGATTATGTAGCTTGGGAAATAAAAAGAGCTGCCAAAGTAGCAAGATGGGGAGATGCAGAGTGCAGATGTGCATAGGAGATCCTCAGGGCAAACCCACCTTCCACCACCTGCCAGAGAGCTCCCAGCTGGGGGGGATTGGCACAAGTTTCAACAAGGGTAGAAGAAATATCATAAACATTTATAGTTTGGGTTGGCGACTGAGACTCTTAAAGAGACATGCTTGTTTGATGACAGATCCTTATGCACTGAACACTCCACTTTCAGGCTAATTACACTCCAGTGTGTGGCCAGTAACTGACCCCCACACAGAACACCTGGTCTGGCAGGTGGACACTGGTCTTTCTTTGACTTATGTTGACACAGGGAACCCTGGGCTGTAGGTTGCCTCTCCAGGTGCAGATACGGTGGGCAATCCAACCGCTGCATCTGCAGTGAACATGATACTGGGGAAAGAGTATCATGTTCTACCCACTAAGAACTTACTCTTGTTCTTGACACCATCTTCCGCTACCCACTAAGAACTTACTCTTGTTCTTGACACCATCTTCCACTACCCACTAAGAACT
>NW_003852509.1:3196618-3199118 GCF_000181295.1 Otolemur garnettii
CTAAGAACTTACTCTTTTTCTTGACACCATCTTCCGCTACCCACTAAGAACTGACTCTTGTTCTTGACACCATCTTCTGCTACCCACTAAGAACTTACTCTGTTGTTCTTGACACCATCTTATGAGGCAAGGACACCAACCCCTCATAGGTGTGTAAAGGCCAAGATTTGGTGTAAATATGCAGATGAATAATTCTCCCTGGCTTATGCTGGTGCTTAATAAACATGCAGAATAAATGTAAAAACACTTAATCCAAAAGTGATGAAGAATAAAATCAACTTCCTTCATTAAATCCAGTATGCTTTAAAAAGCAGCTCTGGCCCAGCCATGGTGGCTCACACCTTAATCTTGCACTCTAGGAATCTGAGGCAGGAGGATCTCTTGATCTCAGGAGTTGAGACCAGGCTGAGCAAGAGTGAGACCTGTACCCACCACCAAAAACAGATAAAAAATAGCCAGACAGTGGCAAATGCAGTCCCAGCTACTTGGGAAGCTGAGGCAGAGAGTTTGCCTGGGAGTTTGAGATCAGCCTGCACAACATAGAGAGACCCTGTCTCTTAAAAGGAAAAGAGGGGGAAAAAAGAAAGAAAGAAAGAAAGGAAAAGGGAAATAACTTGTTCTTAAAAAGAACCTGAGGACTCCGTGGTAAGTAGGAGATGGAAGATCAGGACGGGATGAGTGTGGGGGTTTGGGTACAGCCCCGAGTGTCTGACCATCAGGATGCTGTGAGTGCTGGGATCGGGGTGCAGCACGGGGTGTCTCACTGTCCAGATGGTGTGAGTGTGAGGGTTGGAGTGCAGCACAGAGTTTCTGAACATCAGGACAGTGTGCAGGTCAGGGTACAGCCCTGAGTGTCTGACCATCAGGATGGTGTGAGTGCTGGGGTCAGAGTGCAGCATAGAGTGTCTGACCAGGGTTTGGGTACAGCCCCGAGTGTCTGACCATCAGGATGGTGTGAGTGCTGGGGTCAGGGTGCAGCATAGAGTGTCTGACCAGGGTCAGGGTACAGCCCTGAGTGTCTGACCATCAGGATGGTGTGAGTGCTGGGGTCAGGGTACAGCATAGAGTGTCTGACCATCAAGAAAATGTGAGTGTGGGGGTCAGGCTGCAGCATGGCATATTTGACCTTGTCGTTGTTGGCCTCATCCTGCCCAGGGCCCTGGGGTTAGCTGGTCCTCCCGGTCCCCAAAGTGGGCAGAGTAGTCAGGCCTGGGCCTTAGACAGGAAGCTCAAACACAGCTGGGCCCCTGAGCACCCAGAACCTGCTCTGAACATGGGGGTTTGTGTGGACGCAGCTCTTACCCCAGGGGGAAGCAGTGAGGTCTAGGCTGTGTCTGGACAGGCCCAGGCTGCTGTGATGAGTGACAGGCCTGTAGTGTGTCCCCTGCTCTGTGGTAAAATGAGACAAGGTGGGGCTGGCATGACACGCTCTGGCTCCAGCCCCCTCCTCTGTTCCATCCTAACCACCAAGCTTCAGCCAACTCCCCATCTTCTCCATGAGACGGGGATGATGATATTTTGCCTTTCTCACATGTGTTGAAAACATATATGGATTTGCTTTGAATCCAAGCACTATGTGAATTTAAGTATAATTTTTCAGACTTCTGTAGAAAAGTTATGATGAAAGTTATTTGTGGGGAGATTGTCCATGTCCTGTCATAGGAGTTCCTGTGATTTGTGACAGGAATGAGGTGTGACCGTGGTGGTGCAGGGCCTGGAAATGCCGCCACACCCAGTTCAGAACAAGACAGATGAATGTGTCTCGTGGTTCACGTGGGGGACCTTGGTGTGCCTCTAATGTGAGACTGATGAGGAGGGCAGAATCACTACCCTTCCCCTTGTCGGTCTGAGAGGACGGAGCTTTGGAGCAGCCTGCTCCTCGCATCCCAGCTCCAGAGTAGAGATAACTGACTTAATCGGTTCAAAGTGCTGAATAGTGTTCTGGACCCAGCCCTGCAGGAGGAGGGGCGTCTGTGCTTAGGCCTCAATATGGTCCTGGGCATATAAATTAGTCCAAACTAAAATTCTAAGAGTAGATAGATAATGCAGATCTTTGGTGACAGAGAGGCCTCAGGTCAAGTTCTGCCTCTTATTCTACAATCTCTAACATGTTGATTAACATCTCTGGGCCCCTGTTTCCACCCTGGTAAAGTGGAAATAGCAGAAAAGCAGTTTGTTGTAAGGATTGAGACAATCGGTGGAACATCCAGCCCCATGTCCAGCCCACTCCTGAGCAGATGCTGCACACACAGAAGTTGTCACCATTGACCTGTTTCCTTACACACGGTGAGACTGCTCCCCTGCCGCAGATTGGCTGCGTGCTATGCAGGAGGGAACGGGCCCTGCAGCTCCACACTCCCTTGCTTGGTCATCAAGTCAGTGAAGGCTGCACCTGTGTGTTCTGACACACCAGAGGCTGCAGGCAAAAGAAGCCTCCCAAGGCTGTTCACCAAGTACCCCTGACAGGGGATGAGGAGGAGGGAGGAAGGAGCCCCCTCTT
>NW_003852509.1:3204118-3214650 GCF_000181295.1 Otolemur garnettii
GTGGCAGGGTTGTTAGAAGATGGTGACCCAGACGCATGCCCACTGCAGTCTCATTGTCTCCCCCGCCAGGTGTCCCTCGGGAGGCGACACTGGTCCCCAGCAGGTGAGGGGACTGGGGGATGTGCAGGTTAGGACGAGCCTGAGGTCCGCAGTGTAACTGGAGTGGCTCGTTTCAGGAGCACGGGAGACCAGGATGGAAGATGCCAGAGTTGTGGTGTGTTAGGGGTGAACTGGGATGTGTGAACGGCTTGTCAGTGCTGGGAGGAGGTCGGACTCGCCGGCAGTTTGTTTGTGGTTCTGTGTTTTGCTTTGTTTTGTACTTGGGTTCGCTGTGAACCTTTGGTGACACTCAATCTCCACGGAGCCTCGTGACAGGTGTCACCGCGCGGGGCAGGCGCTGCGTCTCAGAGCCGCAGCGGGAGGTGGCAGCTGTCCCCAGGCTGGGCGGCTCACGCTGTCCACATCCCAGGAGCAGGCTGAGGGCCACAGGCTGCCGCTTCAAAGTCACGTTAAGTTGAGGGATGGCAGTCACTCGGCGGAGAGCCTTTCGGAGCATGAGCCGTTGAGGCGGCGGAATGGCCATCTGGCTTCCTAACGCTGCGCGGTACCCGAGGCCCAGCCCGGGCGGGCACTGCCCAGGGATGGACGTCCTCCCCTCGGGGCCTCAGGTGGTGGCTTCTGGGTAATGTAGGCAATTTATTTGTATTTATTAGTTGCAGAATAATAAAAGTAACATCAAATGAATCATAACTCAGCAGCAAATCCAAGTTCGTTGATGAGCCTTATGTTCACACGGCATTTACTGCCGAGGAGCTGCAGGTGCTGCGGCGCAGCCTCTACCTTCTCCTACAAAAATCTCTACAACACGGGGGAAGGAAGAAGAAAAGGGAAACCAAGGAATGGCCAGGCAAGGAAGGACCGAGTCCCACTCATTATTTGAAAAGAACTCAGCTATCGCCATTTCCTCTCAGCCCGCACCTCACTCCCAGCCCCACTGCCCAGAGGCCCCTGATGCGGGTCAGGACGCCCCTGCCCTGCCCGGTGCAGGTCGCCCATTCCTCACCTGCACTGTGGCTTCCCCTCGGGGCTGTGAGACCCAGGGTGGGCTTGGGGCTTCATCTTTCTCTTGGACAAGTATTTTGGGGGTACAAGTATTTGGCGGAATGGGTTAGAAATTAAAACATAAGTGAAGGAAAGAAAGAGCAATACTCAGGGGACCCAGGTGAGAAATAACTTTTGAAAGTTTACTGTGATGATGAGTAAATGTGGGTAAATTTTTGTAGGTCAGTTTGACACAGATGTTTCTTACGGTCGTTTTTCCAATGATGAGAACTTTTCTGAAGAAATTAAAATCTAACAATTCTTTTAAGAGTGATAGAAGATGAAGACCTCAGTGGAACTTTGAAACATAATTATCATTCACATGTATTACATGGCTTGAGTAAAATGAAGTCAGTCTCCCAAGCACATAAGAAGAATCTAGGAAATATCTCTCTATAACATTTATAGAACTCTTTTTTAAATTTCAGATTAATATGAGAGTAGAAATGTTTAGCTTATGTTGTTTTCATTTCTAAGGTGAAGTTCAAGTTGTAGCCCTCCTTCACGCAGTCTGTCAGACTGAGTCTCAGTGTGCACACCGTCCCTCTGTCTTACTGTCCCTGTCCCACCATCCTTGTCCCAGGAGGCACAGCACAGGAGACCAGAGGATGGCTGAGTCCCCTGTGAGGATGTTCTCTCAACACTGGGCTCTGATCCTCATACTGTAAGCAGGTGTGGGGGAAGAGTGGCCTTTGAAAGGTGGCTCCCTCTGTCCTCACTGTTCACTCAGCTCACTTCCCTGCCTCCCAACTTCAAGGCTAAGCATCCCATGTTTATTAAACTGTGTGGCCTTCAGGCTCCTCCAAGGAACCTGAACTTGTCTGGGCTGCCACTGAGTACTTTAGCTGTGACAAAACTCTCCAGTCTGTCTTGCTGAGAATCCTGTTCTCCCAACCATTTTGTATGTTTATTTTCATGCTTAAAACAGAGAAGAACACAGATAAAACTGCCAAGTGTATAGTGTGGCACAGAGCACGTGTTCTGTCCTTGCTAGTGACCGAGGCTTCAGGCTGACACCACATTCACACGTATGTAAATTCCCCTCTACTGTCAGGGCTGATCATTATCTTTGGTTCCTAAGCCAGTAATAGACACTTAAAAGTGTGAGTGAAAAGAATAAGTAACCATAGCTTGTATTTCTTGATTAAAGCAAAATACTTTTATTTCTTTTGACTCAGTGGTTGCTTTTATTTTATTATCCATCATGATAAAAGTGGGCATAACCTGAAGATGGGATGTTTACTTCCTTTTTCTTTTTTTTATTATTAAATCATAGCAGTGTACATTAATACCATCATGGGGTACAGTGTACTGTGTCTATATACAATTTGAAATGCTTTCATCCAACTGGTTAACATAGCCTTCATGTCTTTTTCTTAGTTATTGTGTTAAGACATTTATATTCCACATTTAGAGAGATTCACATGTATCCGTATAGGATGAACCAACCATAGGCGTGATCCCGTCAGTCACCCTCCCTCTCCCCATCTTCCCCCCTCCCCTCCCTCTTCCCTCTCCCCATATTCCTGGGCTAAAATTGGGTTATAGCTTTCCTATGAAAGCTATAAATTAGTTTCATAGTAGGGGTGAGTACATTGGATACCTTTTCTTCCATTTTTGGGATACTTTGCTAAGAAGAATATTTTCCAGCTCCATTGAGTTGTCAATTTGGGCATTCTCATCTAAAAGTAAATAAATATGAATATAAACATTATTTAGTTTTAGACAATGAAAATTAAAATTATATGCTGAGAAACCTATACTGCTAATAAATGTTTTCAAAATAACTCATTTGATGTGTCCCAACTCCTCTCTTCCCATTTTACTCACCATTTGCATTTAGTGGATTTAGTTTGTTCTCAAGCAATGTGGCAACAAACAGAAATTCTGAGAATTTCCTTACCTTTAAAATCAATTATATAACCCAATTTCACATAAATCATATTTCTTTTTAAAAACTATTGTTAAAAGTATGTGTCGATGTTTAAACAATATAAAATGGCATTTCAGTATTATTTAGACGTATATTCACTATGGTATTTGGGATACATTTGTATAACTGTTTCTTATTTACTACCATCTTCTTTTTATGTTGATAATTAACTTCACATAGCAAACTGTGTATTCAGTTTAGTTGTATTTCTCCTTCATATTGGTATCAAATTATTCAATATGAAGGATATAGAAATCTTTATTGTATATTATAAAGATTTTCATTTGTATTTGGCAATGATGATTCAAATTCCCATGACTAAATTCTGAAAAATCAACACTAATTAGTTGCTTAGAAAAGGTAAGGTATTTTAGATGCAATTAGTAAATTTCAGGATTTAAAATAAAAACATGTTGAGCTCACATTTTCAGATATATTATTTCTAGATTAAAAAAACAAATAAAAGTTAAAAAAAAAAACCTTACAGAGGGAAGATGGTTTTAAATTATCTTGTGCATGTGAGACAGATCCATCCCACCAGCTTGTCATGCAGTGTGCTTTGAAGGTAATCTGGGCATGGAAATCAGAAACATGCCTGACAGCATTCACTCTGTCGTGCATCTGGGTACCCCTGTGTAAGTGTGTGTATGTCTGTGTGCTTGTGTGTTTTTACTTGTAAAACTGACAGTAGCCCCCACCATCGAACAGGGCACCCTTGGCAGGCACAGGTGGCTCATCTAGAAGCAGCCGTCTGTCATGCGTGTGGCTGCCTGTACATGGGCTGCCCTGTGCATGCCTGGCTTCCTCAGGACCCTCGGCGATGTCACTGGAGGACTCAGCTGGTGAGCTCCTTTTCAGATTGCCTCCTGAGAAAAAGTGAATGCTTGTTCACTCTGGTCTCCATAGCCCTTAGTGATGTGATGATAACATTCCCAATTCAGCTCTGCACATGGAGATACGATTCAGTATCCTGTGAAAGAGCTTGCTGAGTGTGTCCTGGATTAATGACTGTCCCTTGATGGGAAGCATGTGAACAGTTGACTGTTGTTCATCCTACATACAGATTGTGAGTTCCTGGTGAGAAAGGACTGAGGTAGTTAATTTTGTATTTTCACCATCTAGCAAAATATCTAAAGATGAGCAGGCACTTTATAAATATATGTTAACTAAGTGATTTCATTAACAAGTTAATGCTGTAGGTCAGAGGATAAGATACTCCAGGTGGGAGTTCTCAACTAGACAACTAGAAAGATTCTTCTCTCTTCCTTTTAATATTTTATCATAATTAAAAATACATTGAAGGAGAATAATAATAAAAGTTTGCCTTTATAGAGTAGCAGTTTTCCATGTCAACCTTTAACTTGTGTACAAGACATGATGATGGGGACGTGTGCAGTAGTGGTGTCTGGCTAACACAGATGTTAACCAGGTAACTGTGGGCTGCTTCTCTATGAACAGGGAGCCATGCTCACAAAGTCTTAGCTCCTTCTAAAGAAAAAAAAAGACCAAAATGCTTTTGTGCTTCTTTTCACTCATTACTCCCAGCACAGAAAAAAAGTAGTATAATGAAACACAGATAAAACTGAGGAGAAAATGGAAGAGAGAGACCAAGAACACAGAGAATATGGGTTTGCCTGAGGATGGTTAAGTGTCAGTGCTGACTCCGAGATTACACAGTCACATTGTCTGGCTGGTTGTTACAATCAATTCCTATTTATTGAGGTGTCTAATTAATTACTCTATCAAGCTTCCTGAAGACTGAGATTATTTTGTTCACTGCCCCCAAAATGTTCAAGGCATGTTTATTTTTAACTATTTCTTAGAACTTAGCAATGAAAGATTTTATTGCTTTTCTGGGCTCATACAGAAGATATGCAGTGAGGTAACAGGAATATTTGAGATGGCAGCGTGGCACAGACTTTCTCCTCTTACCCTGCGCCTCTCCGTGAGCTGGCTCCTTCTCTTCTCTGCCTTCTCTCTCAAGCCCATCTCTTGTCTCTCACAGACCCACGTGCATGGGTCTGTCTGTCTCTTCACAAATGCATCCACTCTTACTTCATACACCAGCCCCCTGCTGAAGCCCCTTTCAGGTATTAAATAAATATTTTTGCAGTTTTCCTGCCTGTTGTTTTCCTTCTTACTCACATTCATACTCTACAAGGCTACTGCACATCTCTCTGAAAGACAAATGCCTCTGTGTCACTCCCTTCTGCAAACACCTGTTTTTCCCTCCATTATGCCTGAGTTGGTCTCAGTGGCTCCCAGCCCAGCCTCTGCCAGTCTTTCCATGAATCCTTTTTGCCTCCTCCATCCCCATCTCCATCCCCACCCCAACATATGCAGGCTTAAGATGTAGCATTAGCAGATAGAAATGCTCCTGCAAGCTGTTACTCCCACTCCTCTGACTTTGTGAAGCAGTCTCTCCCTCTGAGGTGAGGGCTCTCACAAAGCCTGCTCACTCTTCTAGACCAGCTGTGATGTCGTATTTCCTGCAGGGCTAGCCCAGCCTCCAGCTTTCCCTGGTTTCCTTTGGTGCCTGTCAAATTTCATGCAAATCTCTTCCTTAGAATTCATCATCTGTTCTACAAATATTTATTTTCCTATCTGTGTAATTAATTGGACAGAAGAAAATATGGGCCCTGTTCCATTCAACTCTACTACAGTGCCCAGCATAGTACTGATACAAAAAAACAAAAAACAAAAAACAAAAAACCTGAGTATTTGATTGTAAGTGCTTATCACCATGTGTGAGGTAGAAATATATTTGCCAGCTGGGTGCACTTAAAGACTAATTTGGAGTGAAATTGCTTCAGTCCATCCACGTAGATACTTGATTCTGGCTTTGTCTAAGTTTAAATATCCTCGACATGGAAAATAGGTGCATAGTTGTAAAAATCAATGAGAAGATGAATAACTTCTTCTATGAAGAATTCTTAGCATTGATATTAACTATTTGAATTCTTGGTAGTTCTGCATAAGATTAGAGTATAATGGTTAAAAGTTTGGTTTTGAATTATGTAATCTATTTGTTAATTATGAATTGTTTCAAAATTGACTTGTAGAATTTACTATAAATTACATTGCTTTGTGATTTCTTAATGATTTGACTGATAAAAAATAAGATTATTCAAGTCATTAACATTTATTGAGATAATTGATAAGTGTGGTAATGTTCTATTCCTCTTATTTTGTGAGAGTCCATTGCTTAGTTTTATCTTTTGCATCATTGTGGAAGCTAGGTTCTGTCCTTTAATTTCTGGGTGCTTACTTTGCTGGTAGTCCACTGTGATGGTCAGTGTAGAACAGGTTGAAGTTTTTCCTGTAAAGCTTGTCTTGTGGCAAATTTTCTCAATGTTTGCATATAAGTAAAAAATTGATTTCTCTGTCAATTTAAAGCTTAGCTTAGCAGGATATAGAATTCTGGGCTGGAAATTGTTTTGTTTAAGTAGATTAAAGGTAGATGACCATTGTCTTCCTGCTTGGAAAGTTTCATTAGAGAAGTCTGCAGTCACCTTGATGGATTTGCCCCTGTAGGTCAACTGGCACTTACTCCTGGCAGCTTGAAGAATCTTTTCTTTCATCTTGACTTTGGACAGGTTCATCACAATGTGTCTTGGAGAAGCTCTGTTAGAGTTGAGGGCACCTAGGGTCCGATAACCCTCTGAATGGAGTCTGTCAGAATCTTTGGTGATATTTGGGGAATTTTCATTTATAATATTCTCTAGTATGGTTTCTATTCCTCTGGGGAATTCTTCTTCCCCTTCTGGGATACCTACCTATAACTCACATGTTTCACCACTTCATAAAGTCCCATAACTCTGTCAGTGAATGTTCTGCTTTCTCTCCCTTTTTTTATGCCTCATCAACTATCTGAATTATCTCAAGAGCTTTGTCCTCTACCTCTGAGATTCTTTCTTCTACATGGTCTAGTCTGTTGCTCATACTTTATATTGCATCTTTAAGGTCCCTAATTGACTATTTCAATTCCTTCAGCTCTGCTATATCCTTTCTATATTCTTCATATCATTCATCTCCTATTTGATTCTGGTTTTGGTTTTCCTTTTAATTATTTTCCCTTTCTCAGAAATTTCCTTCTTCTTTTTTTTTTTTTCTCAGCAATTTCTTCATTGTTTTCATCAACTGTATTTTAAATTCCCCTTCTGTCATTTCTAACATTTCTTTATAGGTAGAATCCTCTGCAATAGGTACCTCATGTTCCCCAGAGGGGGCAGGGGGTTGCTCTGGACTGTTTTTTCATGTTGCCAAGATTTTTCTGCTGATTCTTCCTCATGAGTGTTTTCTTTTATCTGTTTCCTTGCCCTAATTTTCCTTTCACTTCTTCTTGTTCTTTAAGTTATTGTGCCTCTGGCCTGAGGTTTTGATGAGTTCTTTTGGTACAGAACCAAAAGGATGAGAAGACTGAAAAGCAAGAAGGGAAAAAAGAAAAAAGAGAAAGGAGAGGTTGTAAGTAAAAGGGAATATTGACAAAAATAAGATGCAACCAAAAAATAGCCAGGCACTGTGGCAGGTGCCTATGGCCCTGGCTACTTGGGAGGCAGAGGCAGAAGAATTGCTTGAACCCAGGAGTTGGAGGTTGCTGTGAGCTGTGATGTCATAGCACTCTACCCAGGGAGACAGCTTGAGGCTCTGTCTCAAAAAAAAAAAAAAAAAAAAAAAAAGAAAGAAAGAAAGAAATAAGAGAGGCACAGAAAGAGGGAGATAGGAGTAATAAAAGTGTACAGTAGGGGACTTTGACCCAATCTTAAAATCGCCAACTCTGGGGGTGCTGGGTTGAGTTGTTCCCTTCAGGTCAATAGCTCTTTGCCAGGCTGAGCAGACACGTCCACCAAATAGAGAGGAAAAGACAAAAATACTATAAACCAAACCAAAACAAACAAACAGAAAACCTTACAGGATAAATTTTGGGGAAAAGCCAAATAACAGGGGCAGAAACACTGGCAAAAAAGTTCTTATTATTAAAGAAGGGAATAGTGGCAAATTATGTTTATACTAGAGGACTGGAGAAAGAAAAAAAGAGGAAAAAAAAGAAAAGAAAAATCTAGGGGGAAAAGTTGAAATAAAAAAAATTCGAAAATAAAGCAGTGTATATATCTTGCTGAATATTGTCTGGGCAATTGATGATCTTCTAGGGCAGTGGTTCTCAACCTTCCTAATGTCATGGACCTTTAATGCAGTTCTAAAGGAGTCATGACCCACAGGTTGAGAACCCCTGCTCTAGGGTATGAGATGCTAATCACAGTGCTGATACAGCTGTAAGAGATGGAGATTGGAGGCTTCTGATGACTATTTTGCACTAAAACCCTGCAGGATTGAGAACCTGAATCTCTCCTCAGTGTACTTAAAAGACACTTTAAATTGGTAACACTGGCTAAGGAGAAGCTGTCCCATGAAAGCACTTGTCACTGGGATTGCTCCTGAAGTGGCTTCCTGCTTATCCGGTGCACCAAAACCAGGCATACTGAGGGTCAAGACTGCAAGACAGCCCTCCCACTACCAAACACTAAAAGTTCTGCTCTTCCCCAGTTCAGTCCTGGCCTTTGGTGCTGCTCAAGGTCAGTAGATCACTCACCAGTAATCTAGCCCAAGCCACGCTCTGCGACCCTGAGGGTGGAGCCAGTGGGCCCAAAGCCAAACAATGTTAGCTCCATTCTGGCCCATGCCCTGGACAATGCTAAAGTCACTGACACTCTCACCCAAGTCTTCCCAAAGTAATTCAACCAAGTGCACAAGTCCAAACAACAAACCAAATAACCCATAGGGAAGGCTTTCCCTGTCTGTAGTCTCACTGCTGTTTTAGTTACAGATGCAGCAGCCCACTCACAACCACTTGCCACTTCTCTACTGCTTTTGTCCTCTTCCTGAGGTCCAGATGTCTCTTGCTGTCTCCCTCCTTGCCAAAAGGATGTTTCTTGGCAGAGTACACAAGCTACAGATGTGTGGAGTCTTCTCTCCCTAATCTTGCTGCTACTGGTTGCAAAGAAACTATTACTTGGCTGCCATCTTGCTCCCCTTCCCTAGAGTGGCTGATTGGATTTAAAAACACAACCCATCCATCTTCTGTCTGCTGGAAACACACCTAGACTCAAAAGACAAATTTAAACTCAGAAGGGTTAGGAAGACAATTTTTCAGGCAAACAGAATTCAGAAGAAAACAGGGGTTGAAATATTATTTTTAGATAGAAGAGGATTTGACTAAAGCCAAAAAAGACAAAGATGGATACTTCATATTGGTCACAGGAAAAATACCTCCAGAAGACATTTCAATACTAAATATTTATGCATCCAACTTAAATGCTCCCAGATTCTTGAAACAGACCTTACTCAGTCTGAGCAATATGATATCCTATAACTCCATAATAACAAGGGAGTTTAACACTCCTCTTACAGAGCTGGACAGATCCTCTGAACAGAAATTAAACAAAGATATAAGGGACTTAAATGAGACCCTAGAACAAGTGTGCTTGATAGATGCATATAGGACACTCCATCCCAAAGCTAAAGAATATACATTCTTCTCATCGGCCCATGGAACATCCTCCAAAATTGATTATATCCTAGGCCACAAAACAAACCTCAACAGAATCAAAAGAATTGAGATCTACCTTGTATCTTCTCAGACCATATGGTATTAAAGGTGGAACTCAACTCCAACAAAAACACTCAACCCCAAACCAAGGCATGGAAATTAAACAACCTTATGCTAAATGACAGTTGGGTGCAGGAAGAAATAAAAGTGGAAATCATTAACTTCCTTGAGCATAACAACAATGAAGACACAAGCTACCAAAACCTGTGGAATACTGCAAAAGCAGTCCTGAAAGGAAAATTTATCGTGTTAGATGCATACATCCAAAAAAAAAAAAAAAAAGGAAGAGATCGCACCAATAAACTCACAAGCCATCTTATGGAATTGGAAAAAGAAGAACAATTTAAGCCTAAACTCAACAGAATAAAAGAAATATCCAAAATTAAATCAGAGATTATTGAAATTGAAAAAAAAAGAATCATTTAGAAAATTAATGAAATGAGGAGATAGTTTTTTGAAAAATAAATGAAATAGATCAACCTTTGGCCAGACTAACTAAAAATAGAAAAGTAAAATCTCTAGTAACCTCAATCAGAAATGATAAAGGGGAAATAACAACAGATGCCACAGAGATACAGGAGATTGTCTCTGAATACTACAAGCAACTGTATGCCCACAAATTTGACAATGTGAAGGAAATGAATCAATATTTGGAATCATACCCTCTCCCTAGACTTGGCCAGGAAGAAATAGAGCTCCTGACCAGACCAATTTCAAGCACTGAGATCAAAGAAACAATAAAAAAACTCCCAACAAAAATTGCCCTGGTCCAGATGGCTTCACACCAGAATTCTATCAAATCTTCAAAGAAGAGCTTATTACCATACTGCAGAAATTATTCCAAAAAATTGAAGAGGAAGGAATCTTCCCCAACACGTTCTTTTTTTTTTT
>NW_003852509.1:3214816-3216607 GCF_000181295.1 Otolemur garnettii
GGCCATTTTTGGTTGCAGCCGTCATTGTTGTTTGGCGGGTCCGGGCTGGGGATTCGAACCCGCCACCTCAGGCGTACGTGGCTGGCGCCCTAGCTGGTTGAGCCACAGGCGCCGAGCCCCCCAACACGTTCTGTGACGCAAGTATCACCCTGATACCAAAACCAGGAAAAGACCCAACTAAAAAGGAGAATTTTAGACCAATTTCACTAATGAATATAGATGCAAAAATTCTCAACAAAATCCTAGCCAATAGATTACTTCTTTCATCAAAAAAGTCATACATCATGATCAAGTAGGTTTCATCCCAGAGATGCAAGGATGGTTTAACATATGCAAGTCCATAAATGTTATTCACCATATCACTAGAAGCAAAAACAAAGAACATATAATCCTCTCAATAGATGCAGAAAAAGCATTTGATAAAATCCAGCATTCTTTTCTAATTAGAACACTGAAGACTATAAGCATAGGTGGCACATTTCTTAAACTGATTGAAGCTATCTATGACAAACCCACAGCTAATATTTTACGGAATAGAGTAAAACTGAAAGCTTTTCCACTTAGAACTGGAATCAGACAAGGTTGTCCTCTCTTGCCATTACTGTTCAACATAGTGCTGGAAGTTCTAGCCAATATAATGAGGCAAGGCAAGAAAATAAAGGGCATCAAAGTGGGAACAGAAGAGGTCAAACTCTCCATCTAAATACTTAGAGCACCCCCAAAGACTCAACCAGAAGACTCCTGGAAGTCATCAAAAAATACAGTAATGTCTCAGGATATAAATCAATGTCCACAAGTCCGTTGCCTTTGTATACGCCAACAACAGCCAAGATGAGAAGCTAATTAAAGACACAACTCCCTTCACCATAGCTTCATAGAAAATGAAATACCTAGGAATATACCTAACAAAAGAGGTGAAGGACCTCTATAAAGAAAATTATGAAACCCTAAGAAAGGAAATAGCAGAGGATATTAGCAAATGGAAGAACATACCATGCTCATTGCTGGAAAGAATGACCATTGTTAAAATGTCTATACTTCCCAAAGCAATCTACTGATTCAATGCCATTCCACTTAAAATACCAATATTATACTTTTAAGACTTGGAAAAAAGTGATTCTTTGTTTTGTATGGAACCAGAAAAAAACTCATATAGCTAAGGCAGTTCTTATCAATAAAACAAGGCTGGGGGCATCAGCATACCAGACTTTAGGCTGTACTACAAAGCCATAGTGGTCAAGACTGCATTGGTACTGGCACAAAAATAGAGACATAGACATTTGGAATTAAATAGAAAACCAGGAACTAAAACTAATATCTTACAACCACCTACTCTTTGATAAACCAAACACTGGGGAAAAGACTCCCTATTCAATAAATGGTGCTGGGAGAACTGGATATCCACATGTAAAAGACTAAAACTAGACCTGTACCTTTCTCCACTCACAAAAATTGATTCAAGATGGATGCCTTAAATTTAAGGCATGAAATGATAAAAATCCTCAAAGAAATCTTAGGAAAAACACTGGAAGATATTGGCTTGGGGAAGGACTTGAAGAAGAAGATTGCTGTGGCAACTGCAACAACAACAAAAATAAACAAATGGGACTTACTGAAACTGACAAGCTTCTGTACAGCTAAGGTGACAACAACCAAAGCAAATAGACAACCTACACAATGGAAAGGATATTTGCGTATTTTGAATCAGACAAAAGCTTGATAACTAGGATCTATAGAGAACTCAAATTAATCCACATGAAAAAAGCCAACAATCCCATATATCAATGGGCA
>NW_003852509.1:3218746-3219937 GCF_000181295.1 Otolemur garnettii
GGGTGGGGGAAGGAAGAGCAGAGAGAGGGAAGGAGGGAGCGGGTGGGGGAAGGAAGAGCAGAGAGAGGAAAGGGGGTAGGAGAGTGGGGGTCTCGCTGGGTGATAAACCTTTTGAGGTCAAGACAATCGTAAGAGGGACCTTACCTAATAAACTCAATCAGTTTAACCTGGTTTTTTGTACCCTCAATGAATCCCCAACAATTAAAAAGAAATAAAAATATAATGATTTAAAAACAACAAACAAGAAAAATAAGATGATTCCTAAAAAATAGATAATTACAGTGGTTTTGTACTTTTATTCTGGACTTTCATGGGCTTGTTGATGTTTCCCTCGAGGTTCAGAAGTTCACATTTCTGTTTAAACTCTGTGGATGTCCTGTTTATTGTTGCTGTTTGGGGAAAATTTGAGTCTCTTTTTATGGGAGTTGGTGACATAATTACGAAACTGTAGCAATAATAAATCAATATATGAGGAGAATGAATTAAATGAAGAAATTGCTGACAAAGGAAAGAAATTTGAAGCCAGGGGCCAGCTATAGTGAAAAAAATAGCATAGACATACAATTAAATTATGTATTAAATTGAATTATATTAGATATTTATGTTTTAAAATACCTAGTTTAAAAGCCACACACACACACACATACACTCATGCACACACACACACACTCTTCATTTAGAATTTCATTCTTTAATCAAGAAAGTAGTGTTGTAAAATATACGTTAATCATATATTTCAGAAAATTCACTACTGACAAACTTTACATCTCAAATGAACCACAAAAAAAAAAATAACTTCAAGCAATGACTGCCTCTTAGACAACCTTTCTTTACAGGTGATGGCTAATAGAGTGAGGGAGAAAAGATCATTTAAGTCTTCCCGGTAGTACTCCTTCACGCAGCGTGAAAACACGGCCCATTTATTTTTGCACATGACAACCTTTCATAAATTACTAAAGAGAGTTTTACTGCAAAGTTACGTTATCCAAATTGAAATTCTTTAGGTACAGTTAAGAGATGATAGGATTTTGTAAATACTAGAAAGGTTTTCATTTGCTTCTGAGGGAAGATATCAGGGATTTAGGAATGACAATGTTTCAAAGCTCATCTGAATGTGAAAGCACTTTCTCAAGAGTAGCAGAAATGGAAGCTGAAGAAACATCCGTAGCTGTGGCCTTGCCCTCTGGCCGG
>NW_003852509.1:3222247-3244820 GCF_000181295.1 Otolemur garnettii
TCTGTGCAGAGTGGACTAGGTCTGGGGCACTAGATCTTTGCAGAGTGGACTAGGTCTGTGCAGAGTAGACTAGGTCTGGGGCACTAGGTCTGTGCAGAGTGGACTAGGTCTGAGGCACTAGATCTGTGCAGAGTGGACTAGGCCTGGGGCAGGCTCTCTTTATACACAGTGCTTCATTTGGAAGGCAAAAACTAGTCCAAATATTTGAAAGTTGAGAGGAAGTCTCTTAAAACTCTAATATTTTGCTAGACCTAGAAGAGATAGAGGATTTAATTCCAAAGAAATATTAAGAGTGGGTGATTGCTGCAAAAGATAAGGAATAGTCATTTTCATCAGACTGCTATTTGGAGCTTGTTTTGACTAGAACATTTCGTTCATAGCATTTTTGCAACGTATATTACTTAAGAATAAATCACTGGAAAATAGAAATAGAATTACTAAATAAATTCAAGCTTTGATTGTAACTACTGTCGATGCTTTGCCACAAATATTTTTTTTTAAAGCATCTGCAGCATAAAGAAAATACAGAACCCATATTTGTACAGCGACTTCTTGAAGAAAAGAAGCTTCAAGACAGAGAAGAATCCTTTAAAAATATGTTTAAAGGTATTACTCCTCATTAGTCGTATGACTAATCATTTAAAAGTTTATCAAATTCACATTAGAGTTGAAATATTTCTGCATTAGGGAAATATCTATATTGACTTAAATACAGTGCCTTAAAAAGTTGAATTCTCTTTTAATAAATGATAGAAAAATTCTCTTCTGAAACTGCATAGAATCAATACCATAGAATTTTATATTGTCATCTAAAAATTCTGCTATTACATCAATGTATTTGACTGATATTTAAAGGCAGTGTTGTGTAGAGGCATAGATGCCATGCTTTCAAGGGCAGTTACTGATTCTTATCACATTAGAAGGAAACACTGAGAACAGGACAGTCTCCTGGCAAGCCTAGAAATGTCTTGTGACTTAGGGGCAATCCCCCAAGTAACTCAGTGTTCCAGAATGAGATAAGATCGGTCACTCACTAGTGAGCATGTGTTAAACACTGATGCTTGGTGCTCCTTCATGGGGGTTGTGGGGGAAGGAACATGTGAGGAACTAGCATGTGGCAATCCTTACGCATGCAGCCCTCAGAGGTCATTACTTGAACTCTCCACACCTGTTGTGTAAAACCTTAAATAGCCATTGCAGAGGGGGCTCAGGGCTCTCCTGTAGCTAGCACTTTAGTCCACATCCTGCCTGGGTCTTCCGTGCAGCGCTGTGAGGTATAGTGTCCCTGGCGGTGACAGTGTTGACATTTTTAGTAGACATGGGCTAGATATTACTCTTTAAACATAAAGCAGAAGAGGCTCAAGTGGCATGAGTTTCGAGTGATTTGTGGAGACAGAAGCAGTGACTAGGCTGCATCCTGATGGTCATGGACAGAGTGAGGTCCAGGAGTCAGATAGTCTGAAGCTCCAGGTCAGAGTCTTAATGCCTTCCAAACCTTGGAAGACACATAAACTGTAAAGTAATAAGGTTGTGGTGTAAATGCTGGAGTCAGCTGGTTCAGGGAAGTAGAAGACTTGGGTTTCTAAGGGCTCTTTCTACTCCTATCAAGTTGTCAGTCAATGGGACTTCCCATTCTACATCTAGCTCTACACATCTACAATTCTGCCGGTATCTATGCATGGACAATTAAATCACACAAGAAACTTGGAGACTGCAAAGCTCCCTCCAGTCTACCGAGGACTAGAAAACTGAATTCTAGAATGACCATAGATTTTTCAACTTTATCACAATGGAAAGGTACATATATTTCATGAAAAGCAATTGGGTAGGCCTAGGCGTTAAGCATTCAGGAATTAAGTTTTTACAAAATAATGCATTTTATGACAACATCAAATATTTAAGTGATCTTTTGGAAACACAGTAGATGAACCAACAGCTGGTCCTCTAAGAGCAAAAACCCTACTGTAAATACTTGACTTGACAGCTAGAGAAGATTCGGTTAAAAAACAAACAAACAACAACAAAGAAAAACCTTTTGAGATTGAGTAAAAAAAGAATTAAAAATATTTCTCTGACAAAACTCAACCCAAATAAAGCTTAGTAAACATTTCTATTGATAAATGTTTATTTGTTTTATAATGTTTCTTCTTACCTTGCTTGGAAGAAGGCTTTAATACAAGTTTGGGGGCAGAGGAAAATGTTTCTTAAAGCTGATTTTAGGATGAGTATATTTTTGGAGTTTAGGACTTTGGTAACTTATTTGATGATGTTTAAGGTCATTTTCTCTGGACACAGGTGCATATTCTGAATAATGTTTTAAGAACTAATATCTATGAACTACTAAGACATAGTAATAGTTCACAGGAAAGCCAGGTCATTATTTTATCAGCAGAAGCATACATCTCCACAGGGGGAGGGGGATTATAACAAACTTTTCTGTACAAGCAGAAAATAATTTATTGTCAAAATGAATACAGCCTGTTGGCAAGTTAAGATTGCTCAACTTATGATCCTTCAGTTTTAGGATGATGCTGATACAAAACGCCTTCAGTAGAAACTGTATTTCAAGTGCCCACAGGACTATTTTGGTTTTCTCTTTCAATACAGTGGTCAGTAAGGTTCATGAGATATTCAACTCGTTATTTTAAAGTGGATTATTTTGCCTGGCTGTAGGCTAATCTAAGTATTCTGAGCGTCTTTGAGGTGGGCCAGGCTAAGGTTCAGCAGGTCAGGGGTCCTAACTGTACTTCCACCTAAGATATTTGAATTCAGGATGGGTTTACTGTAAGGTGACCAGACGTCCTGCATTTTGTAGGACAGTCCCAATTTTTAACAATTTGTCCCGTGTCCTGCAGCATTTTAAAAAATCTTTCTGATTTTTGGAAAGAATGCATGAATGGGCGGGAGAACAGGAAGGGAATATACGGTTTTCAGCTGCCATGTGGCTATTTCACCAGGATATGAGTTTTATATTATTTTTGTTAATTTTATAATGTTAAACTGTAATAATAACAAATAATTGTTGAGAAGTGATTATTGAGAACTATTTATCAAAGTTTGCATTGTTGTCAGGCCCTGCCCTGCCCCACCCCCGCTCCACCCCCTTCAATGGTGTCCCACTTTACCAATGTTAAAATCTGGTCACCTTAGTTTACTGGGATGTGACCCATTTGTTAAACTGAGGAGCCTCTGCAGTTACCTCAACCTTCTCTTTGTTCAGTTGTCATCATCCCCAGCAAACGTATGTGCATTTCAATGCTTACATTAAAGTGTTGTAAAGCAGATACCGACTTGTTCCCATGATGGGTCTGATGACAGCCTCCACCACCACTGGCAAGTGCAAATGATGCCAGGCTCGGATGCAATTTTAAAAATGTAATAAATAGTCTAGTTCTTTGGAAGTTGTTTATACTCAGATTCAGCAGTGTAATGCAGGACCTTCCGAATATGTATTCATGCAACTGGCATTTTCATAAACTTAAAAAAAATTCTAGACTTCTGGTGCCCCTTGAAATATAGGAAGCATAGAGCACATTGGATATGAATTGGGAGGGGGAGAAGAGTAGGTCACGGTTGCCTCGTGGGTGCTGAGTGCCAAGTCCTGTGGGCCTGGGGATAGTCTCAGCCTCACTCAGCAGTGACAGGACCTGAAGGGCCCTGTCAGCATGCAGGGATGTCACCCCTTAAAGAGAGTTTTTATTGTACTACTCAGGATCCAGTTACAGTGGTACCAATAATAGGGACAGATATTGGACACTTTTTAAAAATAAATTAATTCTTTTTTACATTTTTTCAAGTTTCAGATTAATGCAAGGGTACAAATCATTAGGTTACAATGTTTGCATTTGTTAGGTAGAGCCCCTGTTGTAGTCGTGTCCCACATCCGTGAGGGGAGCCACACATCTGTACACTGTGCCCGGGAGGTGGGAGCACACCAATCCTCCCTCCTCCTCCCCCTCCCTGGACTCTTGAGTTTATGAATTTTATACCTGGATTTTCTGTGTCTAATATTTCCAATTTTAATGTTCCACTGGGCTTTGATACTTTCCATACCTAATTTGAATTGAAAAGAATAAAACATCCTTATTACTGGCAGAGTCCTCCTGCAGAGTGGCCAGTGAGCATAACTGCCTCCTCCTCATCCCCTGCCCCGTGTGCTGGCAGCTGTCCTCATTGTGGGGCAGGGTTGATTTCTGGAGCATTGTGCAGACCTGTCACTTCTAAACACCTGATCCGGTGGAACTACACGCGATGATAACAGCAAAGGCTTCTGTTTCTTTTCCTCTCTGTAAAAAGAGAACTAATCTGTGAGGCCTTTTGTGACACTGAAACTCAGTGGCTTTTGTCAAACATGATAGAACAGATAAAGGCTCCGTTTCCTCCCTGGTTGTCAGTGTCCTGGGCAGTCAGACTGGTGCCATCAAGCATTGTGTTTGGGTGGTCCTGAAACCTTGTCCCTTCATTCCTGCCTCCCCTGGGTGGCCATTTAGAACACCCACATATCCTTTTGTTTTGCACCAAAATCATTCTGTCTTCTGCTCTTGCATTTTGACCATCTTAAAGCAAAATAATTTGTGTTTCTTAAATAGATCAGAGTTACTGCAAAATTTTAGAGTCAGTAAAGACATAGGCTTTATAAAAGGAAACATTAAAGAAGGAAATTTTCTTAGCAATGATTCTAAACGATCAAATATATGCTGCTTTCTCTGCCTTATTCCACATTGCAAAACTCAAGCTTAATTATTTACAGATCAACAGGGTAAAATTGTATAGTGATGGGCACGTAGGTTGCTTCCATGACTTGGCAATTATGAATTGGGCCTCAATAAACATTCTAGTGTACATGTTTTTGTGGTAAAATGATTCTTGTTCTTCTGGGTAAATACCTAGTAATGGGATTGCAGGATGGAATAGAAAGTCTACTTTTAGATCTTTGAGGGTACTCCATACTTCACACAACCTAAATTCCCATCAACCTATGAATGGATCAATAAACTGTGGTATCATATGCTATGGGACACTATTCAGCCATTAAAAAGATGGAGACTTTACATCTTTTACATTTACCTGGATGGAGCTGAAATACATTCTTCTTAGTAAAATATATTTGTAGTTGAAATACAGTCTTCTTATCGTGAGAATGGAAAAATAAATATCCAATGTACTCCATGCTATTATGAAATCAACATGTAAACAATTACATGCTCATAAGAATGATAAAACACAAATATAGTCTAGTATGGGGGTAGAATGAGGCAGGAGGGGGCGGGAGAGGACGACTGGCAGAAGGGGGGGGCATGAGGCAGATCTCATCTAATGTGCACATTGTGAGGGTGTATAACACGCCCCCTAGGTGAGGGGCTCTTGTGCAAATGGAACTTTACCCTGAAAATGAGAACAATGTGCCTAATATTTGTACCTTCATATTAATTTGAAATAAAAAAAAGGAAATAAAATTGTGTTGTAAATTTAGGGATATATTTTCCTCCATGGGAGGCATCTCAGAATGCAAGCTTTAGACAGACTTGGGAAAAGTTATATATTCATTTCAAAATTTAATGTCTTTTTTGAAAAAAAAGAAACAATTCAAATTTAGGTAGAAATAGAAGTAAACAGTCCATGTGGCCCCTCCTGGTTCCAGCCCTCCTTTTAAAAATCATCAAAATTTGCATCTTGATATGAAGAGAAATATGTTAGTGTAAGTCTGTCTTCCCAGATGGCTCTAAAATACTGCCTCCCATAAAAGCAAAATACAGCTCGCAGTGCTGCAGAAGCTCAGTCTTCATTTCCATCATATATTTCTTTGCATTTAAGAGCTCATTTTGATGAGGTCATTATAATGATTCATTTCTGGAGTTTCTGTTGTATGCGGAGTTGCTGGAGAGCCTGGTACCTGTGTGCCATCAGGAGCGTGGCCAGAAGCAATTCAGCAGCCTACAGTTACTTGTGGGCAGGAATCACTTTTAAAATTTCCCATGAAGTTGAGATCCTGGAGGTTGGGGTCATTGTCTGGAGGGTGGGTGGCTCTTGGCCAAGAATAAGCACTGACTTACAGATCCTGCCAGGCACACGGGTGGTAGCCATGGGTGGCAGGAATGAGCTCCAGCTTATAGATTCCAGCAGGCATGTGGGTGACACCCATGGGTGGCCTTTCTCTCCTGGACATCTGGGATTGCAACAGAGAGGGAATGGGAGGAGCAAAGCTCCAGTTCAGGACGGCTTTAGGAGTCACTGCAGACTCTGTGTGCTCACCCAAGTGGTGGACAATGTGGAAATCTTTGGAAAAAGGTTATTTAAAAAGAGAGGAACAAATAAGATGATTGAAGCTCAAGAAATCACAGATGGACTTATCATGGTGGCCCATGCCAGTAATCCTAGCACTCTGGGAGGTCAAGGCACATGGGCCCCCAGATCTCAGGAGTTCTAGACAAGCCTGAGCAAAAGCAAGACCCCATCACTACTGAAAATAGAAAAATCATCTGGGCATGTTGGCAGACACCTGTATTCTAGTTACTTGGGAGGTGGAGGCAAGAGGATAGCTTGCGCCCAAGAATTGAGGTTTTTGTGAGCTATGATGTAATGGCACTCTACCCAGGGCAACAGAGAACAACTCTGTGTAAAAAAAAAGAAGAGACTTCACAAATGGTTACCAAATAAATAAACCCAGTGAAGCCCGAGATTTCTTTTCCCTTTTGTAAATTCTCAATCTTTTCATTTCTTCCTGTCCTTCAAGGAACAAAGAGCAACCCAATTTATCCCAGCCCTGATTTAATACCCATTCTACCTAGAGTTCTACTTTCTCTTCCTTTCTCTCTTACAGGTTTTGATCTAGTCAAGTGTGAGGACCCAGGCATCCCTAACTATGGCTACAGGATCCGTGACGAGGGCCACTTCACTGACACCGTGGTTCTTTACAGCTGTAACCCGGGGTACGCCATGCACGGCAGCAACACCCTGACCTGTTTGAGTGGGGATAGGAGAGTATGGGACAAGCCACTGCCTTCGTGCGTAGGTGAGTGGAGGAGCAGGTCCAGACTGCTGCACAGAGCAGGGCATCAGGCACTCACTGCACATCTCCTCACTCCACTTTGGAATTTCAACACACTTTCCAATGTGGGTTTTACATATTTCTAATATATATATGTGAGTGTGAATGTGTGGGTATGAGATTTCAGGTATGAAAAATAGAATTCCTGGTGCTATTTTATGGAGATGATGTGCATAGAGTTATTGTTAAATTATCACATGAACATTCATTGTTTTATGCTTTCAACTTCATATGGAGGATTCCTGTTTTCCATTAAGATAATGGTTGGGTAGAAGTACAGAAGAGACATGATAGAGATGATTGTGGTCTTTTTGCTGTGTATACAGTGCAGACATGATGGCTTTAGTTTTTGATAGTAATTAATAGAAACATGTGATCCCCAGAGTTGACATTCCTCTCTCTGTCTTTTGCAGCGGAATGTGGTGGTCGGATCCATGCTGCCACGTCAGGACGAATATTGTCTCCTGGCTACCCAGCTCCATATGACAACAACCTCCACTGCACCTGGATTATAGAGGCAGATGCAGGGAAAACAATTAGGTACCTGCACTATTTCCATTTCAGTGATTTGAGGGTAGAGACCTGTTTTCTTGTAGCAAAGGTAGCAGTACATTGATTATCCATAATTAAGCTTTTTGCACTGAAGAAGGAAAGGTAAAGTTCTAAAATTTTTGGTTGGTTCATTTGTCTACTTTGCAAGTCCTTTGAAATTTTGTTTTAAGCTATGTATGATAAATATGAAAAGAACATGAGTGTATCAGTTAGCTTTTGCTGTGTAACAGACTGTCCCCCCAAAATCTAGAGACTTGGGCAACAACTCTTTATTTGTGCATGACTTCATGCCTCGTCCAGATATTCATGGATCTGGATGAGGCTGGCTGGGGCTTGGTGGTTTCTTAGAAGTGGGGGCCTCATCTGGGAGGGCTTGGAGAGGAGGAACCCCTTCATGCTGGGTTTGTGCACCTGTAGTAGGCTACTCAGGGTGGAAGATTTCTAGCAGCAAGAGATGACCAACTTCAAACTTCTGCTGTGTTACACTTGCTAGTGTGCCATTTGCCAAATCAAGTCACATGAACCAGGCAAGAGTCAAGGTAGGAAGAAGTAGACTCCACCTCTCAATGAGCAGAGAAGGAAAGTCATATTGAAAAGGAGCTTGTATACAGGGATGGGAGGAATGTGTGATCATAGGCTAAGAAAATGTCTAAAAGATCATTAAAAATGGAACGAAATGGTGCCAACATTAAACAAAAAAGTGATCTGTTTTAATCATGAGTTCTAAGTTATTTTGTTGAGTTAAGCCAACAAAAACTGGTATTTTTAAAGTTCTTCACAATATAGTTGTGTTTAAAAGTATAGAATATAAAGAAAAATGTAATTCTTAAAATAAGTTATTTAATTATAGTTTTATTGAATAGTAAGAGATTATACAGTCCTTGGCAATACTTCCTAAAAATCTCTTTTTCTCTCAATTAAATTTACTCTTTTATTGCTGTTGTTTTAAATCTCCCTACAAAATTTACTTTTTAAAAACTCTGGCCCCAACAGCCATAATCCTGCTCTTGGGCTCACCAAACACCAAATTAATCTGTTTAGATAGCTCAGGTCTACCTTTATTTATGTAAAGTTAAAAAACAATAGAGGTCAAAGCCAGAAGCTTCTTTCTTAGGGAAGTCAAAAGATAAAAATATTCAGGAGCTGATGATTTTCTTCCTTATGCACAGAAGACACCCCCTCAAACTTAGTGATTTTCATTAAATGGCTGTCATAGACTCATGGTACTGCAACTCTATAACTCAGCAAAAATAAAATGGGATGAAGTTGAGTGAAAAACTGCATGCTCTATTCCATAATTCTTTTTATCTTATGACACCTACCTCCTCTGAAATTCATGTGCCTTACTTTTAATTTAATCATGTTAACATCTTGGGAGTGGGTTGAATTAGCATGGCACACATTGTTACCACTTAAAAACTCTTAAGAAAGATTCTTATAATGTATGGGGAGCCAAAAATAATTTTAAAAATAAACTTAAGGCATGTATATAATGAAAACATATTGGTCTTTTCTTATTTCTATTGCTGTAACACAGAGACTGGGTAATTTATAAAGAATATTTGTTTGGGTAATGGTTCTGGAGGCTGGAAAGTCCAAGGACATGATGCCAATATCTGGGAAGGGTCACTCCATGGTAGAAGGCATACCTGGCCAGAAACACACTTGAGACAGAGAAAATGGGGCCAAACTTCTCTTTTCATCAGTTTAATGCTGTAACTAACCTAATCCCACCATAAGGGCATTAATCCCTTTATGAGGGCATAACCACCTCTTAATATTGTTACAATGACAATTAAATTTCAACATGAATTTTGGTGATGACATTCAAGCCATAGCACATATTATTTTATGATAACTTTCTTAAAATTTTATGTGTCTTTTATCAAGATAAATGATTAACTGGATAATTATTGCTCTATTGGGACAATACTGAAGTGCATCTGAGTAACTGGATTTCACATTCTATATTCCTCATGAAACTCAATGAAGTCACTTTTCTTCTGAAAGAAATAAAATTAAATACTAGTTCTTAACTTTGAATTCCCGAACACTTGCTTTGAGTAATATAAAAACCATTCCACTGCTCTTGATTTTTAAAAACTGTAAAAATTATCTACAGTTAGCGAAATGACTTTACATAGAATTTATTTTCTTTGAGGAGATTTCAGTTTTGTGCTTTTCTTACAATTTTCTTTGTGATCCCCCCCCTCCCAGAATTAGAAGGGGCTCTTTCTTCCTCTGAAGGCAAACCAAGTGTTGATTCACTCTTCTCAGGTGAACTTACTCCATTGTTAATATCTTAATAAAAAAAGAGAAAAGAAATTAATAAATGCTGATTTTTAAGTAATACAAAAAGCACAACTTGTGTAATGTGCACTGACTTTAATGTTTGATAGTTAGCATTTGAAGAAAAGATATGTTGCATATGCCAATATGTTTTTCTAGAAAAGTTTTCTAATCATACATATCTTTCAAATACATTATCAAATTTATTGTTTTAATTTTTCTTATTGTTTCAGGTTAATTTGAGGGTACAAAGAATTAGGTTACAATGCTTGCATTTGTTAGGTAGAGTCCCTCTTATAACTGTGTCCCACCCCCAGAGTTATACATACATTGTGCCCGTGAAGCGGGAGCACACCCAAGTCCCTCCCTATTCCTCTCTCCCCATCCCCTTATTCCCACACCTCTCACCGTGAATTGATTTGAGTTTTTCCTTTATGTGAGCAGGAATTAGATCACCTACTCGCTTCATATTAGCATTGAGCACATTGGTTTTTGCTTCTTCATTCTTGTGATATTTTACTAAAAAGAATGAGTTTCTATTCAATCCAGGTTCATACAAAAGATGTAAAGTCTCTATCATCTTTTTAATGACTGAATAGTATTCCATGGTATACATATACCACAGTTTGTTAATCCATTCCTGGGTTGGTGGGCATTTGGGTTGTTACCACATACATTATCAACTTTATGAACATAATATTTTTAATTTAAGGTATGAACTGCTTAGAAAGGAAGGAGTTCCTTATTAGAATTAGGAAGGGGAAAGTATCAGTATTTATAATTAATTTACTCAATTGAAATTTAACTTCACCCCAAAAGTATTTCTGGCTATTGAGCAGCTCTTCATTAAGAACATAAATGTATTATTTTAGTATGATAGTTTGGAAAATAACATAATTATATTGTATAATTGTAGACTCAAAATCAGAATAATACTCTGAAAAAAATAGAATCTGGTCTTAGCCTTCATATTTCCTTGCTAGCTTACTCTTAGCTGTATCACTGGCAACACAGTCAATATTACCTACAATGTTTATTTTAAAATTAGGAATGCATCATCCTCATAAACATGATTGCAGGGATTAATGTAAGTATTGACTTTTTAAAACATAAATGGAATTCATTATCATGAATTCATACTCTGATTTGTTAAGATAGATGTTTTCACTCTCAAGGAATGGATAAACAGTAGGATTTGGGAACATATTAAAGGGGTGGTTTCAATACTTCAGGCCAATTTTTATCAGACTTCTTTTATTTTACTGAAGCCCATAGAAATTTCTGATTATATATTTCTGTGACTCTATTTTGTGCTAACAGAATACCCCCAAATAGTTACTATTATGGGGCATTTTGGTCTGGAAGAGGTTTGTAATTTTAATATATATGCTGTAAAGCCGTTACCTGAGCCAAATTTAATTAAAAGTCTAATCACAACACATTATAGTAAATGTAGCCCCGTTAAGAGTTACGTAAACATTTCTCCAAGGGACACAGTGTATTTTTTACTAAGCCCAGCTATGATTTATATAATAGAGGTAACATCGTTATAAACATCCAGTGGCATTAGTAGGCTGGGTTTCTCATAATCACACGTGTACATTGTTCCTGAATTTGAATTGCTCTTCTGCAAGTGTAATTGTCTGGAAAGCTCACTTTGAATGTATTTCTGCTCCTAACTGTTTACAGGAAATTGAATTTGGAGTATAGATGAAGGGAATTCTTTTTAATAAGCTCATGCTGTATTCAAAGCATTATAGGCATATCAAAACTTTATCAAGGTGTCCAACTTTAAGCAGACTTTTAAAGGAAGTTAACAGGTGGTTTGCTGATCACAGCGCCCCCTGGTGGTGCTTTTCTGGATTTGCTTTCTGTCAGAGCCAAGATACAGAGTGATTAGTGTGAGATGCGGTTTGGAGATTCAGGAAAATTTTAATCCATTTATGGCCAGCCTTCGAGATCCTGGGAAGAAATATCATCAAGAGAAAACTTCAAACAAATGATCTCCCTTCACTACATGTGTATCCCTAGTTTCCACCTAGAGCCTCAGTACATGAGGTTGGAATACAGGTCGGGACGTTTTGAAGAGCTGACAGACAGGTGTGGGGCTGGTCAGTGATTGGAGCAACTCAAATTCCTGCATTCGGATTAAGGTCCCATTTTTTTTTTCTTTGGTAGATAAAGTGAAGAAATTACTAGCCAATAGAATTTCAGTCGTGGAATTCAAAGTGAGCAGCAGAACTATGTAGCCTGCCCCTGAATATCATTGGTCCTCCTGGTCTCCTGAACCCGGGAGCAGCTGCTGAGTGTTGCCCACTTTAGCAGCAACTGGGAAAATAATTAATCCAAGGGGAGTGCTCACCTCACACACTTTGCAGGGCTCAGATACCGCCCTTTAGTTAAATAACGTGAGCCTTTAGCCCACATAGCTCCCATTTCTGTGGCCATGGCATGTGAACCATGAGGAATTACACAGGAGACAGATTTTCTGTTGGCTCTTTGTTAGCCAGATCACTCTGTCAGTAGCAGAGGTGCGTTGTCGTAAGTGGCTAATCACAACCTGTCTTGCAGTGTCGGCTGGTCACTGCCCACAGTTCAGGCACAGACGGCGGAGTGAGCGGCCTTCTTGCTTTCTTGCCCTTCAAGGATAAACTCAATTAATGCTTCGCAAAATGGATCTTCTGAAGATGGAGTTGAATAAGGAAGATAGAAGTGTAGAGAAGAACTGAGCAGTGATAGCCTGGGACGTGAAATTTGCATCCCAAATAAATGTAGTTTTGTGAGAGCTGACAATGACGGCCAAGGTGCCTCAGAGGAATCCTGGATAGGCGCTGAGAAAAAGGAGTCGTCCCAGAAGTGGGCTCCAGAGAAACACGTTAATGATGCCTCTACCGATATTCAGGATATGAAAAGCACAAAAGGTGCAGCAGTGGGAGCTCATCCAGACTTCCCAGATATCTTATTTTCCCAACTCCCTGTGGTCAACTCTTCACAATATGCTCCAAATACCCCACATTCCTCGTTACTGATACGGTCCACACAGGCCTGTTTTCACCCCTCACCACCATTTCTATTAGTGTCTTCCTTCCTCTCACATGAGAAGCCCCTAAATGCAACCCCTGCCCACCTGCCCATCTCTGCAGCCCTCCCCAGCCAGAGCTTCGGACCTCTTCATGCCTCCTAACTGACCTCCCTGAGAGTGCTGGCTGTCATCTGGGGCTCCCACTCCAAGGAACTTGCTTTATTTTCTTTATTAGAAACTTATTTTACGTATCTATAAAACTAGTGAGACTGAGAGATTGGAAACAGTTAAAAAAATATATATATATAACCTCATTACTAGACGTCAAAGTTAACATGCTGACAAATGTCTTAGTCTGTGGTGTGGACCTGTGTAATTAAACATCATCTCTCCAGTTGGTTGTTTATGCTATTTCTAATTTTTTATATTATGCATGTATATGATGATATGGCAAGTAGTCCTATAAGTAAATCTTAACTTATATTGATAATTAAATCCTTAAGATAAATGCCTAGCAAAGTCTTTTGTTGGCTCAAATGGTATGACCATTTTCACATGTGTGAATATAAGTCTTTCTATTAAGCAAAACTGGTCATTTTACTTACCTACTTAAAAACAAAATTATTTTGATTGCTTATTATACGCAGAATAAATTCAAGTTTTTTGGCCTGGCTTTCAAGGTTATTGATTTTTCTTTATTTTGAAATAACAAAGCTATACACAATGGAAAAATTCCTAAAAGTAGTTTTCTGTAATCCTAGACATCAAAGATAATTACAGTTAAAAATATGTATATTTTTATAATTTTCTATGCAAGTACAAATATGTAAAATTTGACTTATTTGTACATTTATTCAATTATTTTCATTAATATAGCAACATTCTCTAATATTATTCTGGCAGTTTGTTTTCAGTTCATAAATGTGGCCAGATGTTTGTGTCTGTATTTGTAATTCTACCTCCTTCTATTTAGCAGTTGAATAGAATCCTTAATGTTCTAAGTTGTTCAAACTGTACCCTTTGGGGATATTTGGACAGTTTGCAGTTTTTGCATTGTTATAAGTAACGTGACCATCCTCACAGGATGTCACCACTAAGGTACGTTCCGGGATGAGTTTCTAGAGCTGCACTGGCTGTGTGAGCACATTTGAATCTTTATAAAGCTGTCACCAAATTGCTTCTAAAAGGGCTGTAAATGGCCACCAACAGTGTCCAAAGTTGTCATGTTTCCACCTTTACTCTGAAACTGGATGAAGACTCTGTAATCTTTACCAGTCTGTTCAGGAAAAACCTCTTCAAAATATTTTTTTTGTTAAATTTATTTATGACATATATATATATATTTGTTTATTTATTTATTTTTTTGCAGACAGGGTCTCCACTGTCACCCTTGGTGGAGTTCCGTGGTGTCACGGTTCACAGCAACCTCCATGTCCTGGGCTTAGGTGGTTCTCTTGGCTCAGCCTCCCCTTATTTTTTGGTTGCAGTTGTCACTGCTGTTTGCAGGCCCAGGGCCAGCCTCGGTGTATGTAGCTGGCATGCTACTCACCGAGCAATGGACACGGAACCATATTTTGACTTCTTGACATTGGAATGTATCTATGTGTTTAGTGACTTTTTCTTCTCTTTGCTCTTTGCCTCCGACCTAAACCCTTTGTCTGCTGGAGCCATACACGCCTCTTCCTCCGTGGGGACTTCCTTTTGCACTCCGGCTCCGGGCAGCTGTCCCCATGCCCTCCCCACACACGTCCAGCTGACGTCTCAACTCCACAGGTCCTAGGCAGACTCGCTGGTCTTTGCCATCCTGCAAACTTTCTCCTGCCTCTTTCTCAGCTGGGTTGATGGCAACCCCCACCTTTCTAGGGTCTGAGTCAGACACTTCCTCTCCTTCTCACCTTGGCCTCGCACCATCCTGTTCTCTCTCTTCAAAATGCACCGGGAATCTGACCCCACCCCCAGCTCTTGCACCGCCAGGCTGTTCTCAGCACACACACCTCTCCTGTGGATTACTCAGGAAGTTCACGACCTCTCATTTGCCCCGGGTGGGCTGCTGTGAGCAGAGCAGACACAGTAAGTTCTTCAATATGTAAGTGAGACAACTAAACTCTCAGTTCTAGTCCACCAGACTAGAACTGAGGTCTTGTAGTTGTTCTCAGAGTCAAGGCTGAACTAAGGGTATCTCTTAGTCAAGGGTATCTCTTTAACTTAGCCAGCTACTTGGAACTCAGGGACATCGCTCCAATGCCAAACTTGGATTAGTCCGACAGAAGAAGGACTTTCAGTAAGGAGCTAACGGTTCTTTCTCCAGGCTTGTGTACCGCGCTGAGACATTGCCCCAGTAAGAGACGAAATCCTCGAAACCGCCTGTGCGGCGCTCCCTGGACCAGGCCTCCCCACTGCCCCGTCCGCAGCAGCTGCTCTGCCCGGATCCCGGCCCTCCCTCTCAGTCTTCTCCCTGCTGTGTCTACACTGGGTCCCTGGACGTTCCCAAATGTGCAGGCTGCACGCGGCATCTTGCCAGGCTGGAGTCTTCCGTCACGTGGAGTCACTAGCACCCTTCTCTCCTCGGGACTCTGCTCCTCTCCGCTCACTGACAGGCCTTTTTTTAGAGCAGGCCTTCACCTTTCTGCACACGCTGCCCCCTCCAGACTCCTGAAGCTCCGTTTCTGCTCCTCTTCATTCTCTCTTCTTGGATTGCGTTTGCCACACGCTCCACTTGGTGTTCTTTACTTACTCGTTACAGATGCTGTTGCTTCTCCGTCTCCTCATTACAACATAAACTCCAGGAAGGCAGGTCCTTTGCTCAGTCTCCTGGGGCCACCACAGTCCTCAGGAGCTGCGTGGGGCCCTGCTGGTGCACACTGAGCGTCTGCGGGGCTGTTGAGCGGCACTCAGCAGGGAGCCTCGTGGGCATGAAAGACCAGCAGCCTCGAGAATAGTCAGGGAGCTGTAATTTAGACGGGTGCCGTGCCACAGCCATCAGCTTCCTGTGTGTGACAGTCTGGTGGCGTCAAACCTGGTAGAGCTGTCAGGACACGGCATTTGTGCATTATCGTGAGGCTAAGCGTCATTAGACTCAAAAGCAGAACAGCGTGGTAATTCTCATTTTTGATGGAAGGTCCTTGGATCAGGGCCCCAGCCTGTCTACTGAGACAGCATTTACCATAACTAAGAAGTGGAAACTGTCTTCCAGTCGAGTATCGAAAATAAAGCACTTACCCCACTGCCTCACTGCTTTTGAAGAAAATTAGTGAAACTTGACATTGTTTGGCCTGGAGGATCCCGCACACCATTGGATGGAAAAGCTAATGGAAAATGATTCAAGTGCATGCAGGCAAATGAGATTTATTGTGTGGTTACTGTTACCCACACAAGTTGGAGTATCTGTTGTTTAGGGAATGAAGTCTGCACGTGCAGGTACACACATGCAAATTATGAAAATATTACAGAGATGAAGGTAGCGCTGGCTACTTCAGAGGGGGCATGAGAGAAACACAGATGAATTAGTGAAGTGGAGGGGAAGAATGGCTGTGTTGAGATTTTAGGTTTTAAAAAAAGATCTGAAGCAAATAGGTGAAGGTGTTAACTATATCAATAAATAAATGCCTGTTGCATTCTACACTTTTCTCTATCTTTCTATGTCCATCTTTCTATGGACATATAAAAATTTTGCATATTTGATAAATCATAGGCATGATCCCAGCAATCACCTTCCCTCCACCCATCCTCCCCCCTCCCCTCCCTCTTCCCTTTCCCTGTATTCTTGGTCTAAAATTGGGTTATAGCTTTCCTATGGTAGCTAAAAATTAGTTTCATAATAGGGTTGAGTACATTGGATACTTTTTCTTCCATTCTTGAGATACTTTGCTAAGAAGAATATTTTCCAGTTCCATCCATGTAAACATGAAGGAGGTAAAGTCTCCATCTTTCTTTATGGCTACGATTTATCCTATAAGGGTACATGTGAATCTTTCTAAATGTGGAATATAAATGTCTTAACACAGCAACTATGAGAATGACATGAAGGCTGTGTTGGCCAGTGGATGAAAGTATTTCAAATTGTATATGGAAACAACACACTGTACCCCATGATAGTATTAATGTACACAACTATGATTTAATAAAAAAATTGCATATTTTGTGCTTACACAAGGTGAAGTGAATGTTTTCTTTAAATCCATATGTGCAAAGTAAAGCAATTGAGACTTGGTTGCAGCGTCTCCTATGTCATCCGCTGTGACTGCGTCTCCCTAACAACTGACGCACCATAAACAGCAAATTAAAAAACATAAACCACCTCATTTAGGAAATGCAGATTTCTGTTGATATTTTAGCTAAACTCTTTTATTTGTTTCATTTGCCATAAATAGGGCAGCATGTGAGTTGCTGCCTCTAACCGTTTGTTTTCTGGGGCATAGCGGTCTTTAAGTTGCTTTGGGAAATATCATAAGCCTGATAGACGTGTGTGAAAATGTTACAAAGAGGAGAGTTTATGTTATACGTTTCTGCCTTTGTGTTGGTAGCTCCAATAAGGTATTTCTTCCTGAAAATAAACATTTTTAGAGGTAAGTACAACTGAGAGCAGACCATGGAGACGTAAGCAGAAATCGTCTTGTGGCAGGACCCGCTTGGCAGGCTCCTTTCCTGGTGTGGGCGCCGCCTCCGAGCCGGGTGTTCTGAGAATACTGCTGACATGCACACAAGCTGACTTTGGTCGGCTTAAGACAAAGCTTTGTCAAACCCTGCTTTGGTTTGTCTGCCCTAGGAAGCTTTGAGTGATAAAAGGCTCGGGTAGTCTCTAAAGGAATTGTTTCATCCTTAAATAGATAACTGGGCATCTACTCAGCTCTGTCTCTGCATCCCGGACAGACTGGGTAGTTTGTGAGATATTCTAATCTGGATAGGTGACTTAATTTCTATTTGCTCATCCTTAATTGTCAAACAACACCCAGACACATTTTGGCGGGGTTTTGAGAAACTTAAGTGAGCGTCTGTTGACGCTGTAATTTGGTGGGGGACGCGCTCTCGTCCTGATTAAACCCACGAGCTGCTCTCTCTCCTGCAGCCTCCACTTCATCGTCTTTGACACCGAGACGGCCCACGACATCCTCAAGGTGTGGGATGGACCCGTGGACAGCAACATCCTTCTGAAGGAGTGGAGCGGCTCTGCCCTGCCCGAGGACACTCACAGCACCTTCAACTCGCTCACCCTGCAGTTCGACAGCGACTTCTTCATCAGCAAGTCCGGCTTCTCCATCCAGTTCTCAAGTAGGTGGCAGGGCCCGCTGCTGCTCCATCCTGGCATCAGGTCTTGTCCTAAACATAGAACCCATTCCTGTTCTTAAGCCTCCCCTTAAGTGGATGTGACCTTCGTTGGGTGTAATTTGAAGTTTGTGAAGAGTATATTATGGGGAAGAAGAAATTTCTTTTCTACCCCATCCCTGGGTTCATGGCTGAGGCTTTCCTAGGACCTGTGGAGTTGAGAAAGGTGTAAATGAATGTGTTTGATATAAGTTTGCATAACCTGGAAGCCTTCAGAAGTGGTCCTCCAAAGACAGAGGAAATGCTGCTTGTTTTCATGAGCAGTCATGCTCAGTGAGGCGAGGACCAGAGGGTGATCTAATGGTGGGGGCCGGGCCTCACAAGGCCAGTCTGCCCCGGCTGCTGGCATCTCCACCTGCTCTGCAGGGACAGGGGCGCCCTCTAGAGGGAGGGCTGATAACCTGCTTCTCAAGCTGCTCAGGGAACGCTTTCTGGCCTGCTTTGGGGCCTGCTTTGGGGAAGGCCTGCTTTGGGGAAGACGGGAGGAGGTGAGAGGAACCCTTGGGCTTTATTTTGCAGTGTTGTGTCCTGAACCCTGTCAGAAGCAAAACAACAGTGTCAGGAAATTCGGTTCATTATAGATGGGGACAGGCCATGGATCTACTCGGTTATATATTAAAAAATATGCATTTAAAAGTTTCAGTTAATCTGTAAATATATAAACTTGCCTGCGAGACAGATGTGGGTCTCTACTTGGGTGTAAGACTTACCTTCCGGCTGCTTCCTAAGCTGGTCTCGGTTCCACATTCCCCAGTTACCCTGGGCTGACTCCTGTGTGACGGGGTCTCTGTGCTTGCTACCAGCCTGCTAAGCAGATGTGTTTTAATTTGTCTACCCTCCGCCTCCCTTGCAGAAGTGTCCTCCTGCATTTTTTCTCGCCTTGGGGCTAAGGTTTCAAGCAGCTAATAAGAGAGAGTAACCTCTGCTGAATTATTAGTGTGAAATCACATTTGCACACTTGAACTATTATCTCCTAAAGATAAGTTCTGTCTTCACTGTCTAGCTCACGTTTAATGAATAGTTTCCTGAGAAAGAAGAGTGGAGATATTTTGTGGAAGTTCAACCTCTTAGTGCCCTTCAAATGGCACCATGTGGAGATGCCATATAATTTCGTAGCACACAAGGGCGGCTATTGTCGTAAAACAAGTGAAATTTGCACACAAACACATTTAGACTCAATTTATCTCTTGGCAGGTCTCTGGCAAGCCACATTTAGGATTTACATAAGAAAATTGCCTTAGGTCAATTTAATGCTTTAAAAGGTTGCTAATAAAATTGAGGTTACAGTCGGCACGATTTTTTTTACCTCTGTTCACTGTGTTTTGAAGCGTCATTTGCAACATGTGGCTGTGGAATAGTATTCTTATATGGTGGTGCAATTTTCACTGGTCTGTGGCAAAAATACGAGACTAAGTTTGCTCTAGCTATCCTGCCTGGAGGGGAAAAATTCCTTCACTTTTGATTATGTCACTTTTCTTTTTATTGTGATATAAAATTCCCTTTGCAATGGTGGCAAGATCAGATGGCAGATTTGTGATTTATTGTCCTTATTTGGCAAAACAAAATGTTGATAAGGTTACGAGGTTATGGGCTAGGTTCATTTATCTCCCCTTTCCATTCCATATTCTCCTGGTACATTTTTTTATAGATCTTATATTTTAGAGTAGTTACAGGTTCACCACAAAACCAAGGTGAAGGAATTTCCTGTAAAATTGAGACCACTGCAGAGAGTCCCTCTATGCCCCCCACCCTGACATGTGCACAGTCTACTCCCCACACACCCCCAGAGTGGGGCATTGTCACCATCTGTGACATGTTGGTGAACCATTATCACCAAAGTGCATCGTTTCCCTAGGGCTCACTCTTGGTGGTATGCCTTCCATGGTTTGGAACAAACATGTCATGACTTGTGCAGTGACACCATTGCAGTGTCACTCGGAGCCTTCCACTGCCCTGAGCACCTCTGTGCTCCTCCTGTCCATCTCCCGTGGTGGTAGGCATCAATCTTCCTCCACGTCTTTCCGTGGCTTGAAGGATCATTTCTTTTGAGTACTGAATAATATTCTATTACCTGGATGGACCTCAGTTTATTTATCCATTTACTTACTGAAGGACATCTCAGATATTTCCACATTTTGGCAATTACGTGTACACCTTCTATGAGCTTCTGGGCCCAGGTTTGTGCACAGGACATAAGTTTTCAAGTCATCTGGGTAAACACCCAGGAGCAATGTTGTTGGGTTATATGGTGTAAAAGGAGGCTTAGTTTTATTCCTGGCCTTTTTAAATCATCCCTTAAAAAACACCTCTTGTGGAAACCCAGAAATCCCCTCTTTTTCCATATTTTCTTCCTAATTCTTTCCTTTCCGAGGACATCATCCTAATTTGAGTTAAAGAATAAGACCCTTATTATGTTTATTTGAGGAGTACAGATATTTTTCTTCTCCTCGTATAATTAATTAATATATTATTTTTTTAGGGAGCAATAAGCATAAACACACCCATAAAAATTCCTACAGAAATGAAAGTTCCTTAATTTTATTTCCTTCAGTTTTCTGTGTGTATTAATTTGAAACATATAAACTTGTCATTTCTGTAGGTAAAAATGATTGACTGCTGGTAATTGTGTATGGTTTAATGGAACACTTGGATGTGATCCATGCCCCCAACCCATTACTAGTTAATAAATCCCCCAGTCTAGTATAGACTTTGAAAAATATCATTTTAGGGGAGAAATTACAATGTTGACTATGAGGTTTATTATGAATGAGTTTATACGAGATTGCATTTACAAGTTTATTGAAAGTAAAAAAATAAATAAAAAGATATAAAAGCACAGCCTAGACTGGGACTCAGGAAATTTGGGTTTTTATCTTGCTGTCTCATGATTTAGAGGCAACTTTTCTCTCTGCTCTTATTGCTTTATTTACGAAATGAAGACATGTTCTGGTTTCTGTGGACATTTGCATTTTTTAAAGCTCCACTCTATCCTCCCTTCACTACTCAGATCCACTCTCTCCCTCTTCTCTGTGGCTTTGAGGCAAACCCGTGTGAGCCCCGCCCTCTCAGAGGTCTTCCAGTGGGGCGTTCCAGGGAGAGAGTGGGTCAGGGTCCTGGGCCTCTGCTCCCTGCTGCAGGTTCTCTGGGCAGGCTGTGCCTCTCAATGAAACCTCGCTGCTTTGCTTAAGCTACCGCACTACACATCTCCAGATTTCTACACCCTTCCAGGTGGCTGCCCTTCTTACCAGGATTCCCAAACTCACCTTTATAAAGAATCTGCCTCAAACAGACCTATAGGAAGTGTGCCATATTGCTCATGCCAGGCCCTAACTAACACAATTCCACAAAGAACATTGGCAATCTAATGAAATGGCCACAAACGTGCCCCACTCTTGGGTATCTTTGTGAGTGTGTGTGTGTGTGTGTGTGTGTGTGGAGAGAGCCACAGTACACAAAATCAAAATATATTCAATGCTGTTGGTGGCTCCCCTGCACTCACAATGATAGGAAGTTCAATATCAGTCTATTTATAGAAGCCTCTTCCCAGTTTTGATTACCAGGGAGCTCCGTGATAAATTCAGGGTGGGAGAGGCAGGAAAGGACCTGGTCCTATCCTTGCAATGGGCATGATAATCACTCTCCCTTCAGGTCAGGTAGCACAGATTTCACCTGGGCAGCCACAGGAAGCCACCCCACCATGATTCTCTCTGAAGATCTCAGGCCTCAACCCAGAGACATACCTTGACAGTCCAAGGCCCAGAGCTCAGCAGGCCACCTTGGATCACCCATTCACTCACTGTAATTTGAAGTTAGCCTATTCTGGGAGCTCAGATCACCCATCCACTCCCCATGAGATGAAGTTAGTCTATTGTGGGAGCTCAGATCACCCATCCACTCCCCATGAGATGAAGTTAGCTCACTGTGGGAGCTCAGATCAGCCATCCACTCCCCATGAGATGAAGTCAGTCTACTCTGGGAGCTCAGATCACCCATCCACTCCCCATGAGATGAAGTCAGTCTACTCTGGGAGCTCAGATCACCCATCCACTCCCCATGAGATGAAGTTAGCATACTCTGGGAGCTCAGATCACCCATCCACTCTCCATGAGACAAAGTTAGCCCACTGTGGGAGCTCAGATCACCCATCCATTCCCCATGAGATGAAGTTAGTCTACTCTGGGAGCTCAGATCACCCATCCACTCCCCATGAGATGAAGTTAGTCTACTCTGGGAGCTCAGATCACTCATCCACTCCCCATGAGATGAAGTTAGCCCACTGTGGGAGCTCAGATCACCCATCCATTCCCCATGAGATGAAGTTAGCCCACTGTGGGAGCTCA
>NW_003852509.1:3244840-3270054 GCF_000181295.1 Otolemur garnettii
GGGAGCTCAGATCACCCATCCATTCCCCATGAGATGAAGTTAGCCCACTGTGGGAGCTCAGATCACCCATCCACTCCCCATGAGATGAAGTTAGCATACTCCAGGAGCTCAGATCACCCATCCACCCCCCATGAGATGAAGTTAGCTTACTCTGGGAGCTCAGATCATCCATCCACTCTCCATGAGACAAAGTTAGCCCAGTGTGGGAGCTCAGATCACCCATCCATTCCCCATGAGACAAAGTTAGCATACTCTGGGAGCTCAGATCACCCATCCACCCCCCATGAGATGAAGTTAGCTTACTCTGGGAGCTCAGATCACCCATCCACTCTCCATGAGATGAAGTTAGCTCAATGTGGGAGCTCAGATCAGCCATCCACTTCTCACGAGATGAATTTAGCTTAGTCTGGGAGCTCAGATCACCCATCCACTCCCCAGTACATGAAGTTACCCTACTCTGAGAACTCAGATCACCCATATCCTCCTCATAACGTGAAGTTAGCCTACTGTGGGAGTTCACATCACCCATCCACTCCCTATGACATGAATTTAGCCTACTCTAGGAGCTCAGATCACCCATCCAGTCCCCCATAAGATGTAGTTAGCCTACCCTGGGAGTTCAGATCACCCATTCACTCCTCATGAGATGAAGTTAGCCTACTCTGGGAGCCAACTAGAATGGGGCTGGTGTCTCCTCATTCCACAGGACACTTCAGGCACTTTGCTGGTTTGCAGCATTTTCCCCTTACTCTAATAGTGGACCCGAGGGCTTGTCCTCAGGCATCTCCTTTCTTCTCTGTCACTGTTCACCATTCAGGAGGGTTCAGCCAGTGTCCAGACTTCCTGGAGCATCTAGCTGGCTCCCAGACACCTCTACTTTAATATGGACATGGGAGCAAGCACTGCACCACCCTCCATGTGACCAGACCCCTGTCCCACCTTCTCCCAAACCTGGTCCCCTGGAAGTCACCCTGGCTGGGGAATTAGGCTCCATTCTGCTGACTGCTCAGAAAAAAAAAAAAAAGTTTTGGAGTCCCTTTATAGAGCTCTCTGCATCTCACTCCCCATGTAGAGTCCAGCACCAAATCCAGTAGTTTCTCTGTGTAAAATAGAACACAAATCTAACCAGTTCTTCCTTCCTGCACCCCCTTTAACCTTGGGCAGGGGCATTTCAGATCTGACTGGGCTACCCTGGCTCACTTACTTGCTGTCCCCACCTGAGCGGGGAGCTGGGCGAGTCTTCTAAGAGACAACTCAGAGCACAGTTCACTTCTGCCCAGAGCTCTTTACTGCCTCCTCCTGGCAGCCAAAGAGATTTCTGGTTCTTTTTTCTTCTCTCTAGTCAAAATAAAGACTATAAAGCAATGAAGGCTTCCCTGATCTATGTGCACAGCACCCTCAGTTACTGCTGCCCACTCTGAGACCTACATGAACCCCTGGCAGGCTGCAGACCCCTCTCACTGTGCCCCATGGGTTAGGTGCAAGTTCCTGTAGCACATTACATGGGCCTTTCCTCCTGGCTGCCCGGAGAACTTCAGCGTGGCCACACCACCCCTAAGATTCCTTTAGCAGAACCAGTCATGGTGTCACCTCCCTCCTCACACTCAGTGTTTGTACTTCTGTCATAATGTTCAGCCTCTAGCTAAACATCTCATGGGGAGTGGATGGGTGATCTGAGCTCCCAGAGTACGCTAACTTCATCTCATGGGAGTGGATGGGTGATCTGAGCTCCCAGAGTAGACTAACTTTGTCTCATGGGGAATGGATAGGTGATCTGAGCTCCCACAGTGGTTCTCAACCTGTAGGTTACAGCATTGGGAAGGTGGAGAACCACTGCTCTAGCACGTTAGCACTTCCATTTACAGTCCACCCGACTAAGTTACATGAGGGCAGTGTCTTATAATATTCTTTCTAGAATATTATACATAATTAGTGCTTAACTGTTATGCCCAGGAGTTCCCCAAAGACCACACTGCCAAATAAGCTGAATTCATAGCAGAGTCCCTTTATTGAAGAGCCGGCCAGTGACTGCCTCACATCCAACACAGGGGTTCAGAGAGCAGTCCGGAGTGCTTAAGGCAGGCATCCTCAAACTATGGCCAGCCCCGGACATTCCTCTGGCCTGCCAGGTGTTTTTGCCACTTCTGCCTGTCTTGCTTATCACCCGACTCGTCCCAAGGCCTGCAGGCCAGCCCTCCAAAGGTCTGAGGTACAGTGAACTGGCCCCCTGTTTAAAAAGTTTGAGGACCCCCTGGCTTAAGGGATCAGGTTTTTAAGGCTTGGTCTGCATCCTGATTGGCAAACGGGCTGTTCAGGTGCATCTGGGTAGGTTAGCAAGCATTGTACAGAAGCAGAATTTTGCGGTTAGTCATACATCTTTGTTTCAGTACTTTCCCCACCTGGTATTTCTCAAAGGTCAGTCCAGGGACAGTTGGTAACTCCTGGTCTGTTTCTCAGGGAGTTAGTCAAGCAAGAAGTCAGTGAGTACTTTCCCATCTGTCTTGGGAGTGAACCAGACTTACTCCATTTTGTTGAGGGCTTGCGGCCCAGAAATTTGCCAGGAGTTAACTGGCATTTTTCCACCTTAGTGTAGATCTAATATAACAAGGATTTGCTATACTTGGTAGGCTTAAAAAATTTCCAGGTGTATAAATGTTGAAAATATTCATATGACTTCAATCATGTGACAAATACCACTTCATTTGCTTTAAATGGGATGCTTCCTGACTGAGTGAAGAGCTTGATTCAAAAGTTTTAATAGTATTATCTTCCATAATAAATATTTAAATGCCGTATTTTAATAATAAAGATTCTTTCACCTCTGGATTAATTTCTATCCAGTGTCGACCAATAGATGATAATAGTTTTTATACAATACTCATAAATATTATAACATTTATAATATTATAATATTACAATATTTATTAAGGTCAGAAGTACTTGCTGCCACTGGCTTTGTTTTGAACAGGAAAGAACACATGTCTATTTACTAAAAGGCCTTTGTTGTCCTTTTAAGTGTTATAATTCTTTTATTCTTGATTACTTAGTATTTTGATACCAGTTGTCATGTCATGAAGTTTACTAGCCTTCATTTATTTATTTATTATTCCTTTTTTTTTTTTTTTTTGAGTCTCACTCAATTGCCCTGGGGTTGAGAGCCGTGGCATCACAGCACATAGTAACCTCAAATTCTTGGGCTCAAGAGATCCTCTTGTCTCAGCCTCCTGAGTAGTTGGGACTATAGGTACCCACCACAACACCTGGTTAGTTTTTCTATTTTTACCTTTGCTCGGGCTGGTCTCAAACTTCTGAGCTCAGGCAATTCACCCACCTCGGTCTCCCAGAGTGCTAGGAATATAGGTGTGAGCTACAGAGCCTGGTCCTATTTTTTAATCTCTTTTTGAGACAGAGTTTCACTCTGTTGTCCTGGGTTAGAGTTCCGTGACCTCCGCTTAGCTCACAGCAACCTCAAACTCCAGGGCTTAAGTACTCCTCTCGCCTCAATCTCCTGAGTGGCTGGGACTACAGCCACCCGCCACAACACCTGGCTAGTTTTCCTATTTTAGTAGAGATGAGCTCTTGCTTTTGCTCAGACCACTCTCCAGCTCCTGAACTCAAGGGATCCTCCTGCCTCAGCCTCCCAGAGGGCTGAGATTACAGGTGTGAGCCCCCCTGCCCAGCCTCATTGTTTAAATGAGAATAGTTTAACCTATCATCTGATAAATTTCCTCATTTTATTAAAAGAAATGATTGTTTTCCACTTGCTTTACCGTAATCTTGGGACGGGAACAGTCACATGGTAGGCGTGTGGAAATAGCAGTCACTTAGCTCCCTTGGGTGTTGCCTGATGTCGGTGCTGTCAGGGGTGTGTTGCCTTCACTTCACTGTGAGGAACAGTTTTCTCCTTGAGAAGAATGCACCCAGGACGCTCACAAGCTATCCCAGCCCCGTTAAGGGTCTACTGTCCTGCCAGCTCCACATAGCATGTAAAACAGGAGGACGTGAACTGACTACTGCAATTATGTTAATTGTAATTAGCCTCACACTTCTCATTAAAGCTTAATTACCATTTAATCATGCATGAAACGCAAGAAAATGGAGTTCAGCACACAAAACTGACCTGTGCTCTGGGGGCTGCGTAACCATCAGCCGAGTCTCCTGCGGCCTGAGCTGTCAGCTCTCTCACCCGACAGTAAACGGCTCTGGAACAATTTTGTGTTCTCAGATTGTGTGAGATGGGTTTTTCTGTAAATAATCGTGGCAACTTGGCAGCCCAGGACGTCGCTCCCGGATTGACTTTATTGACAGATAAGTTAATAGGTGCATTTTCATTTTTAAACAGTCATTTGCTGTTTACAATGGGAGAGGACTTTGATGTTGCCAATTCCTGGACAGGACAGGACAGTTTTATGGGAGAGAACCAGCTATAAACCCATGGGTGATGGCCTGAATTTCCATGAAAAGGCAACACAGGGCAAGTAGAGCTGGAATCAGTAGCCCTCTGCCCCCTCAGTGCCCTCCTCCGGGACCGCAGGGAACTAGCCACACACCTTTATGGTCGACCATGAGCACCCAGACTGGGGACCCTCCAGAACGCAAGACCTTGTGCTTGGCTGTGATTCTCCTGTCAGAGACAGAAGCAACATGTGCCCAACTGGCCAGAAGGAAAGTGCCGGAGTCCTTAAAGTCTATGTCTTGCATTCTGGGGGATGTTAGGATTTTAGCTGGGATTCATTTTCTCTGAAATTAACAAACCTACTAACAAACAAAACCAAAGAAACAAGACAAATGAAGTAACGCTTCTTCATTCTTGTTTGTTTGTTTGTTTATTGAATGGTAACTATGTATATTAATGCAATTCTGGGGTACAGTGTGGTGTTTTCATATACAATTTGAAATATTTTCATCAAACTGGTTAACATAGCCTTCATGTCATTTTCTTAGTTATTGTGTTAAGACGTTCATATTCTACTCTTAGAAAGATTCACTTGTACCCTTGTAAGATAAACCATAGAAGTGATCCCTCCAAACACCCTCCCTCTACCCATTCTCTCCTCCCTTCTCCCTCCCTCTTCCCCATATACTTTGGCTGTTATTAGGTTATAGATTTCATATGAAAGCTATAAATTAATTTCATAATAGGCCTGTGTACATTGGATACTTTTTCTTCCATTCCTGTGATACTTTGCTAAGAAGGACACTTTCATTCTTGATTATCTAGAATACTTATTATTACATGGGAACTTTCTTGGTAAAGACGCTAGCTGGCATATCATCCTGGTGTGTGGGCCAGACCTCAGGGACAGCCCCGCCCTTCCCCACAACCTCAGCATAAGAGCCCAGGAAGAAGCAACATTATTTTAAGGAAATTTATTTTAAGAAAATATTCCTGCATTTAATTGACAGAATTATTGCGATAAAGGTGTCATTTGGAAATAAACTCAGTAATGAGAACATAGAAAATGCTGGGCACTGAGGACAGAAATACTGATATTAACCACCTGACCACCCCGGAGCAGGGCAAGGTCACCTGGGTTGGTCAGGGTCAGATAGAACTAGTGTAAGGATGGTAAAGTCATGAGCTAGCCCCTCATTCACTCACTCATGTTTCAGTTCATCCAGTCCCCTCCCAACATCCAGCTCCTCCTACCATGGTGCTGGGGGCTCCAGTGCTGGCTGTGGAAGGTGGAAATTGTCTGGTCCTCATTAACCTTCCAGGGAAGGCAGATCAGCAAGGAAGCTCATGTGTAAGGATTATTGCTCTGCAGAAGCCCAGGCCATCCCAGGAGAACTCTCAGGCTCTGGGAGCCTGGCCTCTGCCTCCTCGGCTCCCGTCCAGCCTTGCCTGGGCTCCCCGGGTCTCATTCACTCACCTTCTACCAGCTCCTCTGCAGGGCACAGGTGTGGCCACACTTTACCTGGAAATCTGAGCTGCGGATGTGAGATTTAAACCTGGTACTCTTGGATGTGTCCTCTCTTTGCGGCCCTGACTCCCTCTGTGAGGCCAGCCCTTTGCTTTCTCTGGGAGTAATATTTGCTCCCTAGCAGCAGCCTGTGATCTACACCCAGTCCTGGGCTCTGGCACCTGCCCCACTTCTCCCACTGCCCTTCCCGGGCTGCCTGCTCTCCCCTGGAACCCAGGGCCCTCCTGGACCTGCTCCATGCTCCTACAGCCTCTTCCCCTCTCGCTTGGTCTTTCCACATCTTCACCACTTTCCTCAAGTCATCCAGCTCGTCACAGCCTATTCCACATGGAGCAGATGGTCCCATGTCACAGTCCAGGAAGACAGAGCTGGGGGAGCAGGGCTTCATTCATTTCTCGCCAATGGACAGCAGATGCAGGGCAGCCCCCTGCCCCCACCCTGCTGCCCTGCAGGTGGCGATGCTGACCCTTCCCAGGGCTGCCGCAGGGCCCTTCTGCTGGGGCTGATTCTCTCTCTGCCTTCCTGCATTTGCTGTGCGAACGTTCTGTGTGGACTCTCCCTGAGCAAACCAGTTCTCTCCCAGGCTTAGACAAAGATTCATAAGGTGATAAGGTGTCTATGCTCAAGTCATTGACGTTTTAAAATCTACCATCTTTCACATTCAAGTGTCCACCTCTCCTCCCTTTAGGACAGAATTCTGAGACACAGGCTGTGCTTGCCTGAGCACGCCAAAGCCCCCTGGACTTCTGGTCTACCCCCATCACCAACAGCCACTGCTCCTGTAACCGTGGGTAATAAGCCCCTCTCAGCCAGCCCTCCTGTGGAGCTCTTAATCAGCTCCTGAGAGAGCCACAATGCTGTTGAAATGTCCTTTCCTCTGTCCTCCCCTCCCTCAGGTCCTTCTGGCTGCAGTGGCTGCTCTGGTACTGTCCCTTTTCCACTCTTGTTCTCCTCCACCCTGGAGATGCAGGTCTCCCCTGGGGGCGTGGGGGGTTGGTCCTAGGACATCTGGTCTACTGTTTGCAGTACTCCCTCTGAGCAAATTCATTTTCCCACAGACTTGGACAGAGATTCCTCAGATTAAAACCCCCAAACACCTTGATTTGAAGCTCACTCCTGCCCTGTGACTTCTATGACAACAACTAGATGAGTTCATTTGAATATCTTGCTGACGTCTCAAAAATAATACGTGCATAATCACACCTATCCCTGTGTCCCGTTGCCAAAGTAGCAGGTCGTGACCTCACGTGAGATGATGTCCCCGCATGTCTTTTCACCACAGGGGCTGCTGTGTCACCCAGATCTGCAGCCAGACTGGACACCAGCCTCCAGGGCTGTTCAAATGGGACTGATTGTGTGGGGAGTCCGTCACGTGAACCCCAAACTGTTTTGAATGCTGGGCGAGTAATGGCGCTGGGAATAAGTAACTCAATACCAGTTTTAAGGAAAAGCAAGTCTGAGGATGCCTGGAGATGGCTTGCACTAACTCAGGCCATAGACGGAGAGAATGCAGCCCCTTCCTGACCTCTTCAGGAGGCTTTTATTAGTTTTTAACTACGTTAACCAGTTTGATAAAAATATTTCAAATTGTATATAAAACCAGCACATTGTACCCCATGATTGCATTAATGCACACAGCTATGATTTAATAAAATAAATAAATAAATAAATAAAAGGTGCATTTGCAAAAGATAGGGTTGAAAGGATCTCAAGTTGCCAGGGAGGCTGGATAGAGAGAGCCAGTGTAAACGGCAGGGGGTGGTAAACAGCCGGTGGTGTGTGTGAATAGAGTGGAGGGATAAGCCAGTTACTTTCAGGCAGAGGGGTAAACGAGGTTTCTAGTTTAAATACATATTCGAAGAGTTTAATCCCCCATCTGTTGACTCTCAAATGCATAGTCCATCTTGACCCGGCTATCTGGCACCTCCAGATTCTTTTTCTCTTTTCTGATTCTAAGTGACCCCCGGAAATTGCCCCCTTGCCGGTGTTTTCCCGGTTACCCCAGGACCAGGTGGGCGCTGCGCTGAGAAGTCGGCCCGTCTGCCTCCCAGGTGGCTGTGTTCCTGCACCACGACTGGCGTCTGGAAAGCCGTGGTGGCGGGAGCAAGCCTGCTTCAGGGAATCAACATCAGCAAAAACTTCCCTTGTTTCTAAGTTAGAGGTTAGAGTAAAATCCACTCTCTGCCCCCACCTCACATTGGTCCACCTGGGGCTCTGGCCACTTCTCCAGTCTCAAGCTCCCTCTAGCCTTGGTCCTGACGGATTTTTCCCGTTTGGAGCGTCCGGTGAGCTGCGCCCTCTGCCGGCAGCTTGCTCCTGTGCAGGCGCCTTCAGGTGCCACCCGGGTGCAGCGGCGCTGCCGCTGGGCCTCCGCAGCCCAGGGAGCAAATCAGAACCCAGTTTATGTGATTCTTACACTTTCGCCTTCGTAAGATTCACCACCAATTATTTTGACACTGTTTTGGTTGTCACTGAATATCCTAGTACCCAGAAGCCACAGAGACTCCGCGCTGATTACCGCACTTGGCGTCCGTCTCACACGACACACTGAACGGGATCCTGTCCGTCCTTATTCTTTCGTTACTTCTGCGTATAGTCTGTGTTTCTTTTCTGTTTATTTCTTTATTTTTTAGTTCTTGTTTCTAGGGAGAATCTGAATCCCTTAAATCAATTAATCATTATTTTTAGTATCCCTGTTCGATATTTTCATACTCCTTACGATGGTTCTAAGCACAAGAGCAACCACTCAACAGATGTGTGCTGAGTTGCATTTTAAAGCAACTTACAGATGTTTCCCTCAAACAACTCACATACTCTCGAGGCAGTTAAAAAAATATCTGAGGTACAGATCTCAGTAATAAACTTGGCAATATAGCATTATTAAGGACAACAGAAGTTGTCCAGATGTTGGCAATCCTATCACTGAGTACAAGAAAATATAGTATATATATTTATTTTTTTATGCTATATAAAATGGTCTTAGGCGTAATGAAACTCATTTGAACTATGACAAACTGCATGACAGCAGAAGATTCCAACGTACACCCACATAATATTTATAGAACTTTTATAATAGACAAAGCAGAGGCACATAATATTTATAGACCTTTTAGGATAGACAGGCCAGGTGTCCCACCTGGGCTCAGCCCCCCTTTCCTCAGCTTGTGCATTATTGTCTATTAGCAAAAGTTCCCTGGTTGTTTAGGTTAAATTAGAACTTACTCTTTTTACGGCCCCAAAGCTTAGATGAGGTCTGCCCTCAGAGGTGAGGGCAACAAAAGCACTTTGATGTATGTGTTTTCTACAATGCCTGTGTGTGTGTGTGAGGGGACATCATTCATTCTCAGTTCCAGAGACATATTGACTCAAGGGAAGCATTGGGTGATAAATGTTCCAGCCTGTAGTTCTCAAATTAGTTTTTCTCCCTCTCTGGCCTCCCAATCACCCCACTCAATTCAAACTGACAGTGGTAAGATTCTCCTGACACAGGTGGGGTAGAAAGGTACACAGTGAATGAAGCTTTGACTCAAATGGGGAAAGACTGTACACAAGTAAATATCACTTCATCCTGTGAGGGGAGAGACCAGGTCTCTACATGGTTACCACTGCCTGAGGTTTACAGATGAGGGTCTTATTGATACCAGCAGGTGAGTTTTCAGAGAATGTTTAATGACAAATATGATAATTGCCGCGGTGCCCATAGATCAGTGAGTAGGGCACTGCCACATACACTGAGGCTGGCAGGTTCAAGCCCAGGCCAGGCCTGCTAAACAACAATGACAACTACAACCAAAAAATACCTGGGCATTGTGGCAGGAGCCTGTAATTCCCAGCTACTCAGGAGGCCAAGGGAAGAGAATCCCTTACACCCCAGAGTTTGAGGTTGCTGTGAGCTGTGACACTACAGCACTCTACCAAGGGTGACATAGTGAGATTCTCTCAAAAAAAAAAAGAAAAAGAAAAAGAAAAATGTGATAATTGTTTTCTCACCTCAAGTCGTTCTGTGTCAATACACAGGTTTTTAGTGCTCCTACCTATTAGAAAGCAGGGAATCCGTTTAATGGTTACTGATGTGAGTAAATGTTTAGAAAAGGATATTTGGGAAATGAAGGTTGAAGTTTTTAATTTGGTTTTCATTTTAATTATTAAAGAAACTAAAATCTCTTTGAAAAACTGAACAGGGACCTATAGTTTCATGAGCATATGAAAGAAAAGAAATTTATGGTGCATTCCAAGTTTATTACCATTCATAATAAATAGTGTACTGTTTTAAATATCAAAGAACAAGCATACTTGATTTTCACTCAATGTCTAAACTTCACATAATGAAAGCAAAATTGCTATTTTTTTTTTTTTTGGTCTCAGAGAATTCCTTTATTAAAGAGAAGTTAGTTTAGTTCACAACACAGTCTTAACAATTTAATTGAAATAAGTGATTCAATAATCAATGCTATTGGTCTATTACTAATATATATTTATGGTGTGTATCATCTAATTTGAACAACTATATGGTACTGATGTTCAAAAATAAAGTTTCATAGCTCAAAAAACATTAAAATATTTATTTGCAATAAATAGAATAGTAATGACTTATAAGTAATATCTAAAATGGGCATATACTATATACCAACAGTGGTCTTTTTTCCAGTCTTTTAATAATAAGACTCCTTGAATTAGTCTGAGATAAACAAAAATCCAGTGTTACAACTTGTAAACATGGGAATTAGAATATAACTACAAAACTTGATTAAGTAAAAGAAAAGTGTAAGGACAGTTTTTACAAACAGTCAGTGACATCTCTAATTCAAACATGAAAATTTCTGGGGAAGGGAGTTTATTACCTCGCTAAATAGCTGTAACATGCAGTATCAATAAGTTTTTGAATATTTTATGGATTTTATTTGCCTAGAATGAAACATTCCCATGGAATTTGGACTGAATTTTTCCTTGTAATACAATTCACATTCCTTGTTGTACAAAATTAAAGTGATTGATTCATTTCTGTTACATACTGAAATTCTGTAAATTTCAGAATTCATGTAAACTTATGTTTGATAGTTATACCTTATGACATACTTTCACAGCTACTTGATAAATATCAAGATCATCAAAGCAAATTTTTCACTTTGAAATATTGCAATGAACTCTTGAGGGACAGACAATAAGAGGTATTCGTGTTTTCTTGTAAGAGTGGGGCTATTTCTGTCCATACATCTGTTTTCACACCTGTGCTTCCACTAAAGTCTTTCATAATTTCAGAGGTTTAACATGTCTACCCAGGGAATCCTTGTCCTTTGATATTTTTCCTTTTTCTTTTTTTATCTGGTCCGCTGTAGCAGCATTTATAAAGCCTCTTGAGTAAAGAGTAATTGTATTATATTAATAACTAGAAAGAACCTTTTGCTTGGGTTAGTATATTTTTGTTATGATTATTCCAAAATAAACAGTCATTATCCCCAGCATTGGGTGATGCTGACGTGAGAGTGCACATTTTCAAACTTGCCAATATTTGCTAGGAGTTTTACAGTCTGAAAATGTTGCTTTCTGTCAAGAAGGGAAAAGGTCTGACAATCGAGTTCATGATTGCCGCTGTGGGCTCACATTGGCAACACTGTACAAACAGCTCGGTACGGTTTCTTAACCTTGGTGTACTCATGTCCACATGTGCTGTGTTCCTGTCCACATGTGCTGTTGCCTGGCTGAGTGGTGCTGTTCATTATTGCTGTGTGTTTTGTGTGTTGTCATAAGAATGTCAGAGCTTAAACTAGAGAAACGAACAAATATTAAATTTCTTATTAAACTTGGCAAGAGTGGAAGTGAGATCAGGGACATGTTAGTCCAAGTTTGTGAGGACAATGCTATGAAGAAAACAGCAGTGTAGAAATGGATTAAATGTTTTTCTGAGGGGAGAGAAAGTGTCACTGGTGTAGAGAGGTCAGGGCAGCCAGTAATGAGCAGAACTGATGAAAACATTGCAAGAATTCCTCGAGCTGCCTGTCAAAAGCATCAGCTCACTGTGGGAAATGTAGGAGACCAGTGAATATCAATGGGAAGCAGGAGAATCTTAACGGAAAATCTTGGCGTGTGAACCATTACAACCCTGGAACAGCGCCCCAGAGTGCACAGTGGAAGCCAGCCAATTCTCCAGGACCCAGAAAGTTTCACTAGTCCAAATCAAAAGTCAGAATGATGTTGCTAACATTTTTTGATCTCAGAGAGATTGTCCATTATGAATTTTTCCTAACTGGACAAATAATTAACCAAGTTTATTATTTAGAAGTGCTGAAAAATCTGTGTGACAAAGACAAAAACAGCCTGAACTTTTCTCCAACTCGTGGCTCTTGCATCATGACCATGCACCAGCTCACATGGCACCGTCGATGAGGGAATTTTTAGCCAGTGAACAAATAACTGTATTGAAGAACCCCCCTACTCACCTGATATGGCCCCCATGACCTCTTTTCTTTACCTGAATATAAAGAAAGTATGAAAAGGGAAGCATTGTGGTGACATTCAGGACATCAAGCATAGTATGATAACAGTGCTGATGGCTACTCCAGAAAAAGAGTCCCCAAACTGCTTTGAAGGGTGGATGAGGCCCTGCACAGGTGAATACTTTGAAGGTACCATAGTGGTACTCAGCAATAAGGTATGTACCTTTTTCCCTAGGGTGAGTTCACGAACTTTATTGTCAGACCTGTACATTCAGAAATACATGAGTTTCCGTGTTGATTCTAGACAATTTTTTAATCTCTTTACATTTCTGAATTATATGTGTGTATGTATAAGCATACTTTCATATAATGAAAAGAACCTTAAATATGAAATAGCTGCATTCATACTCCATAATTCAAATAAATCCTGCCATTCAGGGAGATGTTTCTTTTTTAATTGCATATTTTTATGTTGAGGTGACCCTAGATTCACTTGTAGTTGTAAGAAGTAAAATACAGAGATCCTGTGAGCCCTTTACCTGGTGTCCCTCGTGAAAGCATCCGGGTGCTGACGCAGGAGCATCAGTGCACAGAACGTCTCCACCACCTGTAGAATCCCAGGCGGCTCTGTGACAGCCAAACCCGTTTCCCCTCGGCACCCAGCCCTCCATGAGCCCTGGCAACTGCTAACCTGTTTTCCATTTCCACACTCTGTCATTTCTCTGTTGATGACAGACATCAGGAGTGTGCCGTCTTTGGGACTGACCTTTTGCACCGACATTCTATGAGTGCACACTCAGCCAGGGGTGCCTGTGTCCACGGTGCCCTCCCATCGTTGCCTCACAGTTCTCCAGGGAGTGGCTGTGCCAGTTTCCTGGATCATTCACCCACTGAGGGACATCTGGGTTATTTCCAGTTTGGGACTTGTATAAGTTAAGCTGCTATAAACATTCATGAACAGATTTCCATGAAACGTAAGTTTTCATTTCTCTGGGATAAACGCCCAAGAATGCAATTGCTGAGCTGTGTTTCGTTTTTCACTGCCAGATAATTTTTCAGAATGGCCATGAGAATTTTTCAGAATGGCCGAGAATTTTTCAGAGTGGTCGAGAATTTTTCAGAATGGCCGAGAATTTTTCAGAATGGCCGAGAATTTTTCAGAGTGGCTGAGAATTTTTCAGAGTGGCTGAGAATTTTTCAGAATGGTTGTGCCATTTTACCTTCTCACCAAGAATGCACCAGGGATTCTGTCACGCACGTTCACAGGTATTTGAGATTTCTGTATAAATAATAAAAATTGTCTGTGATACTTCTTCTATTAGCTAGAAAATATACGTCTATGGTATGTTTTTCAGTTTTAGTTGCACTAAGAAGTGTGCGGTGGTATTTCCGTTTTTCCCTATTGGCTAACAGTTTTGAGCATCTTTTCATGTGGTTATTTCCATCTGTACATACTTTTCGGTGAGATGTGGCTTTTTCATGCCTTTTGCCCATTATCTGATTGGAGTTGCTTTGATTTTTTTTTTTTTTTAACTTTTGAGTCTTGAGCATTCTTTGTATGTTTAAAGTGCTTGTCTGTTGTCAGGTATGTGGTTTTCAAGCATTTTCTCGCCTCTGGAGCTGGTCTTTGCGTGCTCTTAACAAGGTCTTTTAGAGAACAAAAGTTTTTTAATGGTAATGAAGTCTAATACCACATATATCTTTTGTTTGTTTGTTTTATGGATTATGCTTTTGTTCCTGTGTCAAAGGAATTCTTGCCTAGGTCTAAATCCTGAAGATTTTTGCTTACATGATTTTTTTTCTAAATGTTTTTCAGATTTATCTTTTATATATAAAGCCATGGTCCATTTTGAGTAAGATTGAGGGTTTTTGCTTTTGTTTTATTTTGTCTAATATGTACTGTAGCACCAGCCATTAGTTGTGAAAATACAGGCGCAGAGATTTGTCAGAAGTATTTCCTTCCCTGACCACTCAAGCTGTTGTCAGCTTCTGCTCTTTGAAGAGGGGAAGGGGTCTCTGTGGGCTCAGTGTCTGGAGATATTGAAGCACTTTGGCATTTTCAGAAATGAAAGGGAGAATGTTTATACTTAATTAGGTGGAACTTTATTGAATTTAGATCCACTTTCTTTCTTTAGACACTGGGCTTGAGCTGATGCACCCTGATGGATGTGAAAGTTCCTCTTTCCCCATGTTTTCTGAACTTTTTCAGCCAATAAGCACTGGTGTACATTTAACAAAATCCTAACTGCTGATTCACTTCTACCCTGTGTAATGCAAAGCCAATGAACCTTCTGAGAGGACTTTCATGATTGGTCCTAGAAATTCAACCCAAAATAGCAACTTCCGTGAGAAAATGATGACCTGGTTCTGTGCACAAAGAGATGAATTCTGGGAGAGGACCCGGATAATAAATCATACTTCTAATTTTCTTTATTCAAAAACATGAGGATTAATAAGAAAAGTTATGTTAAGAAAATGCCATTTCAATACAGAAAAGTATTATTTAATCATCATTCTTTGCTAGAGGCCAGAAAATCCTTTTTTTTTTTTTTTTGTAAAAATCTCAATAATAGCTCTTTCAGGCTTTATGGGTCCTGCAGTCTGTACTGAATTTTCTCAGCTCTGCGACTCTCATGCAGAAGCATCATAGACTCATATGTGACTGTCACAGCTGTGTTTTAGGGAACCTTTATGAACATGGAGACTTGAATTTTGTGTGTCACAAAATAACATGCTTTTATTGATTTTTAACCATTAAAATGGTTAAACCATTCTTAGCTTTCAAACTATAAAAACAGGTGGTATGCCAGATTCATCCCCCAGGATATAGTGTGCCAAATTCTTTTACACCAATAAAGGCACAATCAGCCTGCTAGCACTTTGATGTTTGCATTAAATTGACCAATTCAGTAAGTTTTAGGATAGGGTAGAAACTTTGTAATCTCACCTACGTACATAGGAAAGTTTCAAATATGAATTTGTGGTATTGAATGAGAAAAGACAGCTCATGTTCGAGTTAGCTGATCTTTGTAATGTTAGCTGATCATTGCAACGTCCTCTCAAATGAAATAACCTACCTCTTTCTGACAAGTCCAATTGTTCCAAATACTTAAAACGATACGACATTTGTTCATTTATTCATCCACGCAGGCAGTGCCGCTCTTCTAGAAGCTCGGCACAACTGAGCTGCTGAAGTCAGGATCTGTGCTCTGCGGCATCCACATGCCTACCAGAAATCCGAATTTTCAAAGGCACTCATGCATGCCCGTGTCTTCCATCCTATGACTGGGTTATTAAAAGTAAAAGAAAAACAGCTAGAAGTAAAAATGTTAACTAAACTCTGGATAAGAATGTTTTCAACTAAATAGGGCACTAGAACTCAGGATAACAATTTGTCTCATCGTAAGGGATGACTAAGGTAACTACTGTAGGGACAAGTAACCACCCCCGTGGATGCCCTGAGGTTTTGGGGTGCACCTGTGCCCAGCTTGGGTAGAACACTCAGAATGTTTTGTACCAACAACACTCTCTGCCACCCACAGTCTTCCTTGTTCCTTTCCTCAGAAACTGTGGTTATTTTTCTTTCATGCGACCTTTCTTTCGCCCCGACAATTGTTGATTAGCTTTCTCTGATTTCTATTTTAATTTTGAGCAAGAATGTGAGACTTGATGAAAGGAAACCCTGGATTCTTTCTCACATCTTCTTTGTCTTATCCTCGACATGCAGTCCATATGGAAACCCTGGTGGACCTACCTCGGTCAAGAAGGCTCCACCCTCTTGGCTCCACCACACGCATTTCTGCCCACTGAGCCTGTCAGGCCCCTGGTCTGGACCACTGCAGCAGCCCCCAGCTGGTCTCACTGCCTCTTCCCAGCTGCGCCACAGTCCCTCTGTGGACTGTCCCAGACGCAGCAGCAACACTGACACTTTAGAACTTAAGTCCTTCACTCTGGCTCTGTGCTCACAATGCAGCTGTAGCCGCTGGATCACTCAGAGAAAAGTCCAGGTCCCTCTCAGCCAGAGCACTTCTCTGCCTCTCTGGCCCAGTGCTCCCTCCCACCTCACCCCATTAGCCTTGCCGCCCACCCCCTTCTCACCTGCAGCCTCAGGTGCCCACACTCCTCCTACGAGAGGCAAGGGCCACAGTGCAGGGTCTCTGATGGCTGTTTCCTGTCCATGCCCGTCCCATCTATACTCACAGCCAGACCCTCCCAAGGCCCCCCGTGTGGTTCTCTCTTCTTTTGTCCACAGCACTTATCACCTCCTGATAGATTTCATTCCCTACTTGGCTTCATTTCTTACTATAATCTCTTCCCAGAAGGATCAAAGGACCATGACAGACAACATAGTTTATTGATTAATGCATCCCAAGGGCCTAAGATGTTACCTGACATAGAGGAGCCAGTCAAAAATATTTGTCGAATGACTGAACAGGAATGCAACTCCTCCTCAAAATATTTGATCTCTTTTATCAATGCACCAAGTTGTAGACATCTTATTTAACATCCTTTTTTGGCATTTGTGACAGGAGTTGGAAAACCTCTTTGATAATGTAACTATTTTGGAAAGGAAAAATTGAAATCAGGATCCTGTCAATGAGATGTCACTACCAGAAAAGATGCCTTGGGTTTGGGAGGCCGTCCTCCTTCTAAGTTAGAATGTGAATGAGCAGACATCCGCTGTGGCTGTTCTGAGTGCCCACAGCTGCTGGGGGACGGTTGTGGTGACATGGAAATAAGACAGTGGCTTTCTGAGGAGCTCTGGAGGGGTCACTGTGGCTCAGAAATTCACACAGCATCAGCAGGTGCTTCACTTCTGGAACCAAGGACAGGCACACGTTCCACCAGGATCCCTGAGCACTGGCCAGGTTTTGACCAGCACAACTTTCAGGAATTGGCATATTAGTTCATGTGAAGTTACAGGGTTTATTGTGGTTCTTTGTAAACCTGAACATGAGTCAGTTGGATTTGGTTTTAGTCTAAGTGTTCATTCAGCATCTATGCATTTGAATATCAACTAAAAAGAGATGTATTTTAAATGTTTTCCATCGTTAGTTCTACCCATAGACCCAGAGGGACAGCCCTGCTGCTGGCTGTGCTGGGAGGCCCAACGGTGCCCCCTCTGGCTGCTCTTCTCCCCAGGGAAAAAAGTATGTTCCAGTCCCTCCTCTGGGTATCTAAGACCCTGGAATCCCTGCCCACATGGGTCTGAGCCTGCCTCCCAGAGTTGGATGGGCAGACAGCATGGCTGGAGTCTGGCATGGTGTGTGATAGGTGCAAGGAGCTCACAGAGTCAGCAGATGCCTGCACAGGTGTGATTTGCCCCCCTGAAGTTCAGGAAGAAGGCAGAGGGGAGCAGATAAGGGGCATACCAAGTCTGCACATATGGTGGTCCTTCAGTCGTGGAGTCTGAGCAGTCTCTGACACTGACCATCACTGTGAATGTGGGTCTGTCTGGCAATGAAGACTCCTGAGGCACATGCAGCCATCAGCCAGCTGGCTTCGTTCCCTGTACACACAGAGATGTGTGGTCTGAGGGCCTCCCTTGGTGCTCCAGCCCTGCATTCCCTGGTATTAGGGGCAGAGGCAGACACCACAGATCACTCCTCATCCTGATAGCATCTCACTATCTTCCCGCTCTGTTTCAAGGCAGCTTCTGTGGATGTGTATTTGCTGATATAAACAGAAAAGTGAATGTATGGTTAACTCACTCTGTAAAAATAATTAGTGATGCTTTATAAAATAATCTATTTACAAAAATACCATAAGCAAGAAACTGTTAGTTACTTAAAAACTTTTTTTTTACAACAAAAGAAAAGAGGAATTCTAATTCTGCATCTTTTTATTTGAACACCTAACAGGGCACCAAGAAAGACAGAGCTGTCAATGTTTCTGAGGATGCAGAAATATTGATAATTAAAGAAATGGAAAGAAAAGGGTTACAAACAAAATCAGGCCAGGTTAACTCGTAAGAGTGTTACTGAGTGGCTGGCTTCTTGGGCAGCCAGAGAGACCCCTTCTGAAAAGTTGCATTTAGGGGTGACCCAATAACAACCCTTGGAAAGATCAGAAAATGGAGCATTTTAGGAAAAGTGTGTAGCCAGCAAAACATCTCCAGTAGGGAATGAGGTGGATTCAGAGTAGCATGTGCTGGCCCCCTGGACTGCTGGACCCTACTGAGGAGCCTGTTAGCCTGGGAAGTGATGGGGGCTGACTCACCTCCCCAGAAGGTCATCCTAGAAGCAACCAAAGAATGGACTGCTGTGGAGGTTTGACAAGAAAGAAGCCTTCATGAGTGTGTTCAGGGAAAAACTAAAACCCAAATCTTCTCTCAACCCAGAAAACAGTGTAAGAGAAAGAAAAACACTTTTGTTATTGAACTCACATTGAGCCAGAACGTGAGGTGCATGGCAGGCCATCCACGAAGAAGTTGCCAAGAAGAAAAGAAATCTTCCCTGTCGTACACCAAACACAGACACCCCTGCACAGGTGTTCTCAAGAGAACCACGTGTCACCTGCTGCTCACCCGAGATTCACCCCAGAATAGGGGTGACAATTTGCGGTAGCTGGTTGGTTTTGTATAATATAAACCTTTTACCTCCTACTTGACGGAGATGCTTTTGAAAATTGGAGTCAATAGCTTTCTGAAGAGCCAGACTCCTGACTTCTTGTGGAAACTGGGAGGTTTTTATCATCTTGACACCAGCACACAGAAAAAGGAGCTGAACAAGATGCCCCCTCCTGAAAAGAAGGAAAAAGAAACATCTCACAAGGTCCTCAGCAGCCCCTCTGCCTATCCGGAATTATAAAACTCATTTAAAACATAGTGGCTTCCCTTCCTGTGTTGACTATAGTAAGTTGTTCACTATGCATAGTGTGCTGGAGATGATCTGAGTAGTAGATGATCGCTTCTGTATGTGATCCATGGGGGTGTTGCTTTATGTATTTTTCTACAGATATAAGAAGTAGCACCTGTTGAAGTCTGTTGCACAGGGAAGTTTTTAAATTATATAGGTACAATAAACAAACTTTTACTTCTATGAGCTAAAAACAAAGTCAAGAAATGTATTTTTAAATGTTGTTTTTAAAACTCTATAAAGAGAACTTATATACTTAATAGGATGCAAACAAAATTCTTAAATTTTGTTTTAGCAAAATTTTTTAAAAAACTGAAATTTTGTATATAATTTAAAAATACATATCCTAGTGTCCCCAGCACCAAAGGTGTCTAATTAGAGAGAGATTGGCATTATGGCAGATTCCCACACTGTCAATATTGCCTTCAGGAAACAGAGTCTGGCCCACCAGCTTCACCTGAATTACAACACCTGGTCACCTTGGCCAGCTGATGGGGTGGTTCTGGGTTCAGCTGGACAGAGATTGGAGAAGTTGCCTTAGTTCACAGACCTGTGGAAATGGCCACTGTGACACAAAATATTCCAGGGAACCTCGAGAGGAAATTGAAAACCATGACATTCATCACCTCAGGAGCAGGATCGCTTTTTTATAAGATAATGGAAGGATAACACTGATGCAGCCAGGAGGACAGGATGGAGACGGCTGACTAGAAGCAACATCAGTCACTGGCTCCTCACCAGAGGGAGAAATAGTGGACAGAAGTGGCCTCCAGTAAGCCAAAAGGGGGGAGCTGAGCTAAGAAAGAAGTTAGGCAAGCTGTGACCCCAAGGAAGAGCATTCGAGAAAACAAATTACAGGTACAAAGTCCATTGCCTAGAGGATGGGAGACCCCTCCCCCAAATGGAAGGCTCACCGTACGCTCTCTGCAAGTGAGCAGAGGGCAAAAGACCTCTCATTTTACCCCACTGGAGAGAGCTGCTTATTACCAGGTCTGCTTCTCCAGGGTTCCCACTTGTGAACCTAGACACCTCCCTGCCCAGCATAAAATTGAACAAATATTTTCTCCACAATTCTGAACTCCCAGTTCACCCTTCCCCCCTTGCATGGCAGTATGAAGTTCTGCCTCCTGCAGAGCCCAGAGTGGTTGTTTTTTCCCTGAGAGATCTGGGCGTAGTGTGGGCTTCTGAAAAGCAGCACAGAATCTATGACTTGTGGGGAAGAAGGAGGGCACAAGAGGAAAGGGACATGCAGTGGGAAGAGGAGCAGACCCCCGGTTATGACTGTGCCTGGTCAGCGGTTATGTTGACCTTTGCTTCTGACTGTGTCCAGTGGGCAGGGGCACAGAACCCTAGTACTGACTGTGCCTGTGTGTGGGAGCACAGAGCTCCGGCTCCAACTGTGCCCGCAAGCAGAAGTGTGGATACCTGCTTTGACTGAGACCTGTGGGTGGGACGCAGACAACTGGTTTGGACAGTGCCCAGGGGCCAAGGGACACTCATGTCCAGATGGGACTTTGATGGGCAATTGGTAGCTCACTGAAGGGGACTGGGTGCCATCCTCTTGGGTTTGTGGGACAGGACTGCCTTTGGATTTCTATCAGCAACTGGAGACACTTTTGATCTCTTTCTATTGAGCAGTGTTTTACAGCAGTGTTATAATGCTACAGGCAATCTGATTGGAACTCTCGACCAGGGCTGTCTACCCTATAACCCTCCAAGGTTGAGCTGCAGAAGTTCAGTAGGAGAAAAGAACTAAATGGTGGAGGTGGGGCACTGCAGCTGCCTATATCAATCCCTAGCTGAATTTTAAACCTAATAATGTGACTTCTTAGGATAGGCTGATTTCAAAACAGAGACAGCTTGCACTGTCTCACCAAGTAGGTCCTCAAAGTCTCTGGCCCCAACTGTGAAAGAGGACTTTGTAAAGTTATAGGGGATAAAACACAATTACAAGGCCTACCACTTTGTTAAAGGGCTAAATAACTCTACTACCTGAGGCTGTCAATTCAATCTCACTCTACCAGTTTTAATAACCTAATGGAGGAAAATAATTATGATGTGAAACCAATGGAAGAACTCTGGCAACATGAATAATCAGAGTAGATTAACCTCCCCCCCCAAGAAACAACAAAGGAGATACAACTGAAGATGCCACTCATAGCCAAATGACTGAAATGTCAGAAGCAGAATTCAGAATATGAATGGAAAATAAAACAAAATTAGAATGGAGGAAAAGATGGAAATGCAAATTCAAAGAATAGCTCTAAAGTTGTCTCAAGAAATTAATGAATTCAAAGACAAACCCAACAAGGATATGGACCTAATGAGAATAGAGCCCAAGTAAAGGAAAAAAAATTATTTGAGGAGCTTTGAAGTTCAGTAAAATCCCCCTCAGTAATAGAGTTGACCAGACAGAAGAAAGGATCTCATAAATTTAAGAGAAGGCTTTTGAACAATCCCAAGCATTCAAAGAGACTGAAAAATGGAAATCAAGAACAGAACAGTCCCTGAGAGAGCTGAGGGATCATTCCAAAAGATCAAACATTTGACTTATAGGAATTCTTGAAGGATAAGAGGATGGTCCTAAAGACACAGGTGCTCTACTCCAAGATATTTTGAAGGAGAATTTTCCAAGTATTGCAAGAGATACAGGAATTCAGATAGTTGATAGTTTCAGAACCCCAGCAAGACTCATTCCAAATAAAACATCTCCTAGATACATTGTAATCAACTTTGCCAAAGTCAATATGAAGGAGAAAATCCTGCATGTAGTCAGATGTAAGAAAACCGTTACCTACAAAGGGAGAAATATCAGAATGACTGCTGATCTTTCAACTGAAACTTTATAGTCCAGAAGAGGATGGTTGTCAATCTTCAATCTTCTAAAACAAAACAATTTTCAGCCCAGGAGCCTGTACCCAGTTAAACTGAGTTTCATTTGTGATGGAGAAATCAAATAGTTTACTGACATACACATGTTAAGGAAATTTTTCATAACTAAACAAGCTCTCCAGGATATGCTTAGACCTATAATGATCAACACAATGGTCTACCACAAAAGTAAACTCAAACAGAAATTATTGAACAAAACCTAATTTTCACAATAGTTAATGGATTAAAAATATCCACTGGACCTTTGAAAAACATGATACCCAAAACACTACCATGCCTATCAATTCTCTTAATTAATGTGAATGGCTTAAATTGTCCTCTAAAGAGGTACAGGTTGGCTGACTGAATAAAAAACTCAGACCTAATGTCTTCTGCATACAAGAGACTTATCTTACTTTAAAGGATTAAAAAAAGACTCAGGTTGAAGGGACATCTATAATACAGGCAATGGGTAATCAGAAAAAATAGGGCTTGCAATTTTATTTGCAGATACATTAGGTTTTAAACCAAAAAAGATGAGGAAAAATAAAGATGGACACTACATATTTGTCAAGTGAAACACTAAAAGAGATTTCAATAATTAACATTTATGCAACCTACCAGAACATGCCTCTATTTATAAAGTAAACCCTAACAAATATGAACAATTTGATATCTTCCTACACTATATTAGTTGGAGATTTTAACATCACTCTGTCAGTTCTGGATAGATCCTCCAAGGAGAAACTAAACAAAGAAATAATGGGCTTCAATTTGACTCTACAATAAATGGACTTAATAGACATCTACAGAAAATATTATCCTCATAAAACTGAGTACACATTCTTCTCATCAGCCCATGGATCATCCTCCAAAACTGATCATATTTTAGGACATGAGTCCAACCTCAGAAAATCTAAAAGAATAGAAATTATTACTTTTATCTTCTTGGGCCATCAATAAGAAAAAGTTGAACTTGACAGCAACAGGAATCTTCATACTCAAACAAAGTCTTTGAAACTAAATAACCTTATGCTGAATGATAGCTGGGTCAAAGATAAGATAAAGAAGGAAATCACCAAATTTTTGGAAATAAATGATAATGAAGACATAAACTATCAGAACCTATGTGATATTGCAAAGGAAGTCAAAAGAGGGAAATTTGTGGTGTTCAAAGCTGTCATCAAGAAAACAGAAAGAGAGGAAGTCAAGAACTTAATGGGTTATCTCAAGCAACTGGAAAAGGAAAAACATTCCAACCCAAAACTCAGCAGAAGAAAGGAAATAACCAAAATTAGAGCTGAATCAAATGAAATCGAAAAGAAAAGAATCATTCAGAGGATAGATGAAACAAAAAGTTGTTTTTTTGAAGAGTAATAAAATCGATAAATCTTTGGCTAGCCTAACCAGAAACAGAAAAGTAAGATCTCTAATATCATCAATCAGAATTGATAAAGGAGAAATAACAACAGATACCACAGAAATACAGAAAAATAAAAAAAAACCTTAATGATTACTACAAAAAAACTCTATTCTCAGAAATATGAAAATCTGGAGGAAATGGACCAATACCTGGAATCACAACACCTCCCTAGACTCAGCCAGAAAGAATTAGACAGTTTGAATAGCCCTATGTCAAGCACTGAAACAGTATCAACTATACAAAGTCTCCTCCCCCAAAAAGAAAAGTCTGGGACCAGATGGCTTCACATCAGAATTCTATCAAACCTTCAAAGAGGAACTAGTACCTATATTACATAACCTTTCCAAAACATAGAGAAAGAAGGAGTACAACCCAACACATTCTATGAAACAAATATCACATTCCCAAACCAGGAAAGGACCCAACAAAGAAAGAAAACTAGACCAATATCATTAATGAATATAGATGCAAAAATATTCAATAAGATCCTAGCAAACAGAATTCAACAATACATAAAAAAATTATACACCATGATAAAATTGGCTTTATCCCAGTGTTACAAAGCTGGTTCAACATACATAAATCTACAAATATAAAATATTACATAAGTAAAGTAAAAAACAGACACCATATTATTCTATCAATACATGAAGAAAAAGCTTATGAAAAATACCCAACATCCTTTCATGATCAAAACACTTAAGAAAATAGGATTAGATGGGATATTTCTTAAACTTATAGAGGCCATCTATAGCAAACCCACAGCCTATATCATATTGAATGGAGTAAAATTAAAATATTTCTGTTCATATCTGAAATTAGACACAGATGCTCATTGTTTTTACTGCTATTCAACATACTAATGGAAGTTTAGCCATTGCAATCAGGCAAGAAAATGCAATCAAGTGTATCCAAATGGGATTAGAGAAGATCAAACCCTCACTCTTCACTGATAACATGATCCTATATATAGAGAACCCCAGGGACTCAACTACAAAACTCTTAGAAGTGATCAAGGAATACAACAGCTCTCAGGATACAAAATCAATACTTACAAATCAGTAGCTTTTATATATACCAACAATAGTCAAGCTTAAAATATAATCAAGGACTCTATTGCTTTTACAGTAGTTTTAAAGAAGAATGTCCGGGAATTTATCTAACAAAGGTCATGAAAGATCACTATTACTGGAATTATGTGAAACTTCAAGAAAAGAAAAAGCCAAAGATGTTAACAAATGGAAAAATGTACCATGCTCATGCTGGGAAGAATCAACATTGTTGAACTGTTCACACTACCCAAAGCAATCTCCAGATTTAATACAATCCCTATCAAAGCACCAATGTCCTACTTTAAAGAACTTGAAAAAATATAGTACTTTGTTTTATATGGAATCATAAAAAACCTCAAATAGCCAATACAGTACTTATAAATAAAAACAAATCAGGAGGCAACATGTTATCAGACTTCAGGCTATACTATAAATCTATAGTGATCAAAACAGGTTGGTACTGGCACAAAAACTGAGAGGTAGATGTGGAACAGAGCAGAACCACAAAATGCTCACAACCACTTACCAGCATTTGACCTTTGATAAGCCTATCAAATGTGTAATGTGATTTTTTATCTTCTGGGTATATACCTAATAGTGGAATTGTAGGATCAAATGGCAAGTCTATTTTTAGTTCTCTAAGTGTTCTCCAG
>NW_003852509.1:3271211-3312926 GCF_000181295.1 Otolemur garnettii
GGGTACAAGTGAACTTTTCTAGAAATAGAATGTAAATGTTTTGACACAATGACTATGCAAATGACATGAAATTTATGTGAACCAGCTTGATGAAAGTATTTCAAAATGTATATGAAAACACTACACTGTACCCCCTGTTTGCATTAATGTATAGAGCTATCATTTGATAAAAAATTAAAAAAAATAAAGCATTCATTGGAGTAAATACTCTCTATTTAACAAATGCGGCTGGGAGAACTGAAGGGTGACCTGTAGAAGACTGAAACTGGACCCTCACCTTTCACCATTAACAAAAATTGATTCTCACTGGATAAAAGATTTAAACTTAAGTCATGAAACTATAAAAATAGGAGAGAGTGCAGGGAAAATGCTTCAAGAAATCAGCCTGGGAGAATATTTTATGAGGAGGAACCCCCTGACAATTGGAAAAACACCAAAAATACATTACTGGGAATTAATCAAACTAAAAAGCTTCTGAGTAGCCAAGAGCACAGTAAGAAAAGCAAACAGACAGCTGTCAGAAATGGAAGAAGATATTAGCAGGTTATGTTTCTGACAAAGGTCTGATAATTAGTATCCACAGAGAATTCAAAATAATCAATAATAAAATAACAAATAACCCCATTACTTGTGGACAAGAGACTTAAATGGAAACTTCTCTGAAGATGACAGGTGAATGGCCAACAAATACATGAGAAAATGTTCATTATCTTTAATCATCAGAGAAATGCAAATCAAAACAACTTTCAGATACTATGTAACTCCTATAATATTAGCCCACATCACAAAATCCCAAACTACAGATGTTGGCATGGATATGGAGAGAAGGGAACACTTCTACACTGCTGGTGTGACTGCAAACTAATACAGCCTTTTTGGAAAGAAGTTTGGAGAATTCTCAAGGAACTAAAAGTAGACCTACCATTTGATCCTATAATTCCTCTACTAGGTATCTACCCAGATGATCAAAAATCATTTTACAACAAAGACATTTGCACCAGAATGTGTATTGCAGCCCAATTCATAGTTGCCAAGTCATGGAAGCAGCCCAAATGTCCATCAACCCATGAATGGATTAACAAATTGTGTTGTATGTATACAATGGAATATTACACAGCCATAAAAATGGATGGAGACTTTACAACCTATATGTTTACCTGGATGGAACTGAATCACATTCTTTGTAGTAAAGTATGTCAATAATGGATAAAAATTATCCAATGTACTCAGTACTATTATGAAACCAATATATCATCACCTAAACATCCATATGAATGATAAAACACAACTATAGTCTAAAAAGGAGAGGAGAGGAGGAAGAGGGTAGGGGAGGGGGAAGGACGGGAGGAGGGAGGGTATTTGGTGGGACTCCACCTATTGTGCATAATGCAATGCTACATTTCAAAACTCCTTAGAGTATAGTATAAATGCCTTACTACAACAAATTAAAATAAAATAACATGAAATAGAATAACAAAGAAAAAAAGACTGATGCAACCAAAAATATTGCTTTCTTTTTTATGGCAAGAAACTAGAAGATTTCAGAATCACAAAAATCCCATTTGGATGAAAAGTATTTAAGATAAAAATGAGTAAAATGTGTGTTGTGGTATGTAAGGAAACACATCATGGTAGAGAAATGAGAACACACTTCATCAAAGACTCTGTGGTGACCTAGGAGGTAGAAAAGTAATTCCCGATCCTACGTTATGTCTTTGGGTGGGGGCTTTCAAATTTGCCTAGAATAAGCTTTATTTCCTTTACCAGGAAACATCTTTCCACAATTCATAACTAGAAAAAATAAACTGAAATTCATTTCAAACACCCAACTGATGTATTTCCCACTGCATTGTTTAAAATTATTTCCTTTTTCCTTCCTTGAGCCTTCTTATTGCTTTTTAAATCCAATCTGGATAACCCTGGGAACTTTCTATTTGTATTTTCTAATTCTAAAAGGAAAGCATAAAGATTAGGGGTTCATTTCAATTTGAATAAGCCTTAGTTGTCTCAAACACCTTTGAAGATGCACAAGCAGATGCATATCTCAGCTCTAAGAGCCTGTGTAACCATCTCACCACAAGTACCATTTCATACGACTGACACACACTTTAGCTAATCATGGCAATGCAGTGTTTCTGTTTGTTATACAAGAACTTCATGAGTGTATAACTTTTTCACTGCACACTCTGTTACTATTATAGCTGGTCCAAAGGAAAATTTAGTTTAGAAGTAAATGATGTATGCTCAATGATGAATAAAACTTTGTAACATTAAAGGACACATAACCATTAGTACAAGCCAGTCTTTCTACTTAATATTTGGGGATCTTTGAAAACTTTTTTTTTTTCAGTTTTTTTTTGGCTGAGGCTAGGTTTGAACTCACCACCTCCGGTATATGGGCCCAGCACTCTACTCTTTTGAGCCACAGATGCTGCCCAAAATTTGGAGATCTTTATTTGGAAGGATTTTAAGAGGTTTTCTAGGATAAAATCTACTCTATGATTACATAAATTTAGGATGTGCTGGATTAAACAATGATTTTTAAAAATTTTCTTCCCTATAGACAAATCTGAGTTCTTAATACCTAGTGTGCAATGGTAATCTCCAAGAGGGAGCTGGAGCACACAGTACTTGTAATTCTTATTGGACCCAATACTGTTAGCTCCCAGAAAAGTGTTCCATAGAACATTTGTCATTACAAGGCTGATGTGCTCGCTCAAATTTTTATTCATGCACCAAATAAGTGTACCTTTGTGTAAATGGAAGCTTCTTTATTGGGAATCATGTATCTTAGCTTTTAGTAAATACTGAAAAGAAATTTGGGAAAGAGAAATAATAAAAACATATCATGGTTTTAAAAATCATAATGTGATTCTCATCCATGATCTTCTGCCACCTTAGCTTACATTTTTAATTATTATTATTATTATTATTTATAGTTTTTGGTTGGGGCTGTGTTAGAACCTACCACCTCCAGCATATGGGACCAGCACCCTACTCTTTGAGCCACAGGGGCTGCCCCATTTTTAATTATTGTAATACTGTAGAATATTCATTTTATTATATAAATATTGCTATATTTACTAGCAGTACCACTATATCATAATTATTTTAAGCTATATACTTATTTTAAGATTATTTTAATTCTATGAAAACTATGCAAAGACTATCACTTGGAAATCAGTACTTAATCATACATGTGACCACTTGCTTGAGGAAAAGATTTTGAATTTTCCTTTGGGGATTTGAAATACAGTCCAGTGGGTAACATTAAATGTACATAAGATTTGCTTATGTTATTTGTTTTTTTTTTTTTTTCTGAAGCTCAGAGAAATTTCAGTGAGCCAGTGACAGTAGAACACAAGTAGATCGTAGCTTCTACAGGAAGACTACTCAAAGAGTAAACTCAAGAATGCTCCAGGCAAGTGCCACTTGGGGATAAGGTGATGGCCCATGCACATGGTGATTCTGGTGATTGAATTCTGTGATTGCTATGGTATATCATAAAAACATGAGTGGGACAATTGGATGACACTCATGGCTTTCCAGCTGTAAGCTTTGCATCTTGGGGGCTATCTACTGATTTCCTTGGGGTGATGTGTTTAGATTATACCCCTATCCTCCAATCTTTGAAGCCAGTGGGAGTAAAGGGTAAAACTGGAACAGTAGCCTGCACGTGACTCTGAAATGGTATTTCTTCCTCTCTTCTCCTGAGAAACCTCTGAAACCCAAGTACAATCCTTATTTGTTTATTTATTTATTTTTGCAGTTTTGACTGGGGCTGGGCTTGAACCCACCACCCCTGTTATATGGGGCCAGTGCCCTACTCCTTGAGCCACAGGTGCCATCCTACACTCCTTTTCATGGAGCATTCTGTTTGCTAGTGAAATTCCCCTACTGAAGGCACTGATGATGAGGGGAAGGATGAGGTGTCAGAAATCATGCAAAGAGCTTAAGAAATAGCTGTGACTGAGGGGCTTCCATTATGGTGAAGTTTTATAGGAAATAGTTCTGAAAACTTATCCACAGGACATATAGTAAATGTTCTGGATAAAATTGTTTTCTTTTTAGCTTTTTAGAATACAATGAAGTCTATAAGGAAATGAGCAATCACCAGAGTCCCTGGAAAGGTATGACTTGCAGAGAGATTACCAAGTCAGGAAGTTGACTTTGCCCTCAGGACATCAACGGATTCCTGGGACATCACTGAGCTTCCACTTTGAGAGTCTCATGGATCAGGGTACAAGAAGCAAAGTCTAAGATCTTTCTTTTCTTTTCTTTTTTTTTTCTTTAATTAAATCATAGCTATGTCTATTAATGCAATCATGGGGTACAATGTCCTGGTTTTATATACAATTTGAAATGTTTTCATGAAACTGGTTAACACAGCATTTTCTTAGTTATTGTGTTAAGACATTTATATTCTACACCTAGTAAATTTCACATGTACCCTTCTTATAAGATGCACCCTAGGTGTGGTCCCACCAACTACTCTCCTTCCACCCATTGTCCCCTCCCCACTTTCCCTTTCTTCTTGGGCTATAATTGGGTTATAGCTTTCATAGGAAGACCGAGTACATTGGATAATTTTTCTTCCATTCTTGAGATACTTTGCTAAGAAGATTATGTTCCAGCTCCATCCATGTAAACATGTAAAAGGTAAATTTTCCATCTTTATTTAAGGCTGCATAATATTCCATAACAAATGGTGCTGGGCAAACTGGCTGGCAACCTGTAGAAGACTGAAACTAGACCCACACCTCTCGCCATTCACTAAGATAGACTCTCACTGGATTAGAAATTTTAAACTTACGCATTGGAACTATGAAAATACTGAAGAAAGTGCAGGGAAAACTCTCAAAGAAATCGACCTGGGAGAATATTTTATGAGGATGACCCCCCCCTACCCCGGGCAATTGAGACAACATCAAAAATACATTGCTGGGATCTGATCAAACTAAAAAGCTTCTGCACAGCCAAGAGCACAGTAAGTAAAGCAAGCAGACAGCTCTCAGAATGGGAGAAGATATTTACAGGTTATGTTTCTGACAAAGGTTTAATAACCAGAATCCACCGAGAACTCAGACATGTTAGCAAGAAAAGAACAAGTGATCCCATCTCAGGGTGGGCAAGGGACTTGAAGAGAAACTTCTCTGAAGAAGACAGGCACATGGCCTACAGACTCATGATAAAATGCTTATCATCCTTAATCATCAGAGAAATGCAAATCAAAACTACTTTGAGATATCACCTAACTCCAGTAAGCATAGCCCAAATCCCCAAATCCCAAAATCAGAGATGTTGGTGTGGATGTGGAGAAAAGAGAACACTTCTACATTGCTGGTGGGAATGCAAACTAATACGTTCCTTTTGGAAATATGTTTGGAGAACACTTAGAGATCTAAAAATAGACCTGCCATTCAATTCTACAATTCCTCTACTAGGTATATATCCAGAAGACCAAAAATCACTTTGTAACAAAGATATTTGTACCAGAATGTTTATTGCAGCCCAATTCATAATTGCTAAGTCATGGAAGAAGCCCAAGTGTCCATCGACCCATGAATGGATTAATAAATTGTAGTATAGATCTTTCTTTTTTTTTTTTTTTAAGAAAGAAAAAGGCTCAGGGTGCAAGAACCAAAGTATAAGATCTTTATTTTATTTTTTTTTTATTGTTTCAGGTTTATTGAGGGTAAAAAGAATTAGGTTATACTGTTTGCATTTGTTAGGTAAAGTCCCACTTTTATTGGGTCCTGTCCCCAAGAGGTGTGCCATACACTGTGACCTACATGCCCCTTCTGCCTCTCCTCTCCCCGCGCCTTTGTTTCCCAACCCCCTACCTTGAATTTCTAAGATCTTTCTGACATTGGACAGATAAGGGGATCCTTATATACAGCTGGAGCTCCAAGGAGAGTCTTCCCAGTGTCAGGTAGACAGATAGATAGAGAGTAGAAACAGACACAGATGTAGATGTGTACTCGTAACTACAAGTAGGTTTCAAATCAGATTGTGGGTGAATTTACACCATCTGTGTCATACATAGTGCCTGAGAGTTTATCTTAAGGAAGCAGAAGGCTTCCATCATTCCAGCACAACATAAAATCAGATGTGAAACACCCCTGAAGGGATGTGCAGTCCAAGAAGAACACAAAGAATCACCACAGGTAAAGCTCCAAGTAACAAATATATAAATATAAAAAATTACAAACACCTAAGCTCACATGAGGTGTTGGAATTAATACCAGATGAAGACTGTAAGATTATAAAAATAGATAATAAAAATGTAATGGGACACAGTATACTATATGAATGGCCATGTGTATTCGAAAATAATTTACACCATTGCATATCCTTGCTAAAGCTAATTTGCAAATAAAAAAACTTTGTGTCTTAGTCTGTTTTCTGTTGTTGATAAAAGAATACTTGAAACTGGGTAATTCTTTAAAAAGAAAGAAATTTATTTTCTACAGATACAGAGGCTGAGAAGTCCAAGCAGCCTTCTTTCAAGTGGACTCTCTGAGAAGACCTTAGAAGGCCAAGGGCCTCATGTGGCCTGGGGTGGGGGACAAGCCTGCTGGCTCAGGGAGGTCCCCAGTCCCACTAGCCTGTTAACCCATTAATCCATTAGTCTATTAACCCATCAAGCCATAAATGGGTTAATCCAATTATCTCTTACAGGCCCTTAATAATGCCATGCTGGAGATTAAGTTTCAACATGAGTTTTGAGGGGAAAAATATTCAAACCATAGTATACTTGAAGTAGAAAAATTAGACCAAATGAAAAATCTGAGATGAAAAACAAGCCCAAAAGACAAGGAAATAAAAGAGATTAGTGAGCAAACAAATTTATAAATATATACAAAAATGTAAAAACCATCAATCAACTGTGTAAAACAATAATCATGTATAAGTCTTACAAAAACAAACTAATAGTGACCATGTGTGATTTAAAATTTTTAAAAATAACCAAATACTAAGCAGGAATAGCAAGTAAATGGGGAGGCAGGGACAGATGAAAACTTAAGTTGTTGTATATACCTGGCAGGGGTTCTGGGATTACCAAGGTGGCCTTCCCAGGGGCGGGCGAGGCCCATCCTTTGCTCTCTGGATGAGCCGACCTCTGTGGTTTGCCCAAATAGGAGAAACCTGACAAGAAAGAAAAAGCAAAGTCTTCTAAACTTTTCAAGATGAAGGTAAGAATAATAGCTAAGTATATGGTAAAAGTTCAGGGAAATCAAAATACAAGAATATGAAATTAAAAAATGACCCGTATGAAAGCAAGTAAAAATGGTAGAAAACAGAAGCAAAAAGTGCTCCCGCTAAAATGCTTGAGATTAATCAAAATAGAGCAGTGAGTTCAATGAATATAAGGCAAGAACACCACCAAATTCAAAGACAGATTCTTAGGTTGAATTTGGAAAGTGGTCTAACTGCATGCTGTTTGGAAATGGCAATCCTAAAATGTAGGAAGCACAAATCATTTAACAGAACAAATGCGTCCCACTCCTGGAATGCATGGATTTACGGTACTGTTGAGAAAGTAAAAAACAAAACAAAACAAAACAAACAAACAAAAAAAAACCAAGGGGGCGGCGCCTGTGGCTCAAAAGGGTAGGGCCACGGTCCCATATGCTGGAGGTGGCGGGTTCAAACCCAGCCCTGGCCAAAAACTGTGGGGGGATAAAAAACAAAAAAACAAAAAACAAGAAACAATGGAATTCAGGGGGGTGTTTTCGTCTGGAGTGGAGGGAAGGGGTAAGATGGCAGAGGACATGTACTGATATTATTGGCAATATTTGTATGTTGGTAAATATTCTATTTTTTTACTTAGAGTTGGTAACACAGATGTTCATTCTATAGTTGTTACTGTAACAACTATAGTTGTTGTTTTTGTATAGTTGTTGTTGTAGATTCCATTTGTGTATATGTCCATACATCATAAAAACCAATTAGAGAAAACTGATGTGGGACTAAGACAGCTTTTGCCTTCAATTAGCTCAGAGAACAGCAAGAGAAAGACAAATCAGCAAGTTTTCACACTTCATCTTCACAACAGACTTAATAACTTAGACATTAGTCTCATTTTTACTGAATAGTTAGCTGAAGATCAGTAAGCTTTAGTGAGCATTAGAGATAATTAAGTACTAATGGGGTTTCAGACAGGTCTGCAGAACTGTGGGCCCTTGATGTTTGTGCCACACGCTGCTTTTTGGTAGGGTTTTGATCCTTCAACCTGCACAGTGCAACTTTCTATTCTGTGCTGAATTGTTCATTCATTGCCTATTAGGTTAAAAATACTATAGCACAGAGTAGGTCTTGTCCTTGTTTTGTATTTCCTAACTTTCTATTTGAATGGATTTGTTTAACTAGCCATAAAACAATGTGTGTGTGTGTGTGTATAAATATGTGTGGTTTGTAAATGACAATCATAGAATGTAGGAAGCACAGATCATTTGAAAGAGCATTTATATAGATAAAACAATGTTCTAGAATTTACAAAACAAAACAACAACAAGAAAGAAAGCAAAGCCTGTTTTTCACCTTAAATCTCTAAATACTAAGAGGTACAGGGTGACAGTGTGCATATGGGGTAACAACCCCACTCTGATTTTTGTCTCTTGTTTCTGAAACGCAAGGCTGCATATGCTGGATCCTTCATAGAAGCAAAGGCGACTGGGACTCACGGCCTCATCAGCAGTGCACAGGGAGTGAGCTCATGATTCCAGTGGAAAGTAAAAATGGGGGAAGGACAAAAGATCCTTAAGCTTTAGATGTTCAGGTGTATCTTCCTAATTTTTAGTATAACACATAATCACATAATACAGAGCAGTTACAGAAATTGAAGAAAATCACCATTCTTTCTCAAAAAAGAGGCCATTACATTTCAGCGCGATGGTGGGTTTTGAACTCTGGTGAAAGTTCTGTGCAAGTCTTCAATTGGGAACAGGCAGAGGTAGCAGCCGCCTATGCCAAGCGGTGTTCTGTGTGTCAGTTGTGAAATTTGTGCATGTGATTTCCAGATCCTAACTTATCAAAGCTCCATATCTTCCCAAAGCCCTCTCAACAGCCTGGTGTGCAGACGCCAGCCTCTACTCAACTGATTTGAAATTCTTTGCATATAGGCAGAAAGGCAGGGCTTTTTTCTGAGCTTTTTGTTGAAATGACAGTGGTCACATAGCTCACTGTCCAGTTTGAACCATTTTTGAGAGTGAAAGAAGGTTAACAATTTTGCCAAGGCAATAGCACCTCTGAGACCTACGGAATCCTCCTTAAAAGAAACCAGATGTTTCCTGTGGCCTGGTCCTATTCCAGTGCCAGCCAGGGTTTTTCAACCTTTTCTATCTCACAGCACACTTTAACTTACAGTTAAACTTGTGGGTCACACTTAAATTATGCTGATAAAAAAAAGGATAAAAATAAGTATATATTTACTGTGCTTTGAACTTCTTTCAAAAATAATTGAATTAATGATCTTTAAAATTTTTCCAGGCACACCTAAGAGCCTCTCTTGGCACACCGGTTGAAAAATAACAAATGCCAACAAAGGTTATTTGTTCCTCCTTGGAGGTAAAGACAGGAATTCAAGTTCCCTTGAAGGTGAAGAGAAGTTCTTGTGGTTGGTGTAACTTAATGCAATCATTTAACTTGGTTCAATCATTAAAGAACAAGCAGAAGGCAACCTCTGAATGTGTGTGTGGACCCAGTACAAATGATACAAGGACTTGATATAGACCATAACTTACTGGTATTGTCCGGAAGATTCTCCTAGAATTTATTCATTGTGGGTTTAATAAAGATGCATGTTATTGAATGTACCCCTGGGGAAAGTACGTGCTATTTTTGTATGTTCATATGTAGACACATGACTTGTCATGCCCAGGCAGAGTGCTCCAGTCCCGAGGAGCACCTACAGTGACCCGAATGGTGAAACCTGTTTTCAGCTGTTGACCTGGTCTTGTCTGTTCCTTGCAGCATCAATTGCATCCACCTGCAATGATCCAGGAATGCCCCCCAATGGTACCCGCTACGGGGACAGCCGAGAGGCTGGAGACACCATCACGTTCCAGTGTGACCCTGGGTATCAGCTTCAAGGTCAAGCCAAAATCACCTGTGTGCAGCTGAACAGCCGGTTCTTCTGGCAGCCGGACCCCCCCACGTGCATAGGTATCAAGCCACAGGAAACGGAATTGTTTGTATTTGGAAACGAATGCATGTGGTCATCACATGGCTCTATCAATGTGCTATTTGTTCAGAAATGTTTCTCTAGGATTTCTTAAATGCCCTCTAGTTTTCTGAGACGCTACTGAAATTTTATTGTAAAGCTTTAAACTTTATTAGGTGAAATAAAGGAAGTCATTTGCTTAATGTCCCGTAATTGACATTTACCATACATTTCCTACCCTAACAAGTCTTATATAAATAAGGATCAATCAAAATGATGGTTATTATAACCTCACCACTGCTATTCTTGTTTTATAATATAGAAACATGCCCATAAGCAAAACTTACTAAAAAAAGACTTTCTCTTTTTACATGTTTTTTGTAATAATAATAGTACATTTAAAATAGAATCCTAAAAAATAGAAATAATACTGCTTATGTTAAAATAAATACGAAAGGAGAAACTTGTTTCTTAAATTCATTAAAATTTTGTAGTTTGACCTGATAAAAAGGGTAACAGATGGTTTGGTTGACTTTGGTTTGAGTAGTAATCTAAGATAATTTATCAAAAATATGGTTTCAGGGTAATGTATATTTTTATATAAAATACTAATTATATGTGGATTGCCACTTCATTCAATTAAATAATTTGCTATAAAGCACCTATTTAGAGTGTATCATCTTAATTTAAAAAAACTCTACTAAACTTTATTATTTTAATGCAGTATCACAGTTTAATTGGTACTTCTTTATAATCTCTTTGAAAATCTAAAATGTAATTAATCTGTGAGGAGACAAAATGATAATGAGGTGGATGAGTCATTTTGCACTGGGTGACCTTGGGGGGATTTTGTTTAAAATGATTTTTACTGTGGTACACACAGCAGTGGAGAAATTCTCCCTGGTCTTGGAGAGCAATGATACATGATTCCTGACTTATTACAAAGTACTTACCATGATATTCTGAAAGTAGATGAGATTTCATAGCTCTGCGTGGCGTTCTCGGCCCCTTCAGGGAGTTGGCTGCGTTCATCTAATGTTCTGGGCTGCATCTGTATTTCAGCCTTTTGTAAGCTCAGTTATGCCTTTATTTCAAGCTGAGTCATCAGGAGACGTGCAAGATTTCTGCTTTTTTTTTTTTTTTAAGTGAAGAGATAACCTATAAATATGACAATCATTTTAAACCACTGGCCTATTTTTAAGTTATGAAAAGCCTTTTTTTCCTTCCATTTTGCATGACTTGAAGGTCATAGAAAAATATATTAAAAAGACATACAACCACAGTTAATCTTCTTAAAAGTAATTTATCACTTCAATTAAATTAAATACATACTTCTACCGTTTGACTGTCTTTCCAACGAATCTATCTTTTGTTGGTCTGTCTCTTAGTTATCTTGACCAACAGGTAGATAATCCATCTTGACCAAAACAAATAAATAATGCTTCTTGTGCCTTGAATGTCAGCTTTAAGGACATGTTGAAAGCACTACCAGGCAATTGAGTAATCAATTATTTTGGTGACTAGACCCACCTACTCACATTTAACAGAGAAATATATTTGTATATTTGGAAATAAATTAACATTTTCTTTTTATTACATTTTTTTTTCAAGAAGTGGTGTTCATGTTCTCTGTAAGAAGCTTGCCCACAAGGGCATCAGCTGGCTGTGTGTCACTGCTTACCTCAACTCTGATATGAAGATTCCAGGCACTCGTTAACTTCTTTACCTTTTTCTTGTATAAAAAGATAACGCATGCTTATTGCAGGCTTTCTGTAAGCCACAGCACAGAGAAAAGAGAAGAAAACAAGCCTGTCATCTTTTTACCTGGAGCAATTATAATTAATAGAAGCATTCATATATAGGCTGAGTAATTATCTTATGTATATATAATCTATTTTAAAAGTGTGTTTCACTGACGTTGCCCTGTGAGATCATTTTGTAAAATGCATTCTATCAGTATGCTGTATCTCTTGTGTTATTTTGTATTTTCTGCTGGATTTTGGTGGCTGCAGGGTATCTCTTTGGAAGCCAACTTGGCTCACTACTGGACCACCAAAGCCATATGTAGTGACTCTTTATTTGAATCCACCAATATTATTTCCCTAGTCTCATTATGGTACAAGTAAATTGTCTCAACCTTTTCCCTATTAGGAAGACAGCTACAGTGAACACCCATGTGCAAAACATCCCGTGATTATGACAAACAGCATAACTAGGACTTTTCAAACTCCTTTCAGAATGGTTGTACCAATTTAAATTGTCAGAGTCACAGAAGTTCATTTTCCCTGATTTAGAACAGAAGTAGGACATACGATAATTCTCAATCTCATAATCTAATATGGGCAGAAGGTGATGTAGCACTTTATTATTTTGTTTTATTTTATCTTCCTTTTCATTTGTTTACGTATGTATGTATGTCTTGAGAGAGGGTCGCACTCTGTTGCCCAGGCTAGAGTGCCGTGGTGTCAGCCTAGCTCAAAGCAACCTCAAACTCCTGGGCTGAAGTGATCCTTCCGCCTCAGTCTCCTGAGTCCCCTTAGCTGCTAATTTTCCTAGAAACAGGGTCTCCCATGGCTCAGGCTGGTCTCTAACTCCTGTCCTCCAGGGATCCTCCTGCCCTGACCTCCCTGGCCTCCCAGAGTGCTAGGATTACATGAGACTGCTCCTGGCCTTAACTGGCACTTTAAATTAATAATGAGGTTGGACTTCTTTCTCTTTCATGTGCTTACAGGTCCTTTGAACTTGAACTTCCTGACCGACCTGCTCCTGTCTTTCCCCCTTATTAGTGGCAGCACATGCTCACCTGCGACCAGCCGTCCTCTCTTCCTCCTTCATACACTTTCTTCTCTGCTCATCTGCTGTAGCTGATGACATATTTTCAGCAGCTGCCAATCGCTGTCAAGCTTTCTTTTATTTTGCCCTACTTTTTTTTTTCATTTTTTAATTTCTCAAATGGCTTCTCCTCCTACAGCTTTTTGGTTGAGTCTTAAATGATTAATTAATTCCAAGCAGTGTCCCTCCAAAGTTTCCATTTTCTTACACAGTCTGAAATCTCCCAAGTCCAAATTCTAAAGAAGCTTTGAAAACCAAGAATGTATCCTCAGTTGCTGAAACCCATTTGGTGTGGTGGCTCCAATGTAAAGAGTAGCTGTTTAAAGACCATCTGTCATACTGAAGGGCCTGGATGTCCTAGAGTTCTGATGCAGAAGTCCTGATGTGTCCTCCTACAGAGGCTGCCCCACACCCTGGAGCATGAAGGGGCTGCAGGTGTATGGGGCAGGGACTGTGCCCTCCAGCAGGGGCTGTGCTTGGTAGGAGTATGTGGAGTTTGTCTCTATGTCCAGGCCTTTTGAGAAGTTCCTATCATCTCAAGAGCTGCATTTTCTGTTGCACTCTGATCTCATCCCAAATATTTTGCAAGCTCCCTAATTAAAACCTAATGAAGCGAACATGAAGAGTATCAGACCAAAAGAGAGAACAAACACGGCAGGACAGGTCCACTTAATTCCACGCTAAGCTTTTAAATAGCCTCATTAACTAGCCCTTGGGTTCTGCATGTAAGGCAAGATCTCCCCTTCGCTTCTTTTAAATCAATATTTGAATCCTATCCCTGAAATCTTCCTGCTGGTAGCACCCTGTAACCAGTGGCCTGAATCTGTCATTTTTCATCTTTCAAAACAGCAAGGAATAGAATCTTCTAGACCTTCAGTACCTTCTTTCTCTACATTAGCACCCCACCCCCCAAAAAACTGGTACAAGCTCCTAATGCTTGGGGCTGTCAGCATTGGCTGTCCCACGTGGGGAGAGGGGCTGTCCCGTGAGAGCTGATGTGCCACGTGGGGAGAGGGGCTGTCCCGTGACAGCTGATGAAACATTTGTTTCTACATAGTTTATTAAAATAAAATTTTAGACTAAGGAAAGGATTTTAATCTTTTTCCTATGAAAGTTACATATCATATGATTCTTGAGTGTGTATCTGTAAGAATTTATTATAAATATTTCCTGTGACATTATTCAGAGTTTGCCTCTGATTAGACTTTGAGATTAGAACTAAAAGAAGTGGAATTAGTTGTATTTCTGATTATGAATAATTAACTTTTCAGGAATGTTAAATGAGTATTTAAAGACACATCCATCATGGAATATTATAAAGCAAGTTTCTTCATCTTATTTATATTTAAAAAAAAAAGACCTTTTATTAATGTGTGAGGAAAAAGTTCACCAATTATGGCATTTTCTTCTTGATTTGTGATTTATTTTCCTTAAATGCATATGTGAAATAAGATACACAGTTTAGGGGAATGCTGTAATGTAACAAGGTGATACTTTAAAACCAATTTGTGACAAACCATAGTCTTTAACACAAAGAAACTTTAAAGCCAGCATGATTTTGCCTGCTTCTAAAACGAGTGTACTTAAGACTTCTGCAAGGTTTTAACACCTTCCAAGACAAATCTTATCTAATAAAGGAAACAAGGCTGAACACTTTCAGATTCAAGAACAATAACTGGCTTGCCCATGACCAGTGGTGAGGCACACAGTTACTGCCTAATATAAATGTAAATACACGTAGTCAGAATTGATGACGATGTATTATAAGAACAAACCAGATTGGCTATCACGTAAACTACTTTTTTTCTAATAAGAGACAAGCATTGTGATCCAATATTATTTTAGGAGGATGATGTTCCAGCTTAATCTCATTGATGACGTATTTGTAGGTATTAAACTTTTGCTGTTTTGCCATTTTGAAATGTGAGGAGATTAATTCAAGGCCTGCATACACCAGAAGACTATAAGAATGTGAAGTGACATATTTGTTCATTCAATAAACGTTTCCTGAATATTTATTCTGATCGAGAAACTGCTTAGACATTGGGGATAAAACAATGAGCAAGAGATAGTGATCAGTACCCCGTGGGGTGTATGTTCAAGAATAAACAAGCAGTGACTTTGAAACTATACGAAATGGCAAAAGCATTAACGTGACCATGTCGTGATGTTGATGGCATATTTTTTCCATCTGAGTTGTTGGGGGTGCATGTTGGTGGATGTGGGAGTAAGTGGCCTGTTGAATTTATTGAGTAAAATATAAAGTTATAGGAAAAGAATTTTGTTTGTCAGAAGTTTGAAAATCCTTCCTTAACACGGGATGGGAGGTTATATAAAGTTTGTTATCAGTTCCATGAAAGATGTTCAGACTTCCTGGGCCTTAAAATTGTATCCAGATAATTGATACCCCAGCACATCTTCTCTCTGGTGGGGGAAATGCTGGTAAATGAGCTCTTTTCTGTTGTCCCCTTTCCTTTGAAGTGTTGTGTGATGTCCCCTTCCCGGCTGGCATTCTTCTCTCTCTAACTTTTTCTCTGTGACTTTGTTCTGTGACAGCGGCTTGTGGAGGGAATCTGACGGGCCCAGCGGGGGTTATTTTATCACCCAACTACCCACAGCCATATCCTCCTGGGAAAGAATGTGACTGGAAGATAAAAGTCAACCCAGACTTTGTCATCGCCTTGATATTCAAAAGGTACCTTCTCCTGCAGAACACCTGTCTTCAGTAGGATGATAAGCGCCATAGCTAAAAACTACTCCATTTTAACTTCACTGCATCTCCATCTTGACATTTAGGCAAACCCTTGGCTTTGGGCGTAATAGACACTCCCGAAGCTGCAGAAGGGGGTGGGGGGAAAGGTTATTACGCCTTGAGCTCTCTGCTTGCGTCCAGACCGACATCACTGACTTTTACATACTGTGTATCTTGCACAGTGCGTTCCTTTGAGAAGACTTAATTACAGAATAGTCAAGAAAAGCAATACAGTTATGATACAGACACACTTGGTGTCATTCCTCGGCAACACCTCCTATTTCCCTAAATGCAGGCTGCATTTCCATAGCACCCCCTGATATTCCTACCAACAGACATTTATTATCAGTACCACAGTTACGACCTCATACAGCTTCAGAGTGAAAGCTCTCCCAAATTTGGTTGCTGTAAAGTCTGAATTAGTAGATTTCAGTCCTAAAATATGCTAAACTAGATGATAGAAGTTCAAATATTATGTGCATTTCATAAAAATAGGTTCTTACACACTATTGCATTATTAATAAATTGTATATGATGCCTACATGTTGTCAAATTGCAAAATGTTTTTCACCTTGGCAATTTAAATTTTGAACTAAATGAATGTGATATTTTTAAAGGCAAGTAGTTTTATAAACTGCTCCATTGATCTCTTGGTCTACTTACAATTCATTTGTCTGTCAGTGGGACAAGCTGCCCTTTCTAGAGATTTTTGCATCATTTTTTAAGGCTGGAATGAGATTACCTCCCTTCACTTTTTCCTGTTGATGGGATCTTAGCATAATTTTAAGTGTCTGTGTTTCTGAATCCTAAGTAGATTGAAAGTTATCATTTTCTGAGTTTACTAAAGCTACTATAAATTTACCAAATATCACTGAGCTATTAAACAAAACCAGTGAACATTTGCTGGTTATGTTTTTGGATTCCTTGTGTTTTTTCTCAATTAATGCTAACTTCTATTAGCACCTTCCTTTAAAACAAAACAAAACAAAAACAGAGGCATCTCTAACTCTAGGATGTTAAAGTGAACAAACAATTAAAACCCTGTTAGTGGTAGTTGTCTATGTTCCATTGTGTTACAGTGACTGATTAGCAACATTCCTAAAGCTCAACTCACCTGGTAATGGGCATGGGCAAGGTGGTTTTATCATCAGGAAGGTAAGCTAAGTGTAGATGAGGCATATGATGCATTAATATTCTGTCCTCGCAGTTTCAACATGGAGCCCAGCTATGACTTCCTGCACATCTATGAAGGGGAGGATTCCAACAGCCCACTCATCGGGAGCTTCCAGGGCTCGCAAGCCCCGGAGAGAATAGAGAGTAGCGGAAACAGCCTCTTTCTGGCGTTTCGGAGTGATGCCTCAGTGGGCTTGTCGGGATTCGCCATTGAGTTTAAAGGTACTGTGCTCAGCTGCATCTGTGTGAGGATCGAGTTGTGTCAGGATTGTTTGGCCCCTGAGCTTTGCCCCATAAATCTTGCACACGTCTGCTTCATACCCATCTGCTGACGTGTAACTCCTCCATCCGGGAAGAGTCCCTGCCTTTCCAGGGGAGAAGACAATCCAGAGAAATATTTCTGCTCTGACTGACACAAAAAAGGAATGTGAGAGGAAATTTCCCAAATGCACAACCATTTCAAAATAAATGATGGTTTGGGGGATGAAGAATGTGATGAGGCTCGGCGCCTGTGGCTCAAGCTGCTAAGGCGCCAGCCACATACACCTAAGGTGGCGGGTTCGAATCCCCAGCCCGGGCCTGCCAAACAACAATGACGGCTGCAACCAAAAAATGGCCGGGCGTTGTGGTGGGCGCCTGTAGTCCCAGCTACTTGGGAGGCTGAGACAGGAGACTCGCTTGAGCCCAGGAGTTGGAGGTTGCTGTGAGCATGATGCCATGGCACTCTACCCAGGGGGACAGCTTGAGGCTCCGTCTCAAAAAAAAAAAAAAAAAAAAAGAATGTGATGAAATCTAAGAATGATTTGAAGATGTGTTTTAATATCTGCTCATTTCTTTCTTTGGGATGATGATAGTTACGTACATAAAACAGCTCCATTTGATCTCTGCCTTCTTCAGTGGGAATGTGTCTGTTGCCCTGCCCTGCCTCTGCCCGCCCCACAGCTCCAGGAAATGTGTGTCCTCCATTAGGTCAGCAGATCAGTGGCTGACCACTGGTCAGGATCCACTATTCCCTGCCTTTCCCCTTTCCAATCCTGTGTTGGACATAGTCCTGTGTGTCCTCCATCCAAGCCTTTCTCCTTGGTCACTGGGTCAGTGGCTGACCACTGGTTGGAGATCCACTATTGCCCACCATTCACTTTTCTAATCCTGTGTTGGGCCTTGTCCAACATAATGATTTTCTTTTTGTTTATAGACAAAAATAAACAGAAACACCTCTATTTTATATAACCTAAAATAGATAATAAAATCATCAGGTGAGTTCATATTCATGTTTCTTTTTTAAAATTTTAGGATAAGTATAAGTAAATCCACCAACTTATTTTCTGGCCAAAATGCCTAAGAGCTGGACAGTAGGCAGGTGGCAGAAAACTTGTAAAACGAACTCCCCACAGAAACCAAGCATTTGACTGTTGGGTTCATGAAAATACATGTATCTTTTTCAAATCTATTTCTCATGGGTACAACAACAATAACACAAAAAATACATCATATTACCAAGAATTGGAGAAGATAACTTAACAAAAGTTCTCACAGTAATAAGGGATTTTTTTCTGTTTTAGATAAGAAATGAAAGTATTTATATTTATTTAAAATTTGAGTTAAACTTGTAAATAAAATTTTAAAGATTAAGTATAGAATCTATTTTATCTCATTAACAAACCTGTTTATTTATATGGTTTTAAGCATAAAATTGATCTGTTTTCTCCAAAACATCAAAAGATACTAATGCATGGATTTTTCTTAAAATGCACAAGAAAAGAAATTGTACAGCTCAGCAGAGGATTATGTCATGCCTTTCCCATAGGACCTGCCCTCATCATGAATAATTGAAATAGGTACTTATAAGACTTTGCCATATGATCAGATAGTTTCTATGTTAACAAGATTCCACCAAAATGCACTTCACCAGGACAATGTCCATATACTATAGTCTATGAGAGCCCAAAATAAGACAAAGCCAAGCAAATAAAATAAACCAATGTAACAAATCTCCATCTTTATGGATCACCGTCCTTTCTAATGTCTGGTCCTCTCCCTGACTCTAAAGTCAATGCATCAGTGGGTCAGTGATAAATGAAGTATGATATGCCTCGTGAGAAACATGAAGAGTTTGATGGAAATATTTCGAATTGCATGTGAAAGCCCCACACTGTACCCCAGAAGTGCATTAATGTACATAGTTACCATTCAATAAAAAAAAAAAAAATGAGTAACATGAAGAAAACTCCTCCTGTGGTCTGGGTTCTTTAGTAAAGATATATCCAGCCATCTAAATGGAGGCTATAACTCTTAACGTCTGAAATGTTCTCCAGTAGAGCTTGGGGGGGAGGGGGAAGAATCACAGGAAAGACGACAGCAGAGATGCCATTGCATTCAGCCCAGAGCAAGCACTTGTGCAGTCAGGAAGTGGGGGCAGAACCAGTTTTCCAACAGTACATGAAACAGAAGGAGCAACAGGGCAGTAGCACTGCCCAGCCCTCCCAGGGACTTGGCAGCCGGAGTCCGTCTACCGGGCTCCATTGCAGGGATGTGGAGGACTTCCCTAAGTGGAGCAGACAAGACAGCAGCATAACACACTGTCGTACAGTCGTCTGATTAGAAAGCCTGGCAAACTGTAAAGCAAAACAGCGTCAGTGATTTATCTCCCAACAATCTGAACTGACAACTAGGTAAATAGAACCAAAAGGTGAGATGCAGTTATTTAAAGAAAATCCTGCCATCAGAAATCAAAATTAGGGGCCTAAAAGAGAAAGTTATGTAAATGACACTTAACCAAATAGGACACTAAACTAAAAGAGAATAACAAAAAAAAAAATCTTTTTTTTAATTGTTTGGGATTCATAGAGGGTACAAAGAATTAGGTTACACCGATGGCATTTGCTAGATAAAGTCCCTCTTATAATTGTGTCGTGCCCCCAAGAGGTGTGCCTTACACTGTACACCATGACCCCCTCCCCCAAAAAAGATCTTAAAGGATGAAAAGACAGCAAACATATACTGATGGACATATACTGGGAAATTTTAAATTTTTTGTAGGAGATGAGTGCCCGTGTTCCCTAGAGGCTCAGCACGTTTTGTTGAATAACTGAATGAACAACAGCAAAATGAACAACTTTTATAGTGCCTACAGTTTATTTGTTTTGTATTTACTTAAAATAGTGTTCTGTATTCTATATGGGATTTAAAGCAGCCACAAAAATTATTAAAATGTCAGTTATCGAACGGATGTGGTGGCTCACACCTGCAATCCTAGCATTCTGGGAGGCCAAGATGGATTGCTTGAGTTCAGAAGTTCAAGACTAGCCTGAGCACAAGCAAGAACCAGACCTCTACTAGAAATGGAAAAACTAGAGGGGCATTGAGTTGAGTCGAGCACCTATAGTTCCAGCTACTCAGAAGGATGAGGCAAGGCTCTCACCTGAGCCCAAGAGTTTGAGGTTGCTGTGAGCTATGATGCCACGGAACTCTACCCAGGGCAGAAAGTAAGAATTTGTCTCAAAAAAATAAAATAAAAAAAGTCAGCTACTATTTGAAATATCCAAATAGGTTTTCAATAAAAACAATTAGAGAGTAATGGTCCCAAGGCATAAGTGATGCCTGAAGATGGACTGTAACAAGAGAAAAAACAGAGGCCCCTGGAGTAGGTTTCCACAGTTATTTTATATGTATACATATATACGTATATATGAATATACAACCCAGAAACGTACACATCAATGAAATACATTTATTAGATATATGGATTATTGTAATAGACTTTGTGTATAATATATAAACATAGTAGATTACCATAATAGATTGCCAAAGAGATCTCTTTTTGTTGATGTTAATTCATAGAGCATTAAAATATAATTGAAAACATTGAATAAGCACAGTTGAATAGCCCTCTTTGTCTGCCTACAAGGCTTCCCAAAGTGTGGTGGGGTTTGTTTTTGGTTTTGTTTTTGTTTTGGTCTTATAGTATATATTATCTACTCCTAATAGATAATACAGGGTTGCATACTTTTTCGCTTAGAGATATTTTGGTTGGTTTGCTGAAATAGATAATTAAAAATATTAAGGCTGCCAGAAGACAATTGAAACTGATTACAGAATAACGAAACTCTGAGAAGAAAGGAATTTTTGTGCTTGGGGAGAATAGATACTCAGTACAGTGCTAAGGCAATGCCTTCTTTAACGTCCTGAGACTGGGACCGGTCCCTATAGTGCGTATCTGTGGGAGTTCTCTACCATTCCTGTGCCACCAACTTTCATAACTCTTACGTCAGAGAGGTATAGTGAAGACTGGAGTTAAGCACACAGGGTGCCCAGCTCAGTGCTTAGGACAGAGTAAGCCCTCAGCCAACTTCTGCAATTATTACACTTAAGATGGAACTGTCGGGTAACTCAGCATTACAGGTGGGAGGCGATGTTTGCTTCTTGTCAATTAGTAAACCTGCTTCCCTGCTAAGTTTGCGATTCACTCCTACGGGGACTGACAACACCAGGACAATTGTGAGTCACAGCATCTTTCCCTGGTCATGTTTTATCTACAATTATCCGTATAAGAAAGGCGTCTCAAAGGTCATGAGTGAAATCATTTTCTTCTTGAGAAGCCAGATTACCCTGTCTTTTCTTACAGGTGTGGTGTGATTCCACATTAATATGATTTAAGTTTAAAAGTTAGAAAATGGATAAGTGTGTAAAAATGGAGGACTATATATTTTTTTTACCTTGATGAAGGCAATTCAATGTCAATTCTATAGTAAAATGTGATTTTAAAATAAATATTTTATTGAAGAGGAATACTTTTTATTTTTATTCAATAGGCTAACTCAGTCATCAGCCAAGGAATGAGTATTTTTTGAGCATTTCTCACATGCTAAGCACTGTCCTAGGCCCTAAATAAAACCAGCAAAAGACAAAGTAAACACGCAGAAAAGACGCTGCTCTCATGGCTCCACCCTCCTCTCTCCTCAGAGAAGCCCCGGGAAGCTTGTTTTGACCCTGGAAATATAATGAATGGCACAAGAATTGGAACAGACTTCAAACTCGGCTCGACCGTCACGTACCAGTGTGACTCTGGCTACAAGGTTGTGGACCCCTCGTCCATCATGTGTGTGATTGGAGCCGACGGGAAACCGTCCTGGAACCGCGCGCTGCCCTCCTGCCACGGTAGGTGTGGAGGGACTCGGGCTCTCTGAGGCAGCACCTGCCTTTTAATGCAAAATCTCGTCTGAAGCACAGTTGCATTTCTCAGTCCTGCGTTCCTCTAATCTGGGGGTCAGTTGCCAAGAGTGTGCGGAATTTGACATTCCTCAATTGTTTAATTTAGCAGTGTATTAGCCATTCTCATGGGTTTCTGGATGACAATGTTTGTCCTTCACTCAGACTGTCTGACATTTTAAACTTGTTTTCGATGTATTCTAGACCTGATCTATTACATAAAGAATCATAATTAGCATTCTACCATTACTTCTCTCTCTTTCTCTCTCTCTATATGTAATCATGTATGTAAAATGTATATGAAAATACAGAGAAAAACATTAAGTGCAGTAGAACTCACAGGGGTGGTCAATGCAGGGAGGGTCAACTATGGAGGTTCTACTGTATATAATGGATTTGTCATTTTCCCAAAAAACGTTAATAGTTTTTAATTTCTTACTTAGAGATTAAATTAGTAAAATCGCATCTTATGACAAGTCAGGTGGACCTTTAAGAACAGGCTACACGAACCTACAGTGACAGTCAGACAGCAGCTGCCCGCTGGGTGTGAACCAAGGGGAGGCAGGGGGCAGACTTCAGCTGTGCCTCGCTCTGGGTTGGAATCCAGGTGGTGGTCGCAGGGGCATCTCCACAGGCGGTGACGCGTGTGACTTACACCCTTTACTCTTTGTGTGATGTGTATTTTATCAAGAAGAAGAAAGAAAGAAAGTTAGAAACTCCTGGTTTGTTGAAGAGAAATTGATCTGAAGGATAGTTTTAGGATAAATTCAAAGACCCAATTCTACTTGATAAATTGAACTTAGAAAACACACGTTTTCCTCAGACAGCCTGACAACAGTACTGACTGACACCTTTGACCAAATAGGTGTTTTAAAACATCAGTACATGTACAAACAAAAGCAAACACATAAACAAAAATGAAATGATAAACACAAACAATCTCCCGGCACGCTCTGCTATTTCAGTGTTTCCACGTCCATCCTTTTTATGACCCTGAGAGCTTTCAAGTAGGGGGAACTGTGTCTCTCTGGACCCAGCACTAGTTGTTGGTACACAGTAAGAACTTAATATATGTGTCTAGTGTCAATGAATAAATCAGGGTTTTTTTTGTTTGTTTGTTTTGCAGTTTTGGCTGGGGCTGGGTTTGAACCTGCCACCTCCAGCATATGGGGCTGGCGCCCTACTCCTTTGAGCAGCAGGTGCCACCCCTAAATCAGTAATTTTTAATGAAAAACCAACTGTAACTTGCTGATGGTTGTCACACTGGACAATGTATTTATTGTAAAAATTTAAATCACAGAGTGTTTCTTCTTCCATATTGGAAGATGTGTGAAGAATCAGTGTGCCGTTCTGTTCACATGTAAACACATGTGATGCTGTAATCTTCAGAGCAGAGATCACGGCCTCTGTGTACTTGGACCTCCCGTGGGAGCACCATGTGTTGTGTGTATCAATCCCTGTGATTGATTCAGGTCACTGGTAGAACTTGGGCGCTTCTGCTCTTTTCTAAACATTTTGAGAGTGTCTATATCATAGGATGCAGACAGTGCATTTTGGACCAGTTTGCTTTACATGCATGCTATAATTTTTTTCCTGGTTATTCATTTATAGCCTATAATTTGTGGGCAATGTGGTTTGCTATATATTTAGAACTGAAATTGGAACAGCGTGGAGTTCCTCACAAGTGTCAGAATAGCTTCTGTTTGACAGGGTTTTTTTGTTTTGTTGTGTGTGTTTATCCAGTGTGATTGTGTACTGTTCCGTATGAAGGGGGTGTGCGTGTAAATTAACCCCAATGGATGAGCAGGGCTGTTGTCACCATCTGCAGGGAATGCTGCTCCATGTCTTTATTCATTTAGGAAATGATCTAACCCCACAATTACCAGAGAGTAAGCACCTATTTTTTCTGTTATAGCATTACTATAAAATAATTTCTAATATGAGGACATCACCTGTTTCTCATATTAGCACAGTAAAACAAGCATAATAATTATTAAATATTAAATAAATATTCTCTGTACATTTTTCTCAGCTTCACAGATGTTTGGTCAGGTCTGAAACATATTGTGTAGTTTTGGTGCTTACCTTTAAGGCTGAGGAATAATAGAGAGGAGTAAGCACTGTTTCTCAAGGTAGTTCAGAACCAAAGTGCCAGACCATATTTCTCTCATTTTGTCTTTTGACTTAAAAAATGTATCTTCTTGGCCAGGCTCAATGGCTCAGGCTTCTAATCCTAGTGCTCTGGGAGACCAAGGCAGGAGGATCACTTGAGCTCAGGAGTTCAAGGCCAGCCTGAGCAAGAGTAAGACATCTTCTCTACTAAAAATAGAAAAACTAGCCGGGCATTGTGGTGGGCACTTACAGTCCCAGCTACATAGGAGGCAGGAGGATCTCTTGAGCCCAAGAGTTTGAGGTTGCTGTGAGCTGTGATGCCATAGTGAGACTCTGTCTCAAAAAAGAAAAATTCTCTGGTGTCATAAGTCAATACTTGGTGATACTCTTATTCTGTCCTTGGACTATATAAGTCTTTGTAGCTATCGTTCAAAAAATACGTCCGAAGATGTCCCTGGAGAGAATGTTTACCATCTCTAAGGATCTGGAAATCACAATTTTATGCTGGTGATAATTTATTTCCACTTTTCATTTGTAACTATTGCTTAAAATTTGAAATTGATTTCATGTGTGTGTGTGTGTGGAAAGAAAGTATTTATAAAGTGAATTGCTTGAATTTTATACTGACTAAAATAAAATAAATTTCCATTCTTTAATTGTACAGACTTTTTAACTTAATCTTAAAATTTTGAGGAAAATGAAAAGATAATAGTTATATAGATAATATATAGATATATAGTTACATAGATAATATTTCAGATAATGGTTTATTCTGAAATAAACTGGTTGGATTTATGTGGGAGATGAGAGGAAATAGAAATTGAGAGATACACCTGCCTTGCTGGAGGAAGGCTCCCAGCAATCTGGTGGAAAGCTGCCAGAGACTGGGGCTGAGCTACAGAAATATCCTTCTTCTAGAAGAGAAAATAAAATAAATTTTTTGCTATTTAAAATTTTTTTAAAGTATATGCAAATGTCCTTAGAATGATAGCATGATTCTGAATTAAGACATTAGCATGACGGCTCAGCTTAGTCTAATTAAGTGAAGTCTCTACTAGCTGATCATAAACAGATTAAAGCCGTCAGATGTGCGAGCGGTTTTCCATTGATTTCTGCAATTTGACTTAACTTTTTCGAGCCATTGTAATGCATGTATGTGGGAAATCTCTTGATAAATCATTAGCAAAATGCCTTAACCTTAGCATTACCACACGCTTAGAAGTTTTATTAATCTTGGAGAATGTTCTGTCCATCAATTAGGATTTAACAGTATACTAATTAGCATTCAAAGATTAAAGATGTTATTCTAATTTCTGGGGTTTTTTCATGATGCTTCTGAATTGCTAGCTCAAGAAGAAATGACTGCCAAAAAAAAAAAAAGTAGGGCGCCAGCCCCATATGCCAGAGGTGGCAGGTTCAAATCCAGCCCCAGCCAAAAACTGCAAAAAAAAAAAAAAAGAAAGAAAAGAAAAAGAAAACAGCAACTTGAAGTACTATATAAAGAAAAGAAGAAATGATCTATAGAAATACAAAGTTTCTGGAAATGAGCAAAGGTTCATCTAAGACAGTGGTTATCAGCCTTCCTAATGCCACAATGTATTTTCATTTTTAAAAAGAGGTCACAACCCACAGGTTGAGAACCGCTGATCTAAGATAATGAGTGTAGTCAGGCCATAGCCAGTGTGGTGACAGACAGCATGAAAGTTAAGTGACTTATATCTGGTCACAGCTCTACAGCTAAATAGATGGGTGGCCTGGAACCGTCCTTATGTAAAAATAGGAGGAATTGAAGTATTGATGATTTAATTTAAAGACTAGATATTAAGTGACCGGGTTTAATTGGATGTCTGTTTTAATATAAGAATAAAATGTTTTGGACATCTGTGCTATGGCACTTTTTCTTCAGCCAAAGCAACACCAAAGTAGATAAGAAAATCAACACACACACATGCTGAGCTTGCTTATTTTATCTGCCCTGGCTTTCTAGAAATGGCCTCTTTTAGCTTCAAATCGAACTCAGGAAAATACCTGAGAAGCATTAGATATTATATATGTTGATCTGTATCTGAACCAGTGAGAAGAAAAGTTAAAACCAAAAAACTCTAAAAAACAAATCATGTTCCTTTCAGTCTCACATAAATATAAAAACAATAGAAAACTGAAATAATCTTTGTATCTCTTAAGTTAACGGGGCAATTGATATCAACCACACTGGGGAGACTTTTTAAAGTAATTTAATCATATCTATATTGAATCTGTTTTATTGTTACTGTATTAGAGACATTATTATTATAGCTATTTTCTTTATTATTTTAACATGACTAAGACAGATCTTAAAAATAGTATTAGGTAGGTAAGTTGAATCACTTTAATTCGAACCTCGTAAATTTTTTATTTTATTTTTCCATCACTTTGATAGCAATGTGAGAGGAGATTTTAACGTTAATATTTTGTTAAGTTTTTAAATAAACGTGGCGTGCTGCTCACTTACTTGGTGATAGTTGGCTTTAGCTCACCTGTCATTCGCAGTGCTGTTACGCACACAATGTAATTCTTGATTGGTTTTATTTTCAGCGCCCTGTGGAGGTCAGTACACGGGGTCGGAAGGGGTAGTTTTATCACCAAACTACCCTCATAATTACACAGCTGGTCAAGTGTGTCTCTACTCCATAACCGTGCCAAAGGAGTTTGGTAAGAATTTCTTATTGATTTATTCCCACATTTCTTTTCACTATTAAATTTTCCTGCCATTTTGTGAGCCAGTATTCTAGCTCTTAGGAGAATAAATAATATTAAAGAAGACAAGTTGCATTTAAGTAGCAAGCTCTCTAAAAATGTTCTGCCTACGCTATGTTCATTATAATATTATTTTTACCATTGTGATACGACATGTTTAAATTCCCTTCCAGGTTTCTGATCCAGAATAAGCAGAGAATTAATTTGGCCTTGTTCTTATTTTTCTCCAAACTCATCCTCTCAGTTGGTGGCTTTTATGTGTAAGGAGTATTGAGAAGTGACGCGTGGGCTGGGAGAGCGTGGTGCATCTCTGTGCACCTGCCAACATGAAAAGTTGCAAATCTGGTCACGATGGGAATCACTGGATCCCTGAGCCAACTTTTGTGTGCTCAGAGATGTAGGAAACAGGCAGAATCCTATTTCACTTGGGGAAACTCAACTTTCTGAGTTTTGCTCCAAATCTGAACAAGTTTTCCGGAGTGACTTAGTCTCTAGAGCGGCCTCCTTGGGTGGTTCTGTACATGGCCTCCTCAATGCCCACACCTACTCTCAACCAGGAAAATTTGTCCTGTATTGGATTCTGTCTTGGAGTAAGCCAGAGAGTAGCATTTGCCATCTTGTGGACTATTTCCTTCTGTCCAATAGTAATATTAAAAACCCTGCATAGTTGAGATTTTTCTTTTCATTATAATGGCAATCACCTAGTCAGAATAAAAAGGAGATAAAAATTAAAATGTGGGAATGCATTTCAATTCTTGACAAGAAAGTTATTTTCTGGGTAAGAAGCTAGTATTTGGGAGACACATTATTTCTGTAAATGTCTCTTATTATTCATAAGCCTCTTAAAATCCCATGAAAACCTCCCCTGCATATGTATATTTTCTTTGTTGTGATACGTGGACAACAATACTTAGAACTGTGTCTAGATACAAAGCTTCAAGCTGGCTCAGATTCTCTCTACTGATGTTTCTTATTTAACCTCAGCCTTAATTGTGTATCTGAACCAATATATCTTTTCACTTAAATGCCGAGAACATGCTCCATTTACTTTATCATAAAATTCCTTTTACTTTTCCTTTCTGTAGATACAACAAAATGTACCTATCTCAGTGGGATGTAGCAGCACTATTCCATGATTTTGACTGAGTACAAAATTTTATTGTTATCATAACACAATTAAGCATCTTCAGCAGAACAAAAGGTCATGTTCCTACCCTAAACACGGATTGTAAATTCCCAGGGTGAGATGTGTAACAATGCAGATTCTCCTACTCTCTCTGAGCAGAGTCCGCTAGTTTGGAATAATGTGGTTACACTGAAAACTTGATGAAAATTCATTCTGCCATTTTTACGTTCTCCCCCCTTCCCTACTGTCTTCTGGGACATTTACTGACTAATTAAATAATTAATTCAAAAATTGTGAATAAAATATAGTCTGTGACCCTGATATGCTCATGGTGTGGGGTGTGAGGCAGATGAACTACCCAAACACAGTGGCTGATGTAACCACAGCCAGGTAGGGAGGGCACCACCTGTCCTGTCAACACCATCCCCCAGTGGGAAGTGATACTAAGGTGTTCAGAAGTCCAGTCTTGCCTTCACTCCCACCCTTTGCTATGAGTCTTTGCCACCAAATCCCCCCTTCTTTTTATCCCCTGTTAACCAAAGCAGACCACCTGCCCCAGTTGTCACCTCCAGACCACCTGCCCCAGTTGTCACCTCCAGAACTCTTGCTCTTCATAGTCAGTTCACTTACTGAAATAATTTTCTTTTTTTCTGTTCATTGAATTCTGGGGGGATTAGCAATATGTCCCTCATCCCCCTGAAACACTAGCTATCCCAAAGGCCGACATCCCCAGAACATCACACCTGCACTGTTTCCAGCTGCGGCACAGACAGCACTGGGCAGTTGATGTCTTTTACCAAATGAGTTTGGTCCTTTGGGTTGAGAGTATCAGTCACAGGTTGGAGCCCAGTTCAGTGACCCGAGGTTGGGAAGGCTCTGACCCCTCTCCAGAAGGAGCTGGGTGTTCCCAGCTGCTAAGGTCCTGGGACCATGTTCATGTCTTTCCATTCCTTTATTTGTAGTTTCTAGCATAGAGTTGATGCTCACTAACCATTTCAAGAAAAGTAGGAGCTATGTATGTATAATTCACTAATTAGAAGAAAGATCCAAGCATTCAGCTTCAAACATGCTAAAAAATTAATTAATTCTTGGAGGTGATGGGGTAGAGGTTTGTATAAGTGAAAGCTGTAGAGAAATCACAACTTCCTATTCCTCTCTCATCCCCAAGAAACCGGCTTCTTAGAGCACTTCTTCTCTAAAAAAAATCCACCTTGCCCCCATATCTCCTTCGCATTTGTCTCTCTAGGAAGTCATAAATTCTGAAAACACCTGCTCCATTATACACCTGTATAGATTTTGTTACGTAAGTACCTATGCGTGTTCACATGCACGCACACAGACACACTGCTGTTGGAGGTGGATTGCCGCCACCGTACTAACAGACAGTGATTCCTTCCCTTAGAATTCAGACATGAGCAACTAATACACACCCTGCCCTTTCTTCCTGCTAATGATTCAAAATGATTTCAGTGCTAACCTTACACATAAATAAGAAAGAGTTCATTGCTCATTGCTTATAAATAAATACTAAATCACAGGTTTTTCTAAATATTACAAAGCCCCTCTGTGTTGTCAATTCAGGAGCACAAGCATCAGTTACATCCAGTGTCATAAAATATGTAGTTGTATTGTATCTGAAGAAGGTGGGGTCACACAACTTACATAACCTGTAAGATAAGTAAAATTATAGAGTGGAATAATGAGCCCTTCCTGTGATATATTGCTAAGTCATGTGTTTAAATGAATTAATATCAATTTGGCTGTGTGTTAGTATGATTTGGTGTTATAAAAACCTTTTGTAAAGAATCTTAAATATCTCATCAAATCACCACAGGGCTTGAACTCTATCCTTCTTTTTTTCATTGAATAAAATGTCACTGATTGCTCAAAGATCAATGACTAGCTTTACAGATACTCTTCTAACACTGTCTCAATGTGCTATTTATTAAAGAAACAAAACAGTCCTCAGCATAACCAAGAAGCAAAATGAAAGCATTTAATCAACTGATAGCTGAAAAAGCAAAGAAAATAAGTTAATAATTAATTTTTTACAAGATTCTTAGGAGAATCAACCTTTGAGCCAATCAGTAAATGTAGGATAGTACAACCCAATCCTCACTACATTTTTTAAAGTATATTGTCCAACCCACCCCTTTTATTTGACAGTGGTGTTTGGACAGTTCGCCTATTTCCAGACGGCACTGAACGACCTGGCAGAGTTATTCGACGGAACACACGTGCAGGCCAGACTTCTCAGCTCGCTCTCGGGGTCTCATTCAGGTAAACATTCAAGATTTTGGCAGTTAATTCCATTTAGATAGCTAGGGTGATTAATTTTAGACTTGCCTTTTTCTTTGTTTTTATGAGAAATTTAATCATCTTTGAATTTTAATGTGTGTTTGAGATAATCTCACTTTACGTGCCAGATTTCAAAAGTATTATTTATCTCGTATATAAAACCATCTGCCTTTATCATTTACTTGCTAAAATTGTGGAAAATATAGTACTTGCCTCAGTAAAAGCGGCAAATATCCAAAGAGATAAAAAATTATCTTACATGTTTATTTTCTATTCCAACAGGAGATAAAAGCTATTAGCATTTTAGTCTAAATTATTCCAAACCTATAGATGCAAACATGTAGAGATTTGTTCCATCCGCACATGCCTAAGTGCCCACACGCACAGACACCAGGCATTGCTGCGCCCTGGCATGCCTGGGAACACATATGAGACCTCATGAAATGTGGGGTAGGATTTCCAACTTATTTTTTGTCCCATTCTTTCACTTAGAATGACACAGACATCTTTCTCTATCAAAAACATAAAGAGAGGGTATCCCAAGAGTCGCCCATAAATTCATCATACGTAGGGGAAATGGGAAATTTTAGCTAAAATTACTTTTATTTACAAAATATCTGTTACACAATTTTGCAAAATATTTGCAAAATATTACGTACCTTTCGGCCACCTCCTTGTATAATTTTATAGTGAATATTTTGTAAATAAAGATAAATTTTTTGTAAATGAAGATAAATAAATTTTGTAAATAAATTCTTTAGCTAGAATTTCCCGTTTCCCCGATGTATGGTGACCTTTGGGGTGCACTGTACATCAAGTGTGATTCCTTTGAGTTCTGAATTGTTAAGTATGTGGCACAGCTTATTTAATGGCCATTAAATAGGTGACCCAACCCTTATTTGTACTATTGCTGCATTTTCCTCATGTACTAAGTGAATCTTCCGAGTTATTTTTACCAAGTAAGGTATTTGCATCACAGCCGTCAGCCAGGTAAGGTTAAGATTTGGTTATTTACAATTGTTCACTATTTTGTTGTTAACCGAAAGTCTTAAGATCCAAGTTTGTTGTGTTCTAGCACTGTTGGGTGATGTCATGTCTGAGAATGCACCAGAGGAGGCATATTCCATGTGCCATCACATAGTAACAAATTCTCCCCTAGAAGCTTAAGCCAATTCGTGGACCTCTCAACAGTGCCTGAAACACTCTTCCTCACCTTGTGTGTACTTTAAAGGGCTAGAAATATACTTCAGATTTTTTATCAATCAGTTAAGGTTTTTTTTTTTGCTTTACTCAGCTTTATATTCTGAGACGTTTACTTAATTTTAAGTAAAATCCTAACAGGTAATTATCAAATAAAAGTGACTCGTCCTGAGTAAATGTTTTACTCAGTACCTGTCTCCTACATTACCAGTCAGTAAGTCCATTTTGATGCTTCCTTCAAAATCAAGCAAAAGTGAAATGCTGAGTACACTGTATTTTAACAGAATGTACAAGCAAAAAACAGTTTAAAAGTCTTTATAAAAGTGATACATTTGGATCTCAAGCCCAAAATATCTTTAAGGCTCAAAACTTGAATATAAAATTTCAAGTTAATTATTGTTTTCCAGAATACTGTTGTCCACCTCAAGGCTGTGTAGTTCACGGATCTCATGCATTATCTCTGTTTTTACTTACAGGTGAAACCTTACCTTTGGCTACGTCGAATCAAATTCTGCTCCGATTCAGTGCAAAGAGTGGGGCCTCTGCCCGGGGCTTCCACTTCGTGTATCAAGGTAACTGCTGCTCCCCGAGTTCCAGTGCTCTTGCCCAGCACTGCACACGCTGTCATTTACAGACAAAGCACTGAGAGGGCTAGGGTTGCACTTCCTCATATGGAACAAATTGAGAGTATTCATATATTTATAATAAAATTATTAATAAAAACATTCCAATTCTTTTGACACCTGAATTTGACATTTCTACCAGAAGGACTCAATAATCTCTCATTTATCCTACACTGTAAGGAAACCAATATTGGTCATGTTACCACTCACTCGCTCTTCATAGCTTGCAAAATAACTTCAAATATAATATTTCATCTAATTAAAGGAGGCATTATAAAATAGTTTATCTTTTAGTGACTGGTTAAAATGCATTCTATAACTCCATATCTTGTTATAAAAACTAACTTAAAAGCCAATTTAACAAAGCCAAACAAAATATTAAATCACTTGTGTGTCTATTATCCTGAGTATCTATTTTGTTTGTATATTTTTCAATTATCTCTTAGCCCTTTTACATCTTTATATATTTTTTTGAATTTAGGGCTTATTTAAAATATTTGAGACTGTTCCAAGATTCTGAAAAGTGAATAGTTTTTTCCTAATACATTTCACCTTTTTAAAAACATATGTATTACAAGAAATTAAAAAGGTATATGGTATACATCATTCATCCCTTTCAGAAGCACAGAACAAGTCTTTGGCTGGAATTTGTAATGGCTGTACTGATTGAGGTCTGAAAGAGCTTATCATCTTCAGAGAGAAACTGTTCCAAAGTAAGAAGCAATACTTAGTTTTTCTAGGTCTCAATTTTGCTGGAGGGTAGAGAGATTACTGGCCACTCTTAAATATTTTCTCAGAATTGGAAGAGAATTATCTCTTTGCAAGGGTGTCCTTCCTTTAATAAAGACTTCTCCAGAAAACACTTTTGACAATGCTGTTTCTGAAAAAGTTATGGAGAGTAACAATGCTGTGTAATTTATACATCATTTCTAATAGTCACAGTCTGCTGGGTGCATGCCCTCAGAGTAGTTCACAGTGAAGCCGTCCAGTTCTCAGCAGTGAGCTGACCGAGTAATGGAAGAGGGTGAGAAAGGCCTTCCCCAAGTCAGTAAAGAGCTCCCTGGTCCTATTTCAGTAGCAATTGATTGATTGCTGATCTTATCAAATTAAAAGCCATTACATTAGTTAAGTTTTGTTAAAATTTAAAACAATGACCCAGAATGTCTGAAAATGGGCTTTGTTAGAGGGTGGCATGCTTGAGTAGCCGACCTGGCTTAGTGGGCCCGTGTTGCTGTGAAGGGAATACCTGAGGCAGGTAATTTATGGAAAAAGGAGTTCCTTTCGACTCAGAGCTCTGCAGGCTGCACAGGAAGGGTTTTGCTGGCACCTGCTCCTGGAGGGCTTCAGGGAAGGCCACCGAGAGCAGGAGGAGCAACAGGGGGAGGGCAGCTGCCAGGCTCCTTTTAACCATCAATTCTCAGGAGACCTTTTTTACTGAGCCTGAACTCATTACCAGACCTTGCGTGAGGATCTGCTGCCAGGCCCCAGACACCTCCCACCAGGCCCCACCCCCAGCTTTGGGATCCCATTTCAACATTGAATTTAGAGAGGACAGACTTCCAGACGCAGTATCACTGCCACTTTCCCCTTCTGATTTTATTCAAATTCTGTGTTGCTTTGCAAAAGCAGGAACACAAACCAAAATTGGTGTGCCACGCAAAGAAACTAGACCACCTGGTTTAAGGACCTTTTTCCCCTTGGAAATATTCAAATTTCAGGCATTTTCTGCTTTTATAAGGAGCTTGTTTCCTGGGATTTTTGATGAAAATCTATCAGATAATCATATATAATATTTCATGAATTGGCCTGAGGCCGATTCCATCTTAAAATGTCATCCTCACAAAGTAGGTATAAAATTATGTTTCTTTATTTAAAGCAATGCTTTATCATTATAATGTATAAGACGTGGAAAAATAGAAGGAAAAGTCATAAACAGGAGGGACCTATTTATCTTGTACTTAAGAATATACAGTGACCCCGAAAGCTTCCCTATTCCATGCAGTTCTAATAACTTCTCTTTCTCGCATTGTCCCTACCACTGAGTTCATGCAAAAATTAATGTCTTTTTTTATCTAAACTAAATTCTTTGGAGATAAAGAACTGAGACCATAATGCAATTTATAAATTATTTCACACCAATGGGAAAAGTTTTTAATACATATAAAAAATTAGATTGAATATTACTTCTTGAAAGATAGTAGTTACAATGAAGCCTAGAGATTATTTGAACTCTATCCCAGAGAAATGTTCTGAAGAGTGTTTTTACACACCACTTACAGCTTCATACTTTCATAAATTATTAAAGACTAAAATTGCACAGGGAATAGATGATTTCCACGATTATAGGAAATCTAACCCTTGTGCACAGACAGACAATTTCATTATAAAGAACTGCCAGAGACTTCAATGACAAATATGTGTAGCAGTGTCCAGGTGCGAATCGGCCTGTGTGACTTCAGATGTGCAAAGACCAAGGTCTCTAGTGTTTTCCTCCCGGCCCCTGCATGCTGTGCTGCTTAATCATGCGGCATCTTAAACAGGGAGGACAGTACCGTCTTTCTGAGTCTGAGAAGACACAAAGGTACAGGGGCTTTGTGTAAAGTACCCTAATGAAGCTGTGCTGGTTGTCCATAGTGGTGGAAGGCCACCTTTCTAGACCATGAGAGAAGACGACCTCAAGAGCACCCACAGAAGGCTGCCAGCCAGGACAGGAGCTCTCCCGCCTGCCCTAGGGTGACTGTGACTTAGCAGTCGTAAAGAGCTTTGTGTGGCTTCTGTTTGGGGCTGTTTAATGAATTATCAGGGACACAAGGCATGCTACGGGGAATGGGCATGCACAATTCACACGTGTCCAGTTACGTAAGGAGTGACGTGGAGGCTGAGACATGTGACCTTATGCCACCAACCGAGTGACAACAGAGCCCCCTTCCCAGCTGTGGCTCAGGCCACCCCGGGTTCTTATCAGCACCAGTCCCTCAGCTGCTGTAGGCAAACAGCACATAGAAGCAGAAGCTTCGGTGAGAAGGTCTCCTGGAGAGGAACCTCACGACTCTCCCCTGAATGTTCGAGTGTCTCCCGGGACTCCCGGGCTCCCGGGCTGAACCCCAGTCTCATTTTCCTCCACGTAAGCAAGCTTCCTTGAAGAGGCAAGAGGAACACAGTTCTCGCTTTTAACAGTGAACGTGTTTGGCTTTGCACATTTTCTTTTAGGCAGCCAGCAAACAGTTTCCCTTTGTGTTTTCTAGCTTCTAGGAATTCCCTAAATGGACATGGCAGAGGGGCCTCCGGTAGCCTTCCTTGATCAAAATATATTCAGGGGAAAAGGAAGCCATGTTTTATATGATACTCCCTCCCAGCTCAGACACAGGGTGCACAGCTTATAAATGGGCCTTTTCAAGCATTTTCTGCTGGGTCACCAGCTCTGACACAGAACCCTATCTCCTGGCCATATCCAACACAGCCACAGCTGGGAAGGGGGCTCTGTTGTCACTGATATGTGCTGGTGGCATAAGGTCACATGTCTCAGCCTCCACGTCACTCCTTACGTAACTGGACACGTGTGAATTGTGCATGCCCATTCCCCGTAGCACGCCTTGTGTCCCTGATAATTCATTAAACAGCCCCAAACAGAAGCCACACAAAAAGCTCTTTACGACTGCTAAGTCACAGTCACCCTAGGGCAGGTGGGAGAGCTCCTGGACCATCTCCCCAGGAAGGGTCCTGGCTGGCAGCCTTCTGTGGGTGCTCTTGAGGTCATCTTCTCTCATGTTCTAGAAAGGTGCCCTTCCACCAGCCTCCCGGCTGTGCCTGAGACAACTCCCTGCCTCCCAGCCATGCCCAACACAGCTCCCTGCCTCCCAGCTGCCCAGTCTGAAAGACTCTCTTGCTTAAGTCTTTTCTAGAGCCTTCATATTGCCAAGACTGTCTTGTTAACGTAGTTAATTGAACAGCATTCTTAAAAATAAACAGAGCTGAAAGCATAAAAATACTTTTTTTTTAAAATTTTTTAAGTGTGAGTAGAGAGAGCGCACATGGAGAGTTTCTTCCCTGGGAGTTCCTCCGAGGTGTGTAGAGACATGTTTTAGTTGATTTTTCCCAGGATGCTTCTCTTTTTAGATGACACGAATTGTGAGACTGAATTGGTTTTCTACTCTAAGAAGGTCGCATTTTTTCTCAAGAGCTTATTAAATGCATACTTTCCACAAAGAAGACAGAGCATAAGTTTTCTTTGTAATTCAGCAATATGTTTGAATTCATTGACTCGTAATAGCTTGTTGAATCAGATTTTCAACTACAAGAGGGACGTGATTTTGAGGAATATAAAATGGCCCTTGGTCACTAACTGAAATAGGCACTGATTCACGTAGGTATTGCAAGTCACTCCCGTATGCATTCAGCGCTATTTCATAATAATTTCCTTGTCATTGCTCTTTCTACCGCATCTACACTAACAGAGGGAGGGCAGGAGACCCACGTGCACGGACCTGCTATTTAGGCCATTTGTGCTGGTGAGAGATGATCAACGAATCTGTCACGTTATGTTTTTGTGCAGTGCCCACTTTCAGTATCATACAAGCCCCAGAGAAAAGCATCTGGTCTTTGAAGCAGCACAGTGGTCTGGCCGAGAAGTCAATCATTCTACTCCAGATTCACCTTATTCCCTGCTCACTTTTCCGCTGCACTGATTTCAATTTTGTTTCACAGCAGTGTGAAACATTTACTAAAAAATAGAGAATAATTACAAGAGAGAACAGAATTTCTCTCTGCTGCTGTCTGAAATGTCCAGGTGAAGGGCAGCAACCCGCATATTGGCTGAGAAGGAAAAGTTATAGAACATTGTTTGATTCCCTCCCTCCTCCCCCGACATTACGTGGAGAGTTGATATCTCAATTTCAAAGCTTTGTCCTGTCCTTTTTTCCCAAGTACCTAAAACTGGTTTCTTCTCTTTAACTTTCCAAACTTCTTCCACTACAAAATTGTTCTCCAAAGTTTAATCCACGTATCATTCATTTATTGTTATTTTCCTTGAAAATGACAAATGTGAAGGTCCTGAAGAATCTGTTAATAGTGACATAATGCTGTGTTTCTCCTCATCTTTGTGAGCCGAGAATGGCAATGATATCCTGGAAATATATGAACAACAGACGGTGTATTTGAAGCCACTTGGATGAGTGGAACTGTTTCTACAAGGAGTGGGTACTTCCCAAGTAATCCACCACCACCGTTGGCAATGTTTCTTTGTATTCATAAAAAATCCCTGCGATGGTTGTGGGAGCTTCCATGCCTTGTGTTTTTTCCTTCATACCGTTTTCAACTGTAACAAAAATACTCAAACATATAAACATGACAAATATGATTTTAAGCTGTATTTTATTATAGGGGTTGAAGCTCCCTTTTCAGATCCTGATCTGAAAATCAGAATCCAAAATACTCCTAGATCCAAAACTTTTCAATATTGGTGTGACATCACAAGTGAAAAATTTCACACTTGACCTCAAGTGAAGGGTCAGAACTTTATTTCATCTACAAAATGACTAAAAACACGTCTGAGTTACTTTCAGGTTATGGAGATAAAAGGTACAATAAACAAAAATGAGTTTGGGGTTCAGTCTTGGATCCTGGCTCCAAGATATCTCATTATGCATATGCAACGTTCCAATATCTGTAAAATCTTGAAATTTGAAACATCCAATATCTTTTATAAGAGCTACTAACCTGATGGACTGTTACAGTTATTCTATATTTCACTTTTAATCATATGGGAAGAAAAGATGAGTTCTCATGCATTATTAATTTTCCACTATAGCTTTCAGATGGTCTGAAATTTTATGACCTTTTGCTCTCTGATTGGAAACACTTCAACACCTCATTGAAGCGCAGTTTAATCAAAACCACCTTCTGACTTACCTCTGAGAGCATTTCTTCCTTAGCAGCAGTGACTCCAAGGGTGTTGGTTATTGTTCAGATTCAATGAAAACAATAAGAATGATGCCATTGTGTTAAGAAAAGCAACATGAAGACAGAAGGATTTTTTTTTTTTTTGAGAAAGAGTCTCACTTTATCACCCTCAATAGAGTGCTGTAGCATCACAGTTCACAGCAACCTCAAACTCTTGCGCTCAAGCAATTCTCTTGCCTCAGTCTCCTGCCCACCATAGATGCCCACCACCATGCCTGGCTATTTTTGTAGAGATAAGTCTCGCTCTTGCTCGGGCTGGTCTTCAACTCCTTGAGCTCAGGCAATCCATCCACCTTGGCCTCCCAGAGTGCTGGGATTATAGGCATGAGAACTGCACCCAGCCAGAACAATTATCTTTAAAGAAGACAAGCACACAAGCACATTATCTCAAAGGACTGTACTTTTGGATGAAAAACTAAATTCAAGGACGGAGAAGCATGGGGTGCTGAGGACAGCGCACACACTGCAGAGGCCGTAACTGTCTCCAGAGAGTGTGTGACAGGCCTCTTTCCCAGCTATAGTATTTTCGGACTTTGTCCCATGCCCCTTTTGATAAATGGGGAAACATACTGTAGATTCTGGTATCCAGAGTAAGCAGCCATCTCACCCACACTGCACGGAGGCTCACCTGGCAGTGCCCACCGCCCAAAACTGTAAGACACACCCTGCCCCCAAAGGGACGGTTGTTCCTTCCAACAGCAAGGAAGACCACACGTCACAGAGGATCCAGGAAGGTCTCAGAAAGCCCCAGCAAGGCTTGTTTCAGTATCTGGGCTCATGCTGCGGAGTTCAGGGAGGTAGATTTTGCTATGGATTAGGTGATGTTGGGCCATTAGGGTATAGAATGTCTTAATTTTGGTCTAACAGGTAGAGAGACAGAGTAGGCCTCTAACTGTAATTAGTTAAGAACTATCATTTATGTTAATCAAGGTGGGGCTTCTTGGCCTCATTTTGAGGTTTGCCTTGTGCTGTTGATTCAGGAAGCATAAATACACATGGTCTCAAGAGAGTGCCCATGGGCGCTCTTGGTGCCAGGAGATTGCCAGATGCCAGATGCCAGAACTTGTCGTTTTTGCCTCCTACATTTAGGCAGAATGATGTCCTTGCCAGCTGGGATAATTTTTTGAACATTGCTCTTTGTTGCTTGATTTATTTATTTATTTATTTATTCTAGTTCATTTAAGTAGAGTGCCCCCTTGAACCACATACCCTCTCACTAAATGCTGAGTGACGACCCAGGGATGCACAACCTGCCTCCCACCCCTCACCAGGGAGAGTTGCAGGTGTGAAAATAAGACATTGCAGAACAGAGCAAGGTGGTGGCCAGGATGGCCCAGATGTCACTAGCCTTGCTCCCAGCAGTGACATCCTAGAGACCTCTCCCTTCCAAAATGAATAGTTTGATTCTGTGTTTCCCATGCTCACTTGCTAACTTTGTTTTTACTGTAGTAACAGGAGATCAACCCTCCTGACTATTACCTGAGAGGGCAGAGTTGCCCTCCTGACTGTTACCTGTGGGGGCAGTGTTGTCCCCTGACTGTTACCTGTGGGGGCAGTGTTGTCCTCTCGACTGTTACCTGTGGGAGCAGTGTTGTCCTCCCAACTGTTACCTGTGGGGGCAGTGTTATCCCCCGACTGTTACCTGTGAGGGCAGTGTTATCCCCCCACTGTTACCTGTGAGGGCGGTGTTATCCCCCGACTGTTACCTGTGGGGGTGGTGTTATCCCCCGACTGTTACCTGTGGGGGCGGTGTTATCCCCCGACTGTTACCTGTGGGGGCAGTGTTATCCCCCGACTGTTACCTGTGAGGGCAGTGTTGTCCTCCTGATTGTTACCTGTGGGGGTGGTGTTGTCCTCCAGACTGTTACTTGTGGGGGCAGTGTTGTCCCTCGACTGTTACCTGTGGGAGCAGTGTTATCCCCCGACTGTTACCTGTGAGGGCAGTGTTATCCCCCGACTGTTACCTGTGAGGGCAGTGTTGTCCTCCTGACTGTTACCTGTGGGGGTGGTGTTGTCCTCCAGACTGTTACTTGTGGGGGCAGTGTTGTCCCCTGACTGTTACCTATAGGGGCAGTGTTGTCCTCCTGACTGTTACCTGTGGGGGCAGAGTTGCCCTCCTGACTGTTACCTGTGGGAGCAGTGTTGTCCCCTGACTGTTACCTGTGGGGACAGAGTGGTCCTCCCGACTGTTACCTGTGGGGACAGAGTGGTCCTCCAGACTATTACCTGTGGGAGCAGTGTTGTCCTCCCGACTGTTACCTGTGGAGACACTGTTATCCCCCTACTGTTACCTGTGGGGGCAATGTTGTCCGACCGACTGTTACCTATAGGGGCAGTGTTGTCCTCCTGACTATTACCTGTGTGGGCAGAGTTGCCCTCAGACTGTTACCTGTGTGGGCAGAGTTGCCCTCCGACTGTTACCTGTGGGGACAGTGTTGTCCCCCGACTGTTACCTGTGGGGACAGTGTTGTCTCCCAACTGTTACCTGTGGGGGCAGAGTTGCCCTTCCGTCTGTTACCTGTGGGGGCAGTGTTGTCCTCTCGACTATTACCTGTAGGAGCAGTGTTGTCCCCTGAGTGTTACTTGTGGGAGCAGGGTTGTCCTCTCAACTGTTACCTGTGGGGGCAGTGTTGTCCCCTGACTATTACCTGTGGAGGCAGAGTTGCCCTCCGACTGTTACCTGTGGGGGCAGTGTTGTCCTCCTGACTATTACCTGTGGGGGCAGTGTTATCCCCCGACTGTTACCTGTGGGGACAGTGTTGTCCCCCGACTGTTACCTGTGGGGGCAGAGTTGCCCTCCCGTCTGTTACCTGTGGGGGCAGTGTTGTCCTCTCGACTATTACCTGTAGGAGCAGTGTTGTCCCCTGAGTGTTACTTGTGGGAGCAGAGTTGTCCTCTCAACTGTTACCTGTGGGGGCAGTGTTGTCCCCTGACTATTACCTGTGGAGGCAGAGTTGCCCTCTGACTGTTACCTGTGGGGGCAGTGTTGTCCTCCTGACTATTACCTGTGGGGGCAGAGTTGCCCTCCTGACTGTTACCTGTGGGAGCAGAGTTGTCCCTCGACTGTTACCTGTGGGGGCAGAGTGGTCCTCCTGACTGTTACCTGTGAGGGCAGTGTTGTCCCCCAACTATTACCTGTGGGAGCAGTGTTGTCCTCTCGACTGTTACCTGTGGGGGCAGTGTTGTCCTACCGACTGTTACCTATAGGGGCAGTGTTGCCCTCCTGACTGTTACCTGTGGGAGCAGTGTTGTCCCCTGACTATTACCTGTGGGGGCAGAGTTGCCCTCTCGACTGTTACCTGTGGGGGCAGAGTTGCCCTCCTGACTGTTACCTGTGGGAGCAGAGTTGTCCCTCGACTGTTACCTGTGGGGGCAGAGTGGTCCTCCCGACTGTTACCTGTGAGGGCAGTGTTGTCCCCCAACTATTACCTGTGGGAGCAGTGTTGTCCTCCTGACTGTTACCTGAGGGGGCAGTGTTGTCCCCCAACTGTTACTTGTGGAGGCAGTGTTGTCCTCCTGACTGTTACCTGTG
>NW_003852509.1:3313976-3317817 GCF_000181295.1 Otolemur garnettii
ACTATTATCTGTGGGGGCAGAGTTGCCCTCCCGACTGTTAGCTATGGGGGCAGTGTTGTCCCTCAACTGTTACCTGTGGGGGCAGTGTTGCCCTCCTGACTGTTACCTGTGGGGTACTGTTGTCCCCCAACTGTTACTTTTGGGGCCAGTGTTGTCCTCCTGACTGTTACCTGTGGGGGCACTGTTATCCCCCAACTGTTACCTGTGGGGGCAGTGTTATCCCCCAACTGTTACCGGTGGGAACAGTGTTGTCCCCTGACTATTACCTTTGGGGGCAGAGTTGCCCTCCTGACTGTTACCTGTAGGGGCAGTGTTGTCCCCCGACTGTTACTTGTGGGGACAGTGTTGTCCTCCTGACTGTTACCTGTGGGCGCAGTGTTTTATGGCAGACCCCCAGCACTTGCTCTCATTATGTAGCAGAAACCTCTTACCCATTGCAGGGTAACTCCCCACTACCCCTCCCCAGCCCCTCCTGGCTACATTTGTGCTCAGCTTCTATGAGCTCCCCTATCTCAGAGGCTTTCATCTAAGTAGAACAATGCAGCACTCTGGGCAGCTTTTTTCAGTTAGCATAGTGTCTTCAAGGTGCCTTCCTGGTCTTCTTTCTTTTTTTGTTTTTTGAGACAGAGTCTCACTATGTCACCCTGGGTAGAGTGCTGTGGCCTCACTCTCCCAGCAACCTCAAAGTTTTGGGTTGAAGCGATTCTCTTGCCTTAGCCTCCCAAGTAGCTGGGACTACAGGTGCTACCCAGAATGCCTATTATGAACCCTAAAGCTGACTTGGTATCTTGTCTAGTCACAGACACTGAAGCTGACTCAGCATGTTGTCTCATCATGGACACTGACACCCACTCAGCATCTTGTCTCATCGTGGACACTAACGGTGACTCAGCATCTTGTCTAGTCATGGACACTGACAGTGACTCAGCATCTTGTCTCATCATGGACACTGACAGTGACTCAGCATCTTGTCTCGTCATGGACACTGATGCTGACTCAGTATCTTGTCTAGTCATGGACACTGACAGTGACTCAGGATCTGTCTCATCATGGACACTGATGCTGACTCAGCATCTTGTCTTATGGACACTGATGCTGACTCAGCATCTTATCTAGGCATGGATACTGACACTGACTCCGCATCTTGTCTACTCATGGACACAGACACTGACTCAGCATCTTATCTAGGCATGGACACTGACCCTGACTCAGCTTCTTGTCTCACCATGGACATTGACACTGACTCAGTATCTTGTCTAGTCATGGACACTGATGCTGACTCAGCATCTTGGCTGCTGTGCATGGTGCTTCAGTGAACATAGGAGCTCAGGCATTTCTTTCTTCCTTTTTTTTTGATCTTGATTTCAATTTCTTCTAATTTTAATTTTATCATTACATAAAAATGGCCATGTTATGACAAATTTTATTTAGAGGGTTTTCTCACTAGACTCTAAGATTTTTGAGCATAAATACAAATTGATAGTCATCCTATTGATGCTGGCATGATGGTTTGGGTGATTAGTTAATTTTAATTGCTTAAATGTTTTTAGTCTGTGGTCATGAGGTATCAGTTCTCATAAGCCCTATTTTCCTCATTTGCAATGAGAACACAGAGGTGGTCCTTGGGGTTGATGCGAGGGAAGTGTAGATGGGAAAGTTCTCCCCTAGTCACTCTGTTTGGAGATTGACAGAGGCATTATCATTGATAACTCCTACCCCTGCACTGACTCTCCTTAGATACATATTAAACTTGTTTTCAAGGCAATATCTTGACTTCTTTGATGGTGATACAAACGACTTCTCTCTGTGTTTCTCCTTTAGCTGTTCCTCGAACAAGCGACACCCAGTGCAGCTCTGTGCCTGAGCCCAGATATGGAAGGAGAATTGGTTCTGAGTTTTCTGCAGGTTCCATTGTCCGATTTGAGTGCAACCCAGGCTACCTCCTGCAGGGTTCCACGGCACTCCTCTGTCAGTCAGTACCTAATGCTCTGGCACAGTGGAATGACACAATCCCCAGCTGCGTGGGTAAGGAGCATCCATGGGCATGATACCTTGTTCAGATATGGGGACCACAAGTTCTCAACACTGCCCATGAGCTGCCCTCTGTTCAGTCCACATAAGCCCATCATGCTCATGGCCGCTATAGAGCACATTTTATTTTACTATAAATAATCCAGTAGTAGCCAAACCCTAAAAATTACTCTGTTCCATAAAACAACTCATCAGATTAACCAGGAAAAAGCATGTTTTCCTTCTCAATGCTCATTAAGTATGCTATCAATTCTAAAGTCTTGGATATAAAACATACTTTCATTTTAGGGAAAAATCATTGTAATTTAGATTTGCAATATCACTTATGCAATGTCCTTTTAATAAATCAGTGCTGGTGAGTGTTTGAGAAGTAATAGGTTGATGCCCCTGAATAACAATGACATTGTTAGTTATAGTTTATTTGCTTCATTTGTGTAGAAAACTCTAGTGCCATCATGATTAGCACTTGAATTCATTTGTACATTTTCACTGCCTTTTCTCTTCTCTGGACTTGCTCATAAATCCCATTAACACCACTTGGAGTTGTGTGTCTGCCTAGAGAAGAGAATATTCTGCCAAGGTCATTAAATTACAGTGGACAAATTATTCTAAACACAGTTCACATCCAAAATTCCATTTTGGGTACAGTCCCTTCTTAGAGAATTGGGAAAGATTTATTTATGCATCCAAGGTCTTCAACTTAATACCATAATAGATAATAATCAATGATAGCATTAATTTTAAAGAGAACAGACTAAATTTTATCTCTGCTAAAAATGTCACTTAAGTATTGTAGTCCATGTAGAGTTTGTCTCACTATCTGATCACACAGCCAAGGAAAAGTTAATGCCAAAATGTTGTGTTGTTGGACTTCCCTTTTACTAAATACAGTTGTGTCTTCCAGTCCCCTGCAGTGGCAATTTCACTCAGCGGAGAGGTACAATTCTGTCCCCTGGCTACCCTGAGCCATATGGTAACAACTTAAATTGCATATGGAAGATCACAGTGACAGAAGGGTCGGGAATCCAGGTAAGTCCTTGAAGTCCAGAGTCTACACACAGGGTTTAGCTGGGGTCCCCGGGCTTCTCTCTCTGTCTGTCTCTTCTCTCTCTTCCTCCCTCCCTTCCTTCCTTATTCCTCTCCTCCCCTACCCTCACCCTTCCCTCTCCACCCCTCCCTTCCTCTCCTCTTCTTTCCTTTTTCATTTTGTATTGGTTATTTTAAACACATCAGTCATAATCTGTTTCCCTAGTCTTAATTTTTCTACAAAATGCCTCTAATCATGTTTCTATATTTGTAATAAAAATTATCAATTGTTATAGTATAAAAACTATCACAAGTGTCATTTTTATAAATTGTGGAATGTTCTTTTATGGTTTATTTTCTCTGATTTTGCCACATATATGTATAAGTGTATATGTGTGTGTGCCTACATATGTAAAATGTGTATATACATATGTATATATGATATAGACACATATATGTATGTATACATGCACACACACCAAGCCTCATCTGATTAGACTAATGCTGTTAAGCCAGAAATAAATATTAATGCAGTGCTATGGTTTGGTAGATCCAAGTAATAAGCTTTGCCACAGAGCAGAACTGGGACTCCCTGGAGATCCATGATGGTGGAGACGCAGCAGCACCCAGGCTGGGAAGCTTCTCAGGTAAGATATTTGTGAACCAGAATGTGTAAATGCTTAGAAAACAAAACAAGCAGCATTTGGCATGGGCATTTCTTTCTTTCTTTCTTTTTTAAAGTGCTCAATAGATTTTTTTTCACTTTTTTTTTTTTTTTTTTTTT
>NW_003852509.1:3318395-3332809 GCF_000181295.1 Otolemur garnettii
GGATTCGAACCCGCCACCTTAGGTGTACGTGGCTGGCGCCTTAGCTGGTTGAGCTATAGGCGCCGAGCCCCAATAGATTTTTTTAATGAATGAAATAGTGAACAAAGAAAGAGTGATTTCTATGATACTTCTTGCTCTATAAGAGCCAAGTCATAAATGCTTAGTCACATTAAAGTTATTTTTCTAACATGGTACAGAAAGGTCAGAGTAATTGACAAGTACACATTGTCAAGATGAAGCTTTCTCATAATTTGTATAATTCATATGTAGCCCTAGCAAGTGAAAATTAATCAATGGCTGGCTCCTCTGTATTTCTATTTGCATAATCTCTAATTTATTAATTTTTTATTTTTTAATTATTTTTTATTAAATTATAACTTTGTACATTGATGCATTTATTGGGTTCAGGGTACTGCCTTGATATAGTAAAATGCTATACATTGGACTAAGTAACACATCCATCACAATTATACTCATTTCTTAATAGTTTTGAAATGTACCATTGCATCATGCACATTAGGTGATGTACCCCCAAATGCCCTCCCTTCTCCCACATCCCCCCTCCCCTCTCCTCTTAATGGCTCCCTGATAGCTTCTCTAATGTTGAAAGGCTTGGAGCAAGATTCAAGAACACAGGTGAGACAAAGAAGGCTGCCTTCTTCAGGAGTGCTAGGTAGCTCCGCCTCTAGGTGTGGCAGGTTCTCGGGCTGGCGGTATAGGGAGAACATGTGGATAACACTGGGAGATCTGGACCAGGCTGATGTTAGGAGACAATTCTAGGCTCTGAAAATGGAAGGCCCAGGAGGAAATAACCCGGGAAAATTGTACGGTGTCATGGGCCACCGTTTGGCCCATGATCTACAGCTTTTTGTCACATAGGAGTTGTAGAAAATCTTAACCCTAGACACAGATGCCACCCTGCTCATAAGTAGTCAGACCTGAAGTTTTAGCCAACACATTCCCATCCTCTCTTGCTCTTCCACACACCTCAGGCACTCACACATAGACCTGTATTCAAGATTCTCCTTTCAAAATGCCTGGGCAAGCCTTCCCTCCCTGAACTTTACTCAGATCTTGATGTTGTTTTCTTTCTTTCATGCCAGCAGCTTATCCTGCCTGTACACAGGAGACGGTCTATGTGGCATTACCACATTCAGCTTCGCTAAGGGGGATCATGATTTCCTGAGCACTCAACGTGCAGGCTGCACATGTGTATTGTAATGTCTGTTTCATTTGATCCTGAGCATAGCACTGTGAACTAAGCTCTGTTGCTATCCTTGCTTTCCAAATGAAGAGCAAAGATTAGGCATTACAGAATTGTCCAAGAAGACACATAAAAATATTTTTTTGAGTCCCTCTGCTCTACAGTAGAGTAGTCCTTCCAGCTCACTGGCATTGTTGCCGGAAGACAAGGGCCTGATGGAGAAGGAGAATCACCTGAACAACAAAATATGGAGGAAGGACTTTATTCCAGCTGCCAGAGCCATGGAGGACTAAGGTCCAAAAATGGCCAAGCTCCCCGACTGGCTCTGTCTTTTCCTTTTTATCTCCAGCCAAGGGTTCCTTGTCCACAGGTACCCTTGCCATTGGTCAGTATGACTAGAACTGGAGAAGCAGGCTCAGGTTTGTACAGAAGCAGAAGCAAGCATTGGTTTCCAGGTCCCATGAAGTTAAGTTTCTACAAATTCTTAAGAGCTGAGTCACTATGGGAGGACTTTGTAGGTGTGTCCCTGGGGCTTCTGTGAGAAGCCTTTTGTTTTTTTAGACTTTATTTTTTCTGGGTATCCTCTCTCAGCATGAGTTCTGCCCTGGTTTGTCCCCACAGCAGAGGGAGGCTGGAATTTCCTTTTTAACTGCATACATCCTTTTACTACACATCCCCATTCTATTCTTACTTAACAGCTTTTTTAGAAAAAGAAAATGGCTGGGGTGTAGGTCATTTATACTGTCTGCCTCAACTCTGACTTTCTAACTTTAAATGTTCAGGGATTTCATCTTCAGCTGTCAGCAGATAAAAATATGCTTCTATACAGCCATGACCATGACTATTTAAGGTGATGGGCAATGAGATGCCTGTCTAACATTTTATTGTTACTTACCACCCATAATCTACATTGTAGTATTGATGTGTTTGTAGTATTGATATCTTTTGAAACTCTTATTTCAAGCCTGTTCTTCAAGTTTAATCTCAAGGGCTGACTCTACTGTACGGTTTCTCTAATTTCCCCTGGATAGAGACCTCCTGTAATAGTTCAGTCCAGCATATGATTTCTTAAAGCACCTATTATATATCTAACACTCTGCTTATTAGGAACAAAAGATAAGAACTCTGTCACTGAAAATAGTAACAAAACACAACTTTAAAATTTATATGTAGGTATCAAAATATAATCTAATTATAGCATTTGGTACAAAAGCAGTATTACTGGTACTTGTTGGATGTTACAGTAAGAGAAAAAGTAGTATTTTTTTTACAAATATTTGGGTGGGGAAAAAGGCTTTCTGAAAAAAATTTTAAAAATAATAGATTAGTAAATTATGGTCAGAGAGATCATAACGTGAGAAGAAATACTCTAAGTAATGACAGTCAGGCAGGTCTTTGCTGTCTCTGTGTTCAAAATACTCAAATTTGGAATTGCACTACTCATCTTTGTGTAACATACCCTTATATTCGCTAGACATTTAAACTTCTTGAGAAAATACATCATTTCTGTGGGTCATGCACAATTTCTAACACCTATCATACATTTCACAAATTAGTTTGTGAATATCACTCTATATTCTATTCTTCTCTTAAAGGAACTAGCATTATTTTGGAGAAATGCTCATTTCAAGACTATAATAGCAAAAAATACAGTATAAATCCTTTTGTATGAAATGAATCTATGAATGAATACTGACATAATAGATCAATTAATGAATAAAATGAATAAGGGACAGAGCTTTCCCTTGATCCAATATGTTGCCTAATCAAGAGGGAGGGATGACAGAATTAGTCATCATCTGGGAATCTTTGCAGTAATAGTAATGATCAATTCAGGCCGAGACATCTTGAATGCTACACAGGGAGTAAAATCTAAGTGAGGAGCTGGGTAATCTTAGTCCTCACACCTGTCCCCACCTAATCTTCATTCGTTAACAAGCAGAAAAGTAATAACTTCAGAGAGGAGAAGTCCAGCAGACCCCCCTTTTATCAAGTGAATTAGTGGGACATGCTACGCACTGAGAAATTGGCTTGAAAAAATAAAAGCTTGATTGGTGGTCACATTGCAATTGCTGTGGTGTAAACACATCACAGCTGACTTCAAGTGGCCAGCATGTCACTGAGCAGTGTTGGGAAGTGATGTCAGTGTCAGCTCCTGCAAGTCGACTTGAGCCAGCTGCCTCCCAGCAGAGGAGTTGGTAGATAAGATGTCCTAGGAAGCATATGCGCATCCTAGATCAATAATCTAACTCAGAAGGTAAGGCGTGCATCTAATCGTGAAGAGCATCAACTCAAATTGAAAAGAAATTCCATAAAGAACTTGTTTGTATATTTTTTCATAAGCGTTGAGTTCATAAAAGACAAAGAAAAACCAAAGAACTCTTCCCGCCAGGAGAAAACTAGGGACATAACGCTGACTGCAGCAAGCAACCCCATTAGGGTCCTTTGCTACTAGAGCCGTTATGAGCAGACGGAGGAAATTTGAATGAGGTCAGTGGATTAGATGGTCATGTTGTATTGATGTTAGTTTTTCTGATTTTGAGAAATGTTTTAAGAAATGCATACTAGATTTTACAAGAAATAATTCATCATGTTTGTAACTTGCTAGCAAATGGTTTAGAATAAAATAATTTCACATATACATCTGTATATGTATAGATATATGTGTATATGTATATGGTAGAGAGATATTAATACCTTTAGAAAAGATAGTGGATATTTCAGAGTGTTTTACTTATATACTTGTTACTTTTAAGTGAGAAATTAAAAATTTTGAAGTTAGCTTTTAAAAATGCTTGATGTCAAAATACTCAAATTAGCCATGAAGTTTGTACATTTTAAAACATAATCAACATTTAAACTTCTTTCTTCCTGTGGTACTTTAAAAATATTGTAAAAGAGCTATTAAACCCATTTTATGAATTAATTGTTGAATAAAAACAAACAAGAATGAGTCAGTGTAAGAGGAACATATTTGAGGAAAATGGTTTATGGATGCCAAACATTCAGTGTTTTATTTTCTATTTTCATCTGGTCAGGCATATGTGGGTAGGTCTTCCGGTGTAAGCCATTAGCATAGCTTTTGGAAGTAGGAAGGTTATACATTATAAATGAATACAATAGAGAAAATGCATACATATTATAACTGACAGTTATCAAAGAGAAGTGAATACTGGTGTGCTGAGAGTAATTCTGTGTTATGTGTTGTTCTACCCAGGTCACAGCGAAACAATGTGATCAAAATGTTGCCACCCCTGTGGCAACATTAAAAAAATCACTCAGCAGCATGTATAAGAATCGTATAGTCCAGGGGTCCTCAAACTTTTTAAACAGGGGGCCAGTTCACTGCCCCCAGACCGTTGGAGGGCTGGACTGTGGGCCCCAGGAGGAGTTGGCTGCTAAGCAGGACAGGCAACGGTGGCAAAAACACCTGGAGAGCTGGATAAATGTCCTAGGTGGGCTGCATGTGGCCCATGGGCCATAGTTTGAGGACACCTGGTATAGTCCATCATGAGAAGATCCCAAGGTGGAACCCTCTGCTCATATGGTTCCCTCTATCCAGCTAAGACTTGGTGTCAGGGGCTACAGCATCTTCCCAGCCTCTAGGTGGTCCAGCTGAGGGTGGGTGCCTGGGTCCACAGCTTCTTCCCAGCCTCTAGGTGGTCCAGCTGAGGCTGGGTGCCCGGGTCCACAGCATCTGCCCATTCTCTGCTCAGGTGGTCCAGCTGAGGCTAGCTGCCCAGGTCCATAGCATCGGCCCATTCTCTGCTCAGGTGGTCCAGCTGAGGCTGGGTGCCCGGGTCCACAGCTTCTTCCTATTCTCTGCTCAGGTGGTCCAGCTGAGGTTCGGTGCCTGGATCCACAGCATTCTTCCCAGTCCTTCTACTAATGGGTTTCTGCTGTGCTCTGTGCCACCTGGGCCATCCAGATGCAGCATCATATAGAGGATAGCATATGACTGTATTCTGCAGGAGGAGTCCAAATAGGAGTGTCATTCACGAATTGACTTACTGCAATTAATAATCACATTTGCAGGGAACAGGATAATTCTCAAATCACTCTCATTTGTACAACTCATTCATCATGCACATATAAAAGACTTATTTGTCTTTATTTAATAGAATTGGAACATAGTAGAATATTGTTCAGTGCTTTTGGTGATACAGACAATTTGTGTCAGAGCCAGACTGGAAGTCTGTTTTCCGATCCCAGTGCAATACACCCATGGGAGGTGGACAACCACCACTACAGCAAAAAAAATGCAACAACGGATATTGCATATCTGCCTGGGAAATTATTATGCTGGGGCCTAGGGGTAATTAAATAAATTTTGAGAATATATAAGCTATTGTCTCATGTCCCAAAGACAGAACAATTGAAAAACTGAACCAAGCGTGAAGTGAGAAGTGAAGCCATACATTTGAATTTAGAGAAGAGAAGATTTATCACGATATCCATGGGTGGGCTGGTGGCTTTCATGGAGGAGGGGACACCTGAGCTGATGCTCCAGCCGTGGTAGGAGATCGCAAATGGAAAGCAAAGAAGGAAAGTAACTCTTAAAATGTTTTATATTAATAGTTAAGTAGAATTTAAGAAAATGGGAAAGTCACTGATTACCACAAATTACAGTTAAAACTAGGCTAAAAGTACTGCAATTGATTTAATAAAAATATATTTGGGTAAAATATTTAGATTCATAATAATGTCTTATTATTTCTAAAAATATTATCTGAAAATGCAAAAATAACTCAATAGAGACAATAGGCACCACTTTATACACTGAACAAAATAGCTTAAGGTGGGTATTTTTGAAGGGTGTTGAGTTGGGCTGACCCACGGTGCTGTTCACGCCACTCCACGTTCCCGCTCCCACTTCCCCACCTCCCCCCCTTCCCCCTCCAGTCTCTTTCCAAGGCTGTGGGTGGGCCTTGCTTTGAGCTGAGCAACCAACACATAGCTTATCGTAGAGGCTGAGGCTGGGATGAAGGGTGCACCTCGGAGACGTTAATCTTCATCCTGGAAACAGGTCAAGTCACTGCCCTCACAGCATTCTGCCACCTGTGCTCTGTTATCTACTATGGAGCCACCTGTGTTCATGATGTTTGCTGGCCAGCAAGGATAGGCTTACAGTGTGTTCCCTACAATCACCCGGTTTGAAAAATTATCCATGTCTGTCCATGAACCTGTATGTCTATCTAACCAAGGTCAAACGACAAGGAGCTACATCTGCAAGCACCATGCGACACACGCTTACTGTGTTTTTACAGTGAATTATGCGCTAACAATTCAGGCCTAAAAGGACCCCCCACAGCCAGCCACTCTTGGCAACAGGGAAAATGGATTGAGGTGCAGATGCTGAATTGCAAGCAGGGAATCCACAGCCCAGCAGGAGGTGCCCGGGCAGCACACGCCAGACGCACACGCAGACCCTGAGCCTGTCCAGAAGGAGTGGATGAGGAGTGCTATTTTTTTCTCACTGTCCTACTTTCAACACATTCTGGGAACAGTTTGTGGACTGATTGGCCAAACATGCCAACATTACCAGTTAAGGCACATGTGCCAACTCAGTGTAAACCCAGATTCCTTTTGCCAGTCCAAGGCCAGAGAGAAGCCCTTGTTATGTCTTCAGAATGAAACCAACAGAAATTCCTTTGCATTTGCGGCGACTATTTCATCTCATTCCACTAGTATTTTTTTCACAGCTCCATTCTAGAGAAAATTAGGTGTCCATTCTTGGGTCTAAAAGCAGCAGGTGTCTGTTCCCAGGGGTAACCCCCTCCCCTTGCTTTAGTCACTGAGACAGCAGGGAGAGGGGAGGATGGCGGACGCTGGGTGTCACAGTGTATGGCACAAGCCTAGGGGGCAGAACACTATTCTAAGAGGGACTTTACCTAACAAATGCAATCAGTGGAACCTAATTTTTTGTACCTCCAAGGAATCCCAAACAATTTTAAAAAAGAAAAAATTTCAGCTTTTGAGAGCAGAGAGGAAGGTGGGGAAGGCTTAGCACTGACGGGATTGGAGCAACTGACAAGGAGGAGTTTAGGGAGCTTCCTGGAGCTGGGTTTCCTCCAGGAAGTTAGGGGAAGACTGAATTCCTTGCAGCACCTCAAGGAAGTGGCAGAACCTCAGAAAGAAAATGGTAGCAGGACGCCCTTGGGAAGGCTAGATTTGGGGCTGGGAAATTGTCAAAGAGCATGGTGTAAAGGGGTGCACAAAGGCCTCGAACTGCTCAGATTCAAGGGGCTGTGTGAGCATGTGTGAAATAAATAGCCGAGGACCCCACAGTTGGCTGCCTTGAGGAAGAGAATGAATTCCCAGTAATGATGGAGATTAAATTCCTCCACTCCACACGATGAATTCTCCAAGTGAAATGAAGTTGATTTAGAATTTTGTTGGAAGGTGTTTCTTATGCCCATATCTAGTAATAAATTTTGCAAGCATCACCTAGTTGTGAAAAGAGTGTTATATTTTGTGTGCAGAATGAATGTTTATGGAGATGGCCAATAACAATTTTGCAGACTGATGGGTGACATTTCATCAGTCCAAGCAGATGAGGGGATGATAACAGGTAGAAGACTAATTACAGCTGTAGCAGTTTCATATTGTGAATGGCAAGATAGTGGTTGGCTTATCATAGGATTTAATGAAATGCAAGTCTTTGGGCCTCTTTCCTTGTCAGGGAAGGTTCTGCTTTATATCCAGTCAGAGATTAATTAGTATGGTTGGAGAGGTGGTTAATGGGTTTTATCTGGCCAATAAACACATGTTTGCTGAACGAACAAGGGAGTGGCTTAATTAGGGTGGCGTCTGAATGAGGAGGAAAGAATGAAAAACAGACCCGAGGAGAAGGAAGGAGCACCCCGGGCCTGTGATCACAGGGGCACCTTGACACCTTGAGACAAGAATGGTAACTTATGAGGTAACTTAACTCAATAGTTAAGTTACTACTGAGTACTGAGTACTGAGAACTTACTGAATAGTAAGTACTGAGAAGAAGCTAGAAATGCAGGCAGCAGTCAGACCACGCAGGTCTGAAGGCCGAAACGTGGCCCTCAGGTGATCAGGAATCTAGGAGAATTCTAACACGACTTCATCATCCCTTTTTTAAAAGAGTGTTCTGAGTACGCAGTAGAGGGTGAGTGGGCAGATTGAGGAAATGTGGGAGGAGATTATCGCACTCATCCTGGTCAACGGGGCGCTGCCAGCCTGCTCCAGTGACAGCAGTGAAGATGATGAGATGAAATGAGAGAAAGGGATATGGGAAGAGGTGCAGGACGCAGGTCAGCTGGGACCTGCTGGCTCCTTGGGGGGCAGTGCCGGGTCATAGACAGGGAGGGAGCCTCAGTACAAGGCATAGGTAGCTTCAGAAAATATTGTTAGTCACGGTGGGAAAGAAACAGGGACAGGAGCTCAGTCGCGTGCCCACCATGTCTAAGGAGTCTCATGTGAAGACACGGCCACAGTCCTTACCTGGAGTCACTGATTTAATCAAAGCTGTTGGGTACATTAGACTCATTTAAGCAGAGAGTGAAAGATGATGAGAGTCACCAGCTTACTCCCTTGCTTTGCTATTTGAAATACAATTTCTTTCTTTGTGCACCAGCACTATGTGCAGCTTAGCTCTCTCCCGCAGCGTGCCTGTGCAGCCGTGGGTTTTACACAGAGGCTGTTTCCCTAACATCTAAGACGTGCACACTGTACTTACTTAGGGAAAGATTTCAATACAGTAGAATACTGAACAGCTGCACTTCAGGAGAAAATGTTATTTAAACTTGTCTGTTGCTTTTCCACCTTACGATCCACCCTACCAAAGAATCTTCAGCTTCTGAGTGAGGAGCGTGTTTCTTTTTCTCGGAACCTTCGACTGTCCCCACTTGTTTCCCGTCCTTGTCCTCGGCGTGTGTTCCCCTTTCCGACGCGTTGCTTATTCTGACTCAGGCTGGTACATTTGAAGCAGAAGAAGCACAAGTGTAAAAATAAACCTACGTTTTCCTTTGCACACACGTTTGACTGCACCCGTTCCCAGGAACGGTATTCAGCATGAGTCCTTAGGGAACGGAACAGGACTTGGTAGTCAAGAATAATGTCTCATAACTGGTCCCTGGGACTGGCCTCCGCCCCGGCCGGCTGCTCCCTCCAGCTCTTCTAAGATTGTTCGGATCAAGTAAAATAAAAACAAAAATAAAATAAAATTTAAAACAGAAGATTGCATTGTTACAACAATGCAAAAATCAAGTGGATGGCCAAAGTAAGAGTTTTTGTTCAATAAAAAGTGTGGCAGAAATCATATTAACTTGAGGGGGTCAGAGGAAACAATGTGTGAGTTTTTATTGTACGTAGAGAAACAGAACAGCTGAGCATGCCATGATCAAAATCAATACTGAAATATATGATGATCAGACAATTTTAAACAAATATCCTGTCCTGTTTTATATTTAGACAAATGCGTAAGCGTGCAGTGTAAAAGTTGCATTTACGCTGTCTCCTTCAGGAACCACGGTGCCGGCTCTGCTGAACAGCACGTCCAACCAGCTCTACCTGCGTTTCCAGTCCGACATCAGCGTGGCGGCCGCTGGCTTTCACCTGGAATACAAAAGTAAGGCCGATCGCTTTTGTGTCTCGCTTTCATTGTTATATTGATGCATTTCCTTGAAGGAGAAATACATACATACTCTTACTAAATAATGAAATTTTATTGCTCTAAAAGTATGTCTAAGGTTAACATGAAATTGGGTCTTCTGAAACCTAGCTCTGTGACGTATCATGAAAGACTAAGGGGGGACATGCAGACATTAGTATCTGGAACAATTAGATAAAACAACTGCTATGACTTCAGGTCCTTGGTATTAAAAAGCCCCCAAACCAATTATTTGTCATATTGCTAGTCTTCTTGTGAGTGGGATAAAAAATATTCATCTTAGCATTCAAAAATGAAGGAGATCATAACTTCCAAACAGATTATGGTCGAGAGCCTTTTCTGTTTCCAGTCTCAAAGGCTGTTAAAATCAGAACCAGTGAAGAGCAGGCACTCCTGCGTCTGCATCTCTGTGTTACTCATTTTAATTGGAAGGAGGCATCGCACAGGAGAGTCTAACCTTTTTAAAATGGATGTGAGACTGAGTTAATAGTCTGATAAATGGATGACAAAGGTCAAATTCACAGAGCCTTTTTGGTGTTTGATGATGCAGGTAAGCCTTCTAGAAGCAACATAAGAATTTCCAGTGAGAGTGGGGTTTACTTTAGGACGTGTTTTCAAGCACTAAAAATGCTTAATGTTGATATTCATCTCCTTTAATAAGCAGCTCCAAATAAGCAAATACACGGAGAAGCTTTAATAAGTGATCTTTTGAATTGAGATAAACAGTTTGCTAGGATGTAAATGCATGCATGTTTTTTGAAAAGCCAGATTTCCAGCTGATGATAAATATTCTGAACCAGACACAAACCGCAGGGATGTTCCACATTCTGGTTAAATTTCCCTCCTCATTATAGGCCTTTGTATGCATGCTTATTCCAATTTATATGAATAGGACTACTTCAGCGACAGTGTGAAATGATCTTGTGGATGTTATTTATGTAAGGTATGTCTGCAAAAAATCAGCTTCTTTGATGCATTTTGGGAGCAGCTCTAGATAAGAAAACATAAACCTTATTTATGATAGTGTTAAGGAATTCACTAATTTTTTTTTTTTTTTAGCACTGTTAGAATTGATGAATTGCTCTCTTCCTTTCAAACTGGTCTTATCATTTCTGGCTTTTCATTAACTTTCCAGGGAAAGAGGTGCTGGCCAAATAATTAGCCTGCAATTATTATTGTCTACAGTGACCCAAAAACTCAACATGGGCTTCAGTTTCATCAATACACTTATCCACATTCCACTTTATTCCTCATCAACATTAAAAGGGAGAGAAATTCACATTTTTCTCATAAAAAATGAACCTTTTTCAAGAATTGAAGACTTTGCTTAGTTAATTAATGTGTTTTTTTTTTTGTTAGGCCAAACATAGTACTATATCTTCACTTATTATTTTCTTTATGAGTGGTTGAGATTTTACATGCTAACACCACTTGAGGATTAATAGAAAAAATCATTTTGCTTTCTAATTCTTTGTGCCAGCGTTTGAAATCTAAATTATAGAATGGAGTAGTAGACTTCGCCTTATAAGATCAGCATCAAATGGTGTGATAAGTACTAGTGATGTTAATTGCCAAAGAGGTTCTGATATTTTTAACCTGTTGACACAGATTTTTGCATCTACCAATCTATAAATACCTAAATTCAGATTCATTTTGCTAAAATATACTTCCACAAAATAAAAATGAAAACAGCAATAGACACTTAGTTTTTATACCGGTTCTTCCTGTAAACATGTTGCAATATTTTTTCTTATTCGTACTCAAAATAACCTCATACTTTTGAAGTATGCTCAGATTTTCAATGGGAAGGAACAGAACAGGGAACATTCTTAGCCTGCCCAGGTCTGAGTTACGCTGCTGAGACCCAGCACAGCACAGAGGCAGACAGATGTCTCTCGTCCTGAAGGCCACGAGTGGACAGGTGGTGAGCGTCCAAGCTGCCCTGCCAGGACAGTAGTGCACAGAGGCAGAGCCTTCCATGCAGTGACACCAGGAGTCACTGTAGGTTGACTCTGTATTTCGCTATTGTGAATAGAGCTGCAATGGACACGGGGTGCAGAGATCTCTTCTGTATATTGATTTCCTTTATTGGGGTATGCACCAGTAATGGAATTTCTAGATCATATGTCAGTTCTACTTTAGTTTTTTGAGGAAAGTGTCTATCAATGGATTTACGGATAAAGAAAATGTGGACTGTATAAAAATACAATGAAATATTATTCAGCTGCAAAAGAAGAAGGCATCCTGTCATTTGGAATGGAGACTGTTAGGATAAGTGAGATTAGCCAAGCACAGAGAGAAAAACACTGCAAATTCCCACTCATATCTAGGAGCTAAACAGTGGACCTCATGAAGACAGAGGGTAGATTGGTGGGTTCCAGAGTCTGGGAACCAGAGGGAGTTGAAGAGAGGAGTGGTAATGGGTACAGACAACACTTAGAGCGCAGAGATGTGTTCAGACCTGTGTTCAGTACGTTAGTAAGGGGACCATAGTTAGCAATCAAGAGAAAAATGTGGATGTCCCTAGTCTTAAGAAATAAATGAATATTTAAGGTAAAACATATACTCGATTTGATTATATGAATGCATCAAATTGTCACATGTGCCCCCAAATATGTACACCTGATAGGTGTCAATAAAAAAAGCCTCAGCAGTACCTGAAAATAGGCAGAAAATCAAGGAAGCCGTATTGGAGATCAAGTTTACATCCATCTGCTGAATTTCAGTTTTCTCAGACAGAAGTGAAGATTGGGCTCTTTCCATCATAACAGGACATTTCTCCAAATGGACACTGGTTGGAATTTCTCAAACAAAATCTCTTATTTGAAGGGATAGTGGTTAATTATTAATGATAAGGAAATCAATTCCAAGAAGGCCAAGTCGCGGTGCATGATGGAGATATTCTGAGATCTCACATGATCCAGGTAAAAGCTGAACAGTAAGGATCCCTGAGTGTTTAATGTAGATACAGTGATATGTTCTTTTTCCCTATTATTTGATTGGACATTTGAGAATGAACATAGATCTTCTTCTTGCTCTGGGCTCTTCCCTAAAGGAACCGAACCAAACCAAAATAAAACAAAGATTTAGAAATCTTAGATTAGAGATAAGTAAACAGTGACATTATCTGTTTATCCCGTACATTGCAAACTCTGACCTCAGAGGGTCCAGCACGGAACCTGGGGCTCAACAAAGTGGCAGGAACTCCTGAACTCAAAGTTGACGTTGGTGAGAGCCGGGACTGGGATCTGGGGAGGGTCTGTCCAGAGCATTCCGGCTCCAGACACCTCGCCCAGGCTGCCTGCCTGCGCCCGGTGTGGCCTCGCGCTGCTGTCCCCTCCCCACAGGTCCCGTCTCCCGGCGGCTGTGGCTGTTGCTCTGGGCCAAGCCCGCACCTGCAGCTGGGGCTTCCTGGGCTCCGAGCAGACCTGTGGGTCTGAGCAGGAGGAGGGGTTTCTCAGCGGGTCTGTCCTGCCTGCCTGTGGTGACTCTTAGGAAGGAGTCCTTGCCTGCCCTGTGCTGGGACCTCTGTCTTGGAACTGGCAGAGGGAGTTAAGATCACGCTGCTTCGCTGCCCTGTCTCCAGACTGGGAAGACGTTTTTCTCCTGGGAGCTGCACTGTTGTTCCCGATCCCTCCAGTGGTTTGCGGCTCCTCCCTCAGTGGTTTAAAGCTTGTGTCACTTTGTCACGGGAGAGTGAAGGTTCAGAGAGGGGCCAGGGCCTTCTCTGCCTTCTCTCCCCAGACTCCGCGGGGAAAGAGGATCTCTCCAGGCCCCTGCCATGTCCCCAGCATTTCCCTCAGTCACCTAATGGAAGGAAGGACAGCCCCTCCCCGGCCAGGGTCCCTGCCGCGGTCAGGACCCAGCTGGACCTGGGGTAGTTTGCTCTAATTGCGCCCATCACATTCCAGCTGGACGCCTTCCCCTCAGCTCCTAGCCCATCTCTCCTTGGAGGGGCTGGTTCTTCAGAAGCGAGGTCCCCCGGGCATCTGTGACCTCGGCTCCCTGATGGTTTGGAGAGAAGTTTCGATGGTCTAGTTGAGCCTTTCCTCACTGGTAAAGCGGGAGTGGGGGTTTATTTCGCAGATGTCTGTATCCCAAGAAGATAGGAGTTCTACACTCTTCCAGGTCAAGGGCTTTAAAATTTAAGGGTTTTAACATTTCTCAAGTGGGTTTTAAAATTACTGTCCAGATTTTAGGAGTTTTAAGTTTTAAAAGTGTTCTGTCGAGGTCAGGGGTGGTGCTCGGTGATCACGCTATCTGAATGCTAAAATGCTTTCTAGTTAACCGTGCAGAAGCTTTTCTCCAAAGCTCACTTTTAAGCAGTAAATTAAGAAATGTTCTAAGCATTTAACTCACACACCACTTTAAAGTAGTGGTATAGGGTTCATCGCCACTGAAAATATTTCAGAGATATTCACAGATAAATTACAGAATTAAATTTACTATGAATTTATAATTCTGAACAGGTAAATTATTGGCAGGACAATCCCATCTCATCCAGAACTGCTTCCTATTTAGAGACTGCTTGTGATAGAAGCTGTTGACTTTGACTTTTTTTTTTTTTTT
>NW_003852509.1:3333070-3376141 GCF_000181295.1 Otolemur garnettii
GCCGGTTGAGCTATAGGCGCCGAGCCGACTTTGACTTTTATATATAACAATGCTTGTTTAATAATCATATTTTTCATTTTTATACTTTATTAAATTCAACTGTTATTATGATTGAAGCTTATAGGCATTTGTCTTGCTAAATTAGAAATTATTTAAGTTCCAGGTCTGCAGGAAATCTTTCAACCTCCTGTTAACTGTCCAAAATTAACATACTAAATCCAATCGCGTATCTGACCGCAGGCCAGGGGCTGCCACCATTATCCTAACCTCTTCAGTGCCAGGCTATGCCACTGACTCAAGTCATCACCCAAGCAACCCACTGATGGAAACTTCTTATTTTACTGCCTTTCTTAACGGGAAGTTCTGCCCAGAAAGAGGATATTGTCTAACTCACATTCACTCCTGGGAAACCCAATGGAATTAACAAAATGTTTCTTTTTTTTTCTTTTTTATTAAATCATAGCTATGTACATTAATGCAGTCATGGGGTACAGTGTGCTGGTTCTATATACAATCTGAAACATTTTCATCAAACTGGTTAACATAGCCTTCATGTCATTTTCTTAGTTATCATGTTAAGACATTCGTATTCTACATTCAGAAAGATTCATATATACCCCCGTAAGATGAACCATAGGCGTGATCCCACCAATCACCCTCCCTCCACCCATCCTCCGCCCTCCCCTCCCAAAATATTTCTAGAGTCCATAAAGTATGACACTTGCCAGGACTTCAAATAAGATCCACATGTCCCACGCAGTGTAAACTCTGTGATACAGTGTTACCATTTCACGTATACAAGCCCAGGACTTACTATGGGTAATTAAGGTTCTTTTTTATATATATTTATGTAAATGGAAGTTAGCTGCATAGTGAAATAAACGTGCCATCGATGGATGACCTCACTCAAAAATTGCATAGTCAAATGCATAAAAAAAAAAGAATGCCTGGATTGACAAAGTGATAACTTCCCTTCTTTTCAAGTATTTGATACAATTTAAAACTAAAAGAGAAAAAAAATATGTATACAAGGAAATTATTTGAAAGAAAAATGTTTAAAGGCAACCAAACTAAAGAGAACGATATAAATATATTAGCCACTTGGATTAATAGTATTACTATTATGAAGGCTTTAATTTAATCTTTAATTTTCTGGAAGTAAAAGCAAATGAGGAAATAGAGTTTATTTAAATAATTCTCTCTTAAGAAAATGTAGTCACTAATTGAGATAAACTCTTTTGTTGCTGTATGTTCTAAAAGGTATTTTTCATTTGCAAGGAAGTGGTCTTCAATAAAGATTTTCCAGAAAATGTAGAAGTCATCTTTATTGACAGACATCTCTCGGGTTTTGATATAATGTGGGGAACGTGGAACATGATATAATTAACTGTTACTTCTTATAGGTGGCTAAGTAGATGATTAAATTGGTCAACAGAGTATTATCACGATAAAGCCCTGTGTATTAGGAATGGGCTTTTTTTTTTTTTGAGACAGAGCCTCAAGCTGTCCCCCTGGGTAGAGTGCTGTGGCATCACAGCTCACAGCAACCTCCAACTCCTGGGCTCAAGTGAGTCTCCTGCCTCAGTCTCCCAAGTAGCTGGGACCACAGGCACCCACCACAATACCCGGCTATTTTTTGGTTGCAGCTGTCATTGTTGTTTGGCGGCCTGGGCTGGATTTGAACCTGCCACCTTCGGTATATGTGGCTGGCGCCTTAGCCACTTGAGCCATGGGCACCGAGCCAGGAATGTGCTTTTAAAGTATTCTTTTCATGCTTGTTTTCAGGGGTTGAGTACAAGGCGCCTGTCACTCCTTTTGTGTATCCATCTCAAAACAGGCACTAAGAAGAAAGTATCTGAGGATTAAAATTCTGGAAAATGCCCTATGTCTTTGGAACTACAAAGGAATAAACATTTTCAGCAGATGTTATCACGATGGAATATTGACAAGTAGATTAGCCCTCTATAATTCCAATTATCTCTATAAATACATGCTAATTATTCATGTTTGCTGCAATAATCTTTAATATTACATTATAATACCAATAAAGTTTCTCAATTTGAATTTTGGTGGGCATAGTAACATCACAACAAATGAGAGTTTAGAACCTTAACACACCTCTGGGTGCCTTTACAGAGATTTGTTCTTTGCATTGACAGAGGGACACACAATATCTCCATTGGAGGGGACTCCCTATAAAGGAATGTTCTTTCAATGGTGTAATTGTTACCTTCTTAATCTTATTATGTTTATTTCTATATTAATCAATGTATAGGATTTTCTGTAAATGTATTCATTTAAAAAAATTTCCTGAGACTTTTTCTTAACTCCACGGTTTGGCACACAAATAATGCATGCATGGATTCGTGTGTCCCACGTAAATTGCTTCTACTGACATCAATTGATAGTTATTCATGTGTCCCTCATTCCCTGCTGAGTTCTACCTGCACCAAAGACATCAAAATCTTTAAAGTAATACCGTCATGTCATCTTCACGTTTACTCAGGATACCAGGTGACACAGGGTCTGGTGGTTTCAGAACCACCTTTTACAGAAACGTCGCTTCATCATATATGCTGTATTCTCATTTATGGTGCAAAATGTAAGGACACTATGGTTGTAAAGGACCAGAAATCCTTTCTATCAATAATTTTGCTAATAAGGAGGCAATTTGCTTTTTACAGATAGATGTCTATTCTTTGAAAAATTAACTTAGAATTTTACTATCATATAATCGTGTATAGTTAGTCTTCAGGACAGTGCTTATTATCTGTGTACATCTTCTTAGATATCTATCTATGGGTATGAACAATACTATTTATGTATTTGTTTATTTGTTCATTTATTTATTTATTATTGGAGACAGAGTCTCACTGTTGCCCAGGCTACAGTGCCATAGCATCAGGCTACATCACAGGAGCCTCAAATTCTACCCTCATTCCAGCCTCAGCTTCCTCAGTAGTGGGGACTAGAGGCACCTGCCGCCACGCTTGGCTGGTATTTCCACTTTTTGTACAGATGGGGTCTTACTCTTACTCAGACTGGTCTTGAACTCCTGAGCTCCAGGGACCTTCCTGCCTTGGCCTCCCAGGGTGCTAGGATTAGGCATGAGCCCCCTCACCCGGCCTAAATAACCTTTAAGACACTTGTTATAGGCTTGTCTGTCCCTATTTGATCCTATGGCCCCGACTTCCCAACACACGCCGTTCCTCTCAAGTGATGTAAACATCTTTGTTCTAAAATGCTGCATAAAAGAGAGATTAGTTAAAGACCATTCTCATTTTAGGCTTTTGTAAAAAGAAGAATGTGTGCCCTTATGGACTCAAATTTACCTTCTTTTCAGTCATATTTATTCCCAAACTTCCCCTGGCCTGCTTTTGGTCACCTCATCTTTATCTCACATTTTGATTAGTACAGTGATTAAATACAAGCTGCCTAATCTTGTTCTTCACCGACCAGACCACTTTCTTTGCCCCAGCGTCTGAGAGTTGTTTGCCTTCTGTGTTGCTGAGTTACGCCACACCTCCTTTCAGATTTTTCTGTTTCGGGTCCAGCTGAGCTCTCTGCAAAGGGGCTGCTCTGGTGCCCCCATGCCTGGTCCTGCCGTCCCTGGTGCTCCGCACCAGCCCAGCTCTAACACTTCACCTCTGTCACGCATGTGGAGCCCAGCTGTCTCCCGCACCAGCACCTGGCGTGCGTCAGCTGCCAGCACAGAAATCCCTGCAGGGGTTTCTCCTTCCCGTGACATGAAACCACTGTTTCCACAGCAACTTAATTACTCTTCTGTTTCAGGTGGATTATTGCATCTTGATGAGAGAAATGATGCAATGTGTGGAAAGCACTTGGAATCCAGTCTTACCCACTTGTCAGCTTCTAGAAGTGTAGAATAACAGGTTTAAATGACTTCACTAAAAATTGTCCTTGCACACGTGTGTGAGCTTTGCACTCTCAGCTTCTAAAAGGCTGGACACAGTGTCACCTGGAGAAGGAGGAAGAGAGGACAGGTCTCCCCACACTTCAGATCCTGGGGTCTGCATATAACTGCTTCCTACATCTCACCATATTAAGCATTGGTTAGAATGACATTTTTGTGTTTTTTAATATTTTCCAAAAACTTATTTATAATTTCTGAGGGGGACAGATAAACATACTAGGTTTTTTTTTTTTTTTTTAAACAGGGGATGATTTGAATTTAGAGAGAGAATTCAAGGGAGAAAATAAAAATAAGTCACTACATAAGTCCTGCATTTAAATCAACATGAAATAGATAACTAGACTAAATAAATGAAAATACATGTAACCTAAACAATCATGCCCTCCTAATAATTTGAAATAAAAAAGCACATTGTATCTTACATGTGAAAATTGAGAATTTAGTAAATGAAATTGAATATGACTTACTGGGTATTCCATTTTTTATTTTAAAACATTTTCTCTCTTCTTTTTGGGCGTTTTCGTGCTCTGGATATCACTTGCTCTCTGGGATGCTGCTGTATACCTGAAGTATCCCACAGTGACAGTGATGTGGTATCACCTGAAATTAGATTTTAATATTCCCAACTGCTCGTCAAAATTTTCCACTGAGTATTTTAATTTCATGTATTTTTCAGGATGAACTAAAATCCTAAGTGATATGTGGAGTATGGTTTGGTAATCTGTGGTAATAGAGAAAGAAAAGAATAAAATGTATTTGTAATCTATATTCTAAAGTTAAAAGAGAGGGAGATTTTAGACTTATACTGATATAACAAGAGACATAAGTGGTTGTATCTTTTTCATATTTTGCAGTTTTATTTTCTATAAAAAGCCTCAAATGGCTTGAAAATCTGTGTTAGAAATAAAGATATTGCTGCTGAAAGCTTACAGTATTTTATACTTTTCAAAATACAGCCATTTAGAGAAAAATCTATTTCAACTTAAAAAACTTCATGACACTCCCCATACCTACTCAGCACACCGGGGATTGATAAGGTCCATGGCTTGAAATTATTCCATTAGTTTACATACCTGGAGTTTCCCTTCTGACCCAGATTGTCCTGCCTGGTGCTCTCAAATGAGCAACCCACCAGCAGGAGGTGAAGATAACTCTCTCTCACCTTTTCAGGATCCAAGGGCAGGTGGAGCAGGGTGTGCCTGGTCTGGGAGGGGTAGAGTGTGTGTCCTGCTGGTTCCCACATCAAGGAAGTGGAGGGCCTCTACCCTTAGCTCACTGAAGGAGAAAGTGCTTCTTCACCTGGGCCTCTTGACCCACCGAGTTGATTTCACTTTGCCTTTTGCATAAATCAGATCTAAAGAGCCCGGTGAGGTGGTGGTTGCGAGGATTGGGTATAGTACAGGATGGGTCTGGCTCCAGGGCCAGCATATAGACAGGGCAGCAGGGTGTGTTCTGTGATCCCTTCTCGCATCTCCCAGAGCTGCCTGTGCAGACTCTGTAGGCTCCAGGGCCTGCGTCAGGAACAGCACTGTGTCGGCTGTGCTGGGTCCCAAGTTTGCACTTACCTGTCTTGAAGTTCTTAATCTTTTATCTTTGAGCTTGTATGTTTTTGCTTTTTTAAAGTTAGATCTAATGTGACCATGGAGCAAACATGGAGAGAGAAAGTCTGCTGGCTGCAGTCGCCCCGTGGGACCAGCCCATCAGCAGCACAGGCCACCTGAGGTCTCACTGTGCACAGGAACCACTAGGGTCACTGCCCTTCCTGGGCATGTCCTGCCCACCTCCTACGGTTTCTGTCTCTGGATGGACTTAAGTCCTGCCCACCTGCTCCCTACCCCCAGCCTCTGTTCTCAGAGTCCCAATTAGCTAATCTGATAATCGCACTCATGTTAGCATTAAGTACAAAAACTAAAGCATCAAACATCCAGGGTCCCATAAAGAACAATGAGCTGGTGTACTCCAGGGAGGCCCATCTGCCTGTTTGTTCAAAATATGCTAGACTGATGGAAGAGATATTGGCCAATCGTTAGGTCTTTAGCACCATTTCAAATTCATTTTTTGATAAAATTAATTAACACATTCAGCATTGCCTTTGCTGCGTGTTTTAGATCCCCAGAACTCATTCCATTTGTAATGGAGAGATTGTGTCTTTGATGAAGCAAAATTGATTTTTGCATCTATAAATCCTATAGCTGCATATTTTGTTTGTTCATGGGAAGGGTTTATAGAGAGAGGTTTCAGCCTTAGATAATATGGAGTTAGTTTATTTGATATTTTAGTCTGAATTCTAGTATTATTTGTTGATGGTTAAAAACAATATCTGTGAATCCCTTAATGAAAGGCAACTCATGTAGGAAGGTGTGGGATTATAGCTTTAGAGGGTGTAAATACTGGTCCTGTTTAGCTAGGAGCAGACTGTGAATGAGAAATTTTGTTCTCTAGAGACAGATAGGGAGGGAAGGAGTGGGGGAGAGAGAGAGAGAGACTGAGAGACTGAATATAAACCGATGGGCTTCGTATTACGTTTTTCTGGAAGAGTAGAATTCTCAGATTCATACTTAAATTTTTTTCATAAAGCCTGCTAAGTATGCTTGAAAAAGACAAAAACGAGTGGACAGTATCATTGAGTTTGGCATGTAATAGGAAACATGATTTATAAGAATCTTTTACAATGTCTCTGTACTGGTATTGATGTGTTTTATACTAAATGTGAAAGTAACAAATTTTAGTACATGAAGAAAAACCTCATTCACTGCATGATGGAAATGAAATCAATATTTAAGGATTAGCTCATAACTCTGATTTGAAGTTACAACAAATCTTCTCGGTAGGACAACTAGAGAGGAAGGTAAAGTGTTTGCTCATTTCTACAAGAGAACAGCAATGGAAAAAAGAAGAAAAAACCTTCATTACTTAACAGCGAGACTATTGTCCATCTTGAGTAATCCCCCATGTCTGTCTTTGCGTTCCCAGCTGTGGGTCTTGCTGCGTGCCAAGAGCCCACCGTGCCCAGCAACGGCATCAAAATAGGAGATCGGTACATGGTGAACGACGTGCTGTCCTTCCAGTGCGAGCCCGGGTACACCTTGCAGGTAGCTTTCTTTTGTGGTCTTGGTAACAGGATGGGTGCAGCTCGGTAATCTTTGGGCAACTCAAAGATGGAGCCTTTGATTTGTACCCAGACAGCAAATTTGGTTTTCCTTACTCAGTTTATGAGCCAAACTACTTATATTAAAGCATGGGTGTTGATACTTTTAATCATCATTTGGAAATAGCATTTAAATGATAAAGTACTGTTTCAAAGCAAAGCATTCTGTATTTTACATTTTTTTATTTCAAAATATATGTTCTACTAACTATGCAGAGAACATTCTGGAAGCAAAGCATTGGTACTGCCTCTTCACACCCCAATAATAGAGTCTGCTCCTGACCCAAGCTTGTACTGCTTTGCAAACTGTTTTCATTGTTCTGTTCAATAAATCATCATTAGGTGCTGACTTCATGCTGGGCAAATAAGGCATCCAAATAATAGATTTAAGTAACTTTCATGAAATGCTAAGTAGGGGGTTTATATACTTGGATAGTTTTTTTGAATAGGAAATTTTTATTAAAAATTTTATACTAATGTATTGTAAGATTACTCGTTTTTCTTTTACTTGGTTTAAGCATGAATAAGCTTATTCCAATAATTGTTTCTATCCCTTAGCACAATTCTTATATAATTCTCCATGCTGATGATAAAACTCATTTGAAACATGTATATTCCATAGTCCAGGAGAAATATGTATTTAAGCCTACTACTAATGCTTCTAATCTTCAGTTACTACAGGCAATAGGGTATTTTGGCTGTGTGTGCATTGTGACTTTGGAGCTGGCAATTTTTCTTTTTTTCTTTTTTGAGACAGAGGCTCAAGCTGTCATCCTGGATAGAGTGCTGTGGTGTCACAGCTCACAGCAACCTCAAACTCTTGGGCTTACGTGATTCTCTTTCCTCAGCCTCCCAAGTAGCTGGGACTACAGGCACCCACCATAATGCCCAGCTGTTTTTTGGTTGTAGTTGTCATTGTTGTTGGCAGGCCTGGGCTAGATTTGAACCCACCAGCTCTGGTGTATGTGGCTGGCATCCTAGCCGCTGAGCTACAGGCACTGAGCCAGCAGTTGGCAATTTTTCAAAAAACTTTCTTTTAGCCATGGTCTTTAATGACTTAAATAAAACAGCCCAAGTAAACATCAGAAAAGAGTTGCAACGACACAATGATATGACACCATTGTGTGTAAGTCAAGTTCTGCAGGTATCTCGGGGTGAATGTCTTGTCATCCTGAGCAAAGTAACAAACGGCACCTACAGCAGGTACCAAATATGGGATGTGGATACGAAACTTCATGGTTTTCCCCAGCCATCTATGCGGTGTGGATACCATACGATGTGTGCTTTAAAACTAGAGGGAATATTTGTAAAATGCCTCACAGGCTTTACAAGGGAAAAATATTATTATTGTTATTAGGAACAGATATCAATACATAGAGTAATCTTCATGACAACAAGCCTATGATACATAAAGATTGGGATGGACTTTCCAGTAGTTGCTGTAACTCTGCAAAGAGCAGCAGCAGAACTGGAGCTTCTGCTGGGGAAACTGTAGTGAGGGGCACTGCGGAAAGCTGTGCCATCTCAATAAATTTTTAACCATGCACTAACACCATTTAGGCTGGTTGTTTTTTTTTTTTTTTGGCTGGGGTTGGGTTTGAACCAGCCCACCTCTGGCATATGGGGCCAGCGCCCTACTCCTTTGAACCACAGGTGCCGCCCTAGGCTGATTCTTTAGGACACACCTTTCCTGCTTCACATGTTATGATGTAAAACATTGTAGGTCATAGCTCAAAGTTTCATGTATGTTGACACCTCAGTCTCTACCAACATGCCATGCTCATGCCTGGTTAATTGCATTATCACTGACTGAAATCATTTAAATATTATGTTCTCTCCACTCTTTCCAAATTCCCACACTGGAATACTTGCTTTTGGCCATGGATGGTCATCTTCTTTCTACTTCGTGACTATGTGACTTTGAGATATATGTTAGCTTTTTTTAGTAAATGATAGTACTACAGCCATCAGAGAAGAAAATAGAAAAGATTCTTTAATAAAGAAATATCTTGATGGCACCTGTAGCTCAGTCAGTATGGTACTGGCCATATATACCGAGGCCCGTCGGTTTGAGCCCAGACCAGCTAAAAAATACAACAATGACAACTGCAACCAAAAAATAGCCAGGTGTTGTGGCGGGCACCTGTAGTCCCAACTACTTGGAAGGCTGAGACAAGAGAATCACTTAAGCCAAAGAGTTTGAGGTTGCTGTGAGCTGTGACTCCGCAGTACTCTACCCAGGCCAACAGCTTCAGTCTCTATCTCAAAAAAAAAAAAAAAAAAAAAAGAAGAAGAAGAAGAAGAAGGAGAAAAGGAATATCTTATAATGAACTGTTTAATGTGCTGCCTAGAAAAGCAGGCCTGTGGACAGACACACTTCTGTGCCGCCCCATCAGACCAGCATTAACTCGGCTTTTCAAATGCAAACTAAGCTATTTTTTCCTCATTACAAACAACGTGAAACTTTGAGTTTGCAAGCTGATGTTTTTCATTCACACAAGCAAATAAGGATTCTGGATTTTTTTAAATTGCTAACAACTGAAAATTTTACTAAGAGTAATATATTTGGAATGTTAGTGTGCGTAAATTACACAGTAATCATGAAAACCATTGTTCTTTGCGTAATGAAGATGTGGATGTCTACAGATACATGTGCAGGGTGAGATTCACGGGTGCACATGACATCAAAAGCTAGGAAGAAATCCTAAATATTGAATGATTTATGATTTCCATCTTCTCCAGACTTGTTTTAATGTTTTTTTTAAACATAAAAAAGAAAATTCTTATTACAACTAGTAAACACAGACTCTTGTCTTCCTTCTGATGCATTACAAAAATTTTAGCTATAGTCCCTCATCTGAATTGTTTTTACCAAAATCAATAGCAGAATATGACAGATTGGTCATAAATGGCTATTTTATTGATAGTTATCAATAAATACCTATGCAGGCTTCTGCAGTTTGTGTTTATCCATATTTCAGAGAGAAATTTATTAAACATAATTCAATGGATCAGAGAATGAGTTTACACAGAGGATAAATGTTACCAGCGAAAACACCGTTCGGAATGTCCTTTGAAAATACAGTTTTCCTTCACTGTAGCTGCTTTTAAAAATATCAAGAAGTCTGAGAAAATCAGTTTTGTGGCAGTCAGACTGAGTATGAAATGTCTCCACGCACTGGGCCTCCATTTGCCACTGACAGCTGCATTAGTGCCAGTTCTTTGAGGTGTTCCCAGGGTGGCTGGGATTATTTAACATGAATTGCAGATATGTGTTCAGTTGCCTCTATCCCGATTTTAAGTGGCAAATGGAAATTCAACAGGTAAGTAAGCCTGGCAGATAAGGCCACTGGGTCACACTCAGAGAAAAAAATAGGCTGTAGAGAGAGGCCTGATTCATTCCTTTTTCCTTTAATTGTAAGAGAGATTTTAGCAGCAAGTATCTCTGAGTTTGTCCCTCTCCTGTATGATTTTTGAAAGAGGAAGACTAGAACAGATTTTGTCAAACTGAAGGTTAAGAATCAGGCATATTGGGGGGAAAAAGCTTAAAGTCAAAAACTTTATGTATTTGAATGATGATGAGGTCTTGAGTGATGAAAATTACTTTTATTGCAGGCAAGTTAATTTGATGATTGTTGAGCCTATCTAGTAATGAATGAAATGACTATTAAGTCTTTTTTTTTTTTTTTGAGATGAAGGAAGACCTGACCCATTTCTCTTCCAAATATTGTGATCATGTGACTTATAACCAGCCCAAACAAAGAAGGTTGCATATTCATACGCTGAATGTATTGCTGGCATTTTAGCCTTCTAATCAACACTTAGTATTTCCTAATCATTTTCAGCCTTTCAGACCAAAACCTATAAATTCTGATGATGGGAAACCAAAAAAAGGTATACTTTAGCCAATTCAATTAATCTTCCTTAAATATTAGGAGATGGTCTAGGCAAAAATACTGCCTATTTAAAGAAAAATTGAAAGATTTTTATTTTAGTAAAAAGTAATAATATAGTAGTAATGGTTTTTTCTGTGCTGATTCAAATTATATGATTCGTTAATAGAAATAGATTTCACAATTTCTGACTTTTTACCTTTGTCATTAAAACAAAAAGATAAAACAGACAGTATAGATCATCTCATCTTAAATACTCTGTTTTCAGTTTCATGGGTTTTATTTCCTTTTCTACCCAACAGGGCCGTTCCCACATCTCGTGTATGCCGGGGACTGTTCGACGTTGGAACTACCCTTCTCCCCTCTGCATCGGTACGACCCCCACAGGCTGGCTGCACATGTGAGATGGGTGGCCGGGCAGCCGTTCACTCTGCTCTTGGGCTGTTAGCTAGTCCAAAAGTCTGAGTGGTTTTCTCTATAGATGTTTCAGCCTCAGGGAAACTCAGTTCCTAGAAACAAAATTCAGAATTCCAAGTTACTGACGTGAGGTTGGACGGGTGGTATTTCTTTAGGGAAGGGCTTTCAGGACAGGACGTTGCCCAGACCAGAGGCTGGGAATGGTCACGCAGGTGATGCTCATTCTGTTCCATGGAGACCTTGTGCGCACAGTCCAGCAATGTTGGGGTGCTCTTGTTCTGTGCCCCCTCGTTGAGGCCCAGAGCATCACCTACCACCTGTACCATGGAGTCCAACTCAGAAATCGTTGCCTGTAGCTCAGGTGACCACAGGACCTTGTCAGGGGCTGTGCCAGCATAATCACATCAGTGAGGGAACTCTCCACACCTCGCCTCTCAGCCACTGACCTCTGCAAGTCCCTTCCCCTCCAGGTGCCTGGCCTCAGAGAGGGCCCTTATCACACACATGTTTTTTGGTCTAAGCAACAGGCTGGATGTGAGCTTAGATTTCTTCTTCACCCCTACATCTAAGCTTCCTCACTCGTGTCTAGTTTTCTGTGTGAGGGCTCTGTAGACTCTCACCTAAAACCTCCAATTTCAGCAACACTTCAACTTTATCATAAGCTAGGACTTGTCAATGCCTGACCACAGAAAGTTCTTCAGTTTCCTGCCTCCTCTGCACCTGTGGCCGCAGTAACACGGCCCCCACCCTGTGTCCTTTCATGTAAGAACCCCGGGGTGACTCACCCCTCTGCTGTGCATATGTCCCAATTCCTGTCATCATTTCACTTCAGTAGAGATGCACTATGGTTGAAGAATTATTGGTGCCTGCCCTAGCAGAGCCCAAAGGGAAAGGAAAAATCAGAATAACTGTGTCTTCATTTAAAACGTTGACATTCTGTTCATCACGGATTGTTTTACATTGCTTTTGATTTTCCAAATATCACACTCACAGGTTGTTGGGGGTTTGGGCAGCTCAGAGGATGCTCTCCCCTCAGCACCGCGCAGGTCCCACCTTCTGGTGTAATTAGCCATCCCTCCATGGCCACCACTCACTTGTTGGGTGACGCAACCTGGCCATGAGAGGCTGTAATGATGTCACTCCTTATCAGCCCTCCCACAACCCCCAAGGACTTTAGTGACAGAGATGTCACTATGCCTCTCACCTCTGTACCTTCAGCACATGGTGAACACACAAGAATCTGACTCCAGAATGAGCGGGAGATGACTGAGCATGAGTCACCAGTGATGCTCTTGTCCAAGTTCCTGGTTAGTCTCCCAACACTCGGGTATTGTGCAGGATACACACAGAGGCACATTAGCCTCAGCCATTCTGTACTGATTGCCGGGGGTGTTCAGAGGGAGTGGCAGGAAGTTTAAAGGCCACAGGGTATCCCTAAAATTGTCCTCTGAGCTATTCACACGCAGTCTGCAGTTCATTTTGCCAAGGAATAGGATATCTTTGTTGGTCCCTAACAAGTAAAGCAACATAATTACTCTCTGTTGCTTGGTCCTCTGACAGCCTAATTTCCCCTCATCTCATATAAATCATAGGTATTACATGGTTTTCAGAAATATGTATTTTAAGCACCTTGTATGGGACACAGATGGAATTGTACAGAGGAAAATAAAACTACATACAGCAAACCCATAAAACAAAACTTCAGTGAGAAAATAATGCCTGTTCAGGCTACATCAGCATATCCTACTTGCTTACAAGTGAAAAATGTTCCTTAGTGGCCACTATCTTATTTTATGAAAGTTATTTCTTGGTAAAAATAAATGTCTAGATAAACATGTCACCTAAAAATGTGAAGTTATTTGCATGGAGGTTTAAAATCCCAGCCTTGATTTGGAAGGAAGCAACGAAAGTGTGGCAAGGACTCTGCCTTTTCTTTAAAGAGAATTATCAATCTTCCCAATTATTTTTTAGGGAAGAATATTGCCTTAAACTTGAGAATCGAAATGTTTTAAACTTTGAAATGAAGTGAATCCCCAGAAGGCATTCAATCAAATAATGTTCCCTTGCTATCAATGTGTATTATGAAAGGGAATGTTTTATTTGAATCGTTCACTTATGCTAACAAAATGCAATTGACTTTTATCTTTTATTTAACATGTCTTGGATATTAGCCATTGTTGAAGATAATATTAACTTACGTGATTCTTTATAAAGTGCGGAGAAAATTTTTTTTCATTGAAAAACCTCACACATGACCCATGATAAATCTCAAAAACTGATTGGAGAGATTAGAAGGTTTATGCTGCTGTTAGTCTTAGATTGACCCAAGCTGGGGCATTGTAGGATCAGACATCCACACGGCAACAATATTTTATTTATCAGCTCCTAGAAGTCGCATGTCCTAAGTTTGAAAAATACTAGTACCAATGAAGTCAGAGTATATATTAATAAGCCCACTTCTCTAGAGGTTACTGAGTATTTCAAGCACCATGGTCAGAGCTTAACCTATATTGACTATTTTGAGTATCATAACCACCCCCTAGTGGCCCCTGGCAGACAGCCAGGAGACCTCACTGCTCCTGGAGATCTTCAACCCAGGGGTAAAAATTTAATATATTCTTACAAAAAAACCCATGAATCTACGCAAAACAATATGTGTAAATCAACTGAATCATAACATCCCTAGCTATTTGATAAAAATAAACACCTTACTATCTAGAAATACCATATTTTCCAATGACTCTACAAATACACTGTTTATCTGGAGGAAAGTCGCCGGGCAGGAGGCAGGAGGTTGGTGGAGAATATGGGTGGGTTGAACCAACGTAAAGTACAACCAGACCAGTAGTGGAGTTTTTAAAATATAACAAAGGAAGAAAATATTGGGATGCAAATCTTTCAGGAGCTGCATTTTTATGCTCATTTATCAATTCTTAGTATTTTTGATGAAAAATAACAGAAAGATTATACATGGTTTTGGCCAAGTTCTCAGAGAGGCAATTACTATGTGTTTGATAGAGATGAGACCATGTCCTGGCCCACAGGGGGCTCACCCACCACAGGGACAGTCTGTCTGTGTCAGACACAGATACAGATGCTATTCTAGTGATGTCTGTCCTCCAGACCTGTGCCCACTGCTTGTGCAAGTCTGTCTCAGCCCTCAGCTGAGCAGGTGCATGGATGGTTGGTACATGTCTGCTCTCTTTGGAATTCTTGAGAGCCCCGAGAGAAAGGATATTACTTCTAGATCTGCTCAGGTACTTAGCTCTGCTCTGCAGATCCACAGTGGGTCTTCTACAAAGACTCAAGGACACAGTGCAAACTGGACCTCTCCTTCCAAATACTTGTCATCTCCTACAAAGTGACACCTTAGATAAGGGTTACATAGCAAAAAGTTGATGTTGTCCAAGACTTTTCTGGAATTATGATTCACACCAAAATAAGTATCTGTGAAATTTTTTAGCTTATACAATATTTGAAACCCAGAATATGATGGTTTGGTTTGAATAATCACTATTTTAACTAGAATTAAATTTTAGCTATTCCTTATACTAAATTTACCCTGAACAGAAAAAGGTTTTCTGTCATGATGATTACACAAAGAAAACGAACAAAAGAGCCCCACCCTACCCCCCAAAAAAACCAAAACTCCACTGCAGGTTCTAAGGGATCTCTGTAAAGAAGTTTCCAGGAAAAAAGTTATCTAAAATACTTTTTTCTGATGTGTTTGAATAAGAATAAACTTTTTCATGTGGTTTCCTGAAAGAAATGGCATCATTTCCATTAAGTTTGAAGTACAAGACAATCTCATTTTAATAGACCACAAATTTTCAAATATTTGCATTTCATACATTACAACTTAACATTGTTTGGAAGGTTTATGGTAAACTCAGTCATGTTTCTTTATAGTCAAACCTCAGATATCGTGGTAGCCCATGGGAGTGACTAAGATGAGGTGAGGTACCTGAACTGGTGTCCACCCTTCATTACGATTTAAGATGTCCCGAGAAGACAGAGGTTCCTGTTAGCTCCATTCCAAAGTTGAAAAGAAATCTGATGATAACATATCCTGGTTAAAACCTGGGTTCTGAAATCAGACGTAGTCAGAACAGCAATCTTGTTGTGCTAGTTACAAGATACATAACTTCAGGCAAATTTCTTGATATCTTCCAGATGGGCAGAGTCAAAGTACCAACCTTTCTAGGGTCATTACAAGAGTAAGCCATGTAATGAATTTATGTCAGTAAGTTAGCAATTAATAAACTGGAATACCACCAACCAATTAATAGCTGCAAATCAACCAAAGTCAATCTGATGCCCTCTACAATGCAAACATTAAATGGATGAACCTGCTCTCAGAGCCCCTGAGTACCAGAGGAGGATGTGCTTGGAAAAATGCTCTTCATTCCCAAGCAGTCCGCAGGCAAGAGGGAGCACTAAGCCTGAAAATAATCAAAGCACACTATGACTTATTGATATTATGTGCTATGATTAGGAGCAGAATTACACTCTGAAAACTTACTCTTCTTAGCAGAGCTGAGTAAAGCAGATTGGCTCTGATACTCTGGGGAGAAAGTGAGAACCCACAGAACTGACAGCCCTTATGCATTTAACAGCCACCTGTGGAGGGACCCTGACCAGCACGCAGGGCGTGATCCTGAGCCCTGGATTTCCAGGCTCTTACCCCAACAACCTAGACTGCACCTGGAGCATCTCTTTGCCCGTTGGTTACGGTGAGTGAAATGCTATTAATTCCTATATGTTCAACTCTTTCATTTATATCTTGGAAAGGATTAAGCTGAATTAAGAATGTGCCATGTTCTGTTGACACACAGAAGTGTATCTTTAATTGAAAGTGGCTTACAGATTTAAATAAAGCTTTACCAGAATAACTTTGAGGATGGAAAGTTATTTGAAAAAGCAGTTGAGCCATGCAACTCTTTTCGAGGCAAATTAACTTGGCTGGAGGATGATATAGTAGGCATAGGAAGTGTGAAATGTATCATCTCTAATTCAATTATCTATTTATTTATAATAATGCCTTTTCTAATCTGTTACTAGAATTCAATAGTGGTTACTGTTTATTCTTGGACAATTTTGTTGGCTTTTTTTCCAGGTTGTGACACATTTTAAATTGAATATGAAACATAAATATGAAAATATGGTATTATCCTATGAATTTTTATTATAAACTACATTGTTTACAGGTTTGTGAAGAGGGATTTTTGAACCTTTAGTTTATTAACTTTCAGGTTATTCACCTTAAATAACAGTCCTTAATTTTAATTATTTAGTACACTAAAACCTCATTTTCAGAAATGCGTGGTGTTTGTGGAACTTTGATTTCCGATCACGCCTTCCCGCTCTGCCTCCCAGCATCCTTTGTGTTTTAGTCATTTACGTGGGTTTCTCTACCTTTGATTTTCTCTAAAATGCTCAGTATTGGTGGACCGAGTTAGGCACTCAGTATGTGCCCTAGGGCAAAGTAACTGGGCTCTTGCTCACACACTGGATATTAACAATGAATGAACACAAGCATGAATGCAAATCAATGCAAGGGATGGTGTTTTATTAAGTTTCAAAGCGTTTGGCATCAAAATCTGTGCCCAGGATGCAGTTGCAATAGTGGGTGGTCAGGGCGCCTTGCTGTGTCCACAGGCAGAGGGCCCGGCAGCTTTGGGTCAGGTGCACGGACATGGAGGTTCTTCTGTTAGTGTAGAATGTTCTGCCTTGAGGGAGGAGCAGAGTGAAGAGCCCAAGGAGGGTGCCCATGTCTGCCCATCGGCCTGACGCGAGGGTGCCCATGTCTGCCCATCGGCCGGACGTGAGGGCGAGGAAGGGAGAGATTCTTCCCGAAGCGATAACAGCGGCCCTCTATTTCTATTTCTCTTTCTTCCACGATTTTTATGTTTTCTAAATCCTAAATCCTCTGAACTCAGAGACAGTAATTCAGCTGGTGCTAGAAGAAATGGAGGACTTTGAACAAATTTAATCAATACTGGAATTCTCCAAAGTGGGCCCACTTTGTCATCAGGGAGACCTGAATATTGGGACTTGTTGGTACCCGTCCTTGGAGTAAGGGGTAAGGGTCGAATCCAAGATATGTCAAGTCAGGATGTTTCCAGCATGGCCCAGTGAGCTTAAGGGTCACGGTCTGTGGCAAATCTTCATAGAAGTGAAGATGGGGGGCGGCCCCTGTGGCTCAAAGGGGTAGAGCACTGGCCCCATATGCTGGAGGTGGCGGGTTCAAACCCAGCCCTGGTCAAAATCTGCAAAAAAAAAAAAAAAAAAAAAAAAAAAGTTATAAAAAATAAAAATAAAAAAAAGTGAAGATGAGGGCTGACCGCCACCCCCAACCTGGGGCCAGGGGCCTTTCCTAGTGAGTGACGCTGCAGGGAACTTGGCCTCTGCACCTGTGTAACTGAAATCGCTCTATCAGGTTATGGAGAGGATTAACTAAAATAATCCAGGCCAGACATTTATGTAGTATGGAGATTGGTGTGTGGTAAACAATAAAAAGCAAAAGAAAACAAAAACCCACACTGAGCTATTGTTCGTACCATTATTCCAAATATTTCTCACTTTTCTTTCAGAAGTAATTAGAAACATTCTAGTCATGATTGGGCATTTTCTTTTTTTTTTTTAATTTATTTTTCTTACATATACATGTGTATATTAGGTTTCCACTTTTGCCTTCACAGAATTAAAAGGCTAAATTTAATGACAATAACAATATTTAACATAGGGACTGAGAACAAAAACCTCATAAAGAATAAAAGAAGATAAATACATTCAGAAAAGAAATCAGATGATTGCTGCAATGAAATATTAGGCAATAATAATAATAATAATGCAAAGAAAGTAACATTCCCATTGTCAGATAGGAGTATGTCTATTATAGAATACTTTGATCAGTTAACTTCTTCTTATTTTGTTTTTTCCAAAGTCTCAAAAAAAATAGACAACTAATATTTATAAGTAAAAGTAAAAGATAATTTCCAAAAAAACAGATCATGCCAAATCTTACAGACAATAGATAAAGAAATACTTCAAAATCATTCTACTTAATCTGGATACACCTGATATTAAAATTGGAGAAAATATATTATTATAAAAGGGAAATTACAAACATATTTCACTTATAAATGAGGATGCAATATGATAAACAACATATTTAAAAAAGAATAGAAAATAGTGACTAATTCTCATATAAATTGTACTTAATTTTGACCAAAGTACATTACTTAAACATTAATTTTTAATTGAACATGTTAATATGTTGTTTATCATATTGATTGGGCATTTCTTTAACTTGTTTGTCCAGCTTTCCTGTTCTCTAATTTCTGAGAAGAATATCATGTGGTATAGCCCCTAATGTTCACTAGCAAATCATATACAAGAGAATCATTCAGGAAAAAAAGTTACTAAAATTATCAGAATTCCTCATCAGGATTCTGAACCTAAACAAAGTATTTATTGAAAGAGAGATTGAAATGGAAAAAGAGTATAGAATATTACACTCAAAATTATGTAAATCTTTAAAATACTTTAAAGAAGATCTACAAGAAAAGGCAAAAGAAACTTTATCTCTTAAATCCGACATGCATATAAAACAGTGTGACCATCCTCAGTGCTTTAGAGTGTTTCAGAATGAAGGTGGCTGAGCTTCAGGATAGCTAATAATCTACACGCTATCGAATATAAACAGTGCACCAGGTTTGCCGGTGATAAATTTCATAACCTGTACTTCCAAATTCACACAAAGTTAGAAATTTGGAGGAAAGGCCGGTAAGTGGGACGATCCCTGATGTGGTGACCACTTGGAATGTTCAGAGCCTGGCATGCAGGTCTTTCTTGGGCTTAAGACATTTTATAGAGCATTTTGCAAAATCTGGGAAAAATTAACTACTTAGCTTTCAACCCTGCATCAGTTTCACAGTTGAAAACTCCTTTTTTTTTTTTTTGCAGTTTTTGGTCGGGGCTGGGTTTGAACCTGCCACCTCCGGCATATGGGGCTGGCACCCTACTCCTTCCAGCCATAGGCGCCACCCCACAGTTGAAAACTCTTATGTAAATTATATCTACGTGTCCATGGTCTTCTGTAACCTCATGCTCTTCTCCCATATAACAGCTGCTACCCTGTAACTTAGTCTCCCTTCTGCCCACATGGCTTTTAAAACCACTGTGGGTGTTGCTCTCAAATGCCAAACCATGTTTCAGCCGCCTGTGCACATTTTACCTAGGTCATCTGAGTCCCTTGTAAACGGTTCTGTTTGATCCCCATTGTATCCACAGCAGTCTACTATTCTCCTCTTTCCCTAAACGTTGCCACATTTTTGGTGGCAGTGACTTCCCAGAATCTCCCAAATCATAACCAACTGTCAGATCTCTCCCCTGGAAATTTTGAGAAAGTATGTTTGGGGTTGAAGCCCGAGAATCTGCCTTTATTATTAATTGAGCACTCGGAAGTTTCTTATAAAAAACTCTTAGTTATAATTTCTTTCTTTTGATCTCTCATATTGTTTTATGTGAATAGCCAAAGCTTTAGGGCATTTCTGGAACTTGTCCTGTGACAACAATGTAGGAAAAGGACCTGTGGGGAAAGCCTAGAAAGATTATGAAGGAAAAAAAATGCAATGAACAGGTTCCACGGACGTCAATGATGGGAAATAGCAACAGGGCCAGAGTGAGATTAGGCGGATAGTCTGGTGTCTCTGCTGATGTCAACAAGAGAAGTCTTCCTGGGGACACGTCTGCTGTTGGAGGATCTTGGTAATTAAGTGGGAAAATAAGAGTAGAAAGGTATTTCCTCCTTAATGCCTAGATAAGACACTTATGTGATTAATAACTATGGTGGATTTAATCAGCTCCTGCCAATGCAGGTTCAAATGGTGGGTCCCTGTTACTACCCCACTCCTCCTCTCCACTTCCCACCTGCATGTGTGTGGTCTGCAGGGTGGTCTCCCGCTAGCCCCTCTGTGTTCTGAGTGTGGGGAACAATATTCAAAAATGTTATCTTTGCAGTATCACTGGAAATTTTATCAAGAAACAAACATTATAGGAAACTTGCTGACTTAAGACCCAAAGCAAATGTCAGGTGTACTGTGAATTTTATCTTCTTAAACTTGGAACACTGTGTAACAGGAAAACAATGGCTTAGAGGAGTGGATCTCAGACGGTACTGTGTACAGGAAGCAGCAGTGGCGGTCAAGGGGGGCGGAGTCCAGTGCCTCTGCCCTGGGGGCCCTGGTTGGAAGGCACAAAGAATGACTCATTTTCACAAAGTAGCCCCAGTTCACTGGAAGCCAGGGTTGCACTAAGTCAGGAAATGTTTCTCATCACTTTTAATCTAAATAAGGAGATTCTCCTAAGATTTTATAAACATTGCTTATTTAGGATAAATTGCTTTGCTGCCAAAAATGTGAGATTTGGGGAAGTTGTCAGTACAGATAGAATATTATTGACCAAAAGCCAACATGGCAAGTCAAAAGTTTGAAGTAAATTATAAAAATGAAGCTCCTGCTATTCTTTCAGAGTGATCTTACAGGCATGTCCTGGGCTCCAGATGTCACCTGTAGGGTCTGAGCACATATTCCTGGTCCTTGGGTGTCAGTTTTGGAATTGGGTTTCTCAGGGCTCATCTGTTGTAATGCCAAGCACAGATAACTTCAGCCTCCCCAGTTTCCCTGAATAAAAACACTTGTCCAGAATATGAGGTATTGTTAACTTTTCATGGGGCAAAATACGTTTAATGTTTTTCATTCATTAGGGACTTTTTTGGATCCTTTGAATCTTCCCTTACTACTGAATAAGCATGTGACTGCCTGATAGATTATCTGAACTACTAATAACTACCAGTTTAGTCTAATAGTTCTTTTCATCAATCCCACTCTCCTACTCTATGCACTTGGATCAATCAATAGTTTAATTAAATAGGCAACGGGCGGGGGGGGCAGGCATGGTGGCTCACGCCTGTAATCCCACAGGGATAGTAATTAGTAAGGCATAGTAATTCTGGACAGCATCTTGTGCAATATTAGTGCAGTAGTTTTTAAATAGAAAAGGCAAGGCCCATCTAGAAAACACTTGGAGGCCAAGGCAGGTGAATCACCTGAGGTGACAGGTTCGAGACCAACCTGAACAAGAGCAAGACCCCATCTCTAAAAATGGCCAGGCATTGTGGTGGGTGCCTGTAGTCCCAGCTACTTGGGAAGCTGAGGTAAGAGGATATCTTGAGCCCAAGAGTTTGAGGTTGCTGTGAGCTATCACTACCAACCATGACAAAGTGAGACTCTGTCTCAAAAAAAAAGTTAAATAAATAACTAGGCAGCAGGGAATGGTTGCTGTGGCATCCTGTGAAAACTACCTTACTTCGTTTCTCTAATTATTCATTCTAGGACAACCACTTTCTACACCCTCTCTTTAGGACTCAATGCAGCTTGCCTCTTAAAATGATCAAAGAGACCCTGACCAATGCCCAAGTCGTAGGGAGCATATGTAGTAGTTTCTCACAATTTTGGGCTCTGCGTTCAGCTAAGTAGGAATCATAGCTCTATCAATTATTGGTTGCACAAGATGTCAAATGCTTCAAACCCTCTTTCCTTATTTATAAAATGGACATAATAAAATGGCAATCTCACGGGGCAGTTTTGAAGCATAGTAGCTAAACCAAATTCTCCATGTTTTTATGCCATTTTCCTTCTTTTTCACAGACTTCGGTTGCCATTTTGTATTGCTTTGACAGAGCTTGATCAGTTCAGAATTTGTTTCTATTTTCTTGAGAATATCTAAAGTATAATCAAAAAAAATAACCAAGTCTTCTCTGCTTTGCCATTGCCTTTTATATTTAAAAATCACTTCACTATCTTGCACAAGATGCTGTCCAGAGTTACTATGCCATTGGCCCACCTAGAAAACACAGAGATAATATAAAAGATTATTTAGGATGTTCACTTAATTCCATAGCTATTAACTTTTTCCATGTGTTTACTGCACACAGAAAATGCAAAACAGCAATTACTGATCATAAGTTCTATCCTTTAAAAACTAGCTTTTAAATTTGAAATCATAATCACATTACTATTCAAAGGTCTGTCAAACCCAAAAGCGAAAATTTCTTTGTGCAGGGGGCTCTTTATTGGCCCTTACTTTTTAATATGTGACGACAGTTGGATGAGACTGTGTTGTGTACATCCTCCCAAAGATAAGCATTTGGATTGATCTGCCTGTAATAGCACAGTTTTTTTTAGTATTCTTTGCTATTATAACGGGATAACTAGGTTATGCTTATTTTAATCCCTTCATTTGGACTCAACAATGTCAAACTGGATGCAATTTGCTGAAAATTAGATAGCTAAATAATTCTATTTTAAGCCAGATTAGAGCTGAGCCCTGTTCTATTTCCTGATATGTATTAGGTGGTTTGATATGTGGCTGTATAATTTATCCTGCTTGAAATGGTAATTTTGTTCACAATATTATAATTGTCATAATTCCATTTCCATTTCAAGTTTAATTCCATATCAGTCAAAAGCCACTTCCACGATTCCCTGGACTTGGAGATGTTGGCTATCTTCAGTTTTCACTCCCTGATCTGCTTGCTGCCTTCATCCCCTTTCATAACCATGCCTGTCCATGAATTTCAAAACGTGTCTCTGGGTAAATACTCTGAAGCCTGCGAGTATGCATCTGAAATGAGCACGTTTTAAGCCATGTCCCCACCATTTGATTGTAAATGTTCTAACGTTGCCCTAGTTTTCCTTTCTATCTGGTACTTTGGGGACATAAATAGGAATGTCATTAACAGGTGATTTGTGATTACTCTCTGGGGAATGGGAAGGACATTTAAGAAACTATAATCAGGCATGTGGATTTGGTGTCCAAACGCGGCCACACACACTTGTTTAGTATAGTTTATTAATTAGCAACACAACCCATTTTATTATATTTATGGGCCATGCACAAAAGAACATTGTGTTTTTTAGTTTGGAAATGGATGAGGAAATAAGTCAGGTCTTGATATGTCACCTAAGGGTCCCCTGGTCAGCTGTCAGGGCAGTGTGGAGGGGACACGCTGGGCTGAGCCACAGGAGAAGACATTTTCACCCCCACTTCTCCTTCCTTCCCCTTCTCTCACTGTTACCATCTTTTCTTTCTTTCTTCCTCCCTCCCTTCCTTCCTTCCTTCCTTCCTTCCTTCCTTCCTTCCTTCCTTCCTTCCTTCCTTCCTTCCTTCCTTCCTTCCCAGCGTCTCACTCTATCACCCTCGGTAGAGTGCCATGGCATCACAGCTCATAGCTAACTCTGGGCTTAGGCGATTCTCTTGCCTCCGCTTCCCGAATAGCTGGGACCACAGGCGTCCACCACAACACCCGGCTATTTTTTGTTGCAGTTTGGCTGGAGCCGGGTTTGAACTCACCACCCTCGGTATATGGGGCCAACGCCCTACTCAGTGAGCCACAGGTGCCGCCCTCTTTCTTTCTTTCTTTTTTTTCTTTTACCTGCTTCTGAATTTCTTTTGACCAAAAATACTTGCTGGAATTTAGGGAAAAAATAGCTCATGGATGGCTGGTCAACAAAAAGCAATATTTGACATTTTAAAATATTTACAGATGGTTTTTAAATTTGTTCCACCTGGGGGTCATACCCAGTGGATGGTGCTTGAGTAGCCGAGAACACAGCCGGGGCTGCTCCTTCCCTGACTGGTGACAGCCTCTGCTGCAGATCCGAGGACCGCCAGTAATAGGAATCTCGTTCTCATTCTCAAAAGAATTTCTCACTGTGGTTGATTGGTTAAAGATCTATCTTTTTTTTCTCCTCCTGAAGTTTTCCACATTCTACTTTCTTTTATTCGTGCTCTTTCAATCTATATAGAACAAATAAGATACAAACTGATTTTCTCTAAGAACCAGGGGAATATTTCTAAAAGCATAACATTATACCTCTCGCCTAGCCTACATACATGCCCACACTGGGAAGGGCGCAGACATTGTCAGTCAGACGTGGCTGTCACCCTCGGTCCATCTTTCCCTGTGTTAAGGTCAGACCCGACATCTAGCATTTCTAAGCCTTAGTTTGCTCACTAGTAAGGTGAAGATAATAACATTGATTACCTTAGCAGGGGAAAGTTAGCTGGTAAACTGCTCCCTGAGCATGACAGTTGCCCTTGTTTTAACCTTCATGACCTGAAAAGATAGACGTGGACCCCACTTAGATGGAATCACTTGGTGATTTATTTGCACCTGCACAGGGGGCCACTGCTCTGAGAGACAGGCGGCCTTGAAGTGCAGGGCAAGTTGTCTTTTATATTATTTATACTTTTTTTTCTTTGCGTGACTTAAGCAAGCAGGCAGACAAAAGCTAACCATTGTGGTTAGCTCAGGGCAGGGTTACGGCTTGGTTTACAATGGACACATCTTAAGTCACAATGGGTATAGTTATGTAACAATGGTTATTGCTTGGGTAGCACAGCTTAGGTAGGTTTCAACCATTGTTCATCCACTGGGAACTTGGGGATTTTTGTGAAACTTGGGGCTTCCCGTGTTCTGAAGGCTTTTCTAGGAATTGACCCTGGGGGGTGGGCATGGGAATGGGCTGAGAACTTGCCCGGAGCACCCTTATGCTCAGCCCTGCAGAAGGGTATTGTTCACTTTATCATTCTTCCTTGCAAAGCTGATTCCATAATTAATGAAATTGGTTTTGTTATATGACCTTAAATTTTATTCAGTAATTTTAGGTTTTTCTTCCCTATGGACTTTTTATCTGAGTTTTTTCCTCTCCTTTTTTTACTGTATTCAGACCTTTAATAACTGTATTTTCATTGACACCTGAGTACATACATTGGCGTGAAACTTTCTCTGCATTTTACACTTAAGTAGGATAACCATGTAACTGTTATCCAATTTCCCCAAACTAGGAAACATAATATAATGGATGAAAAAATAAAAATATTTGTATCTATCATAAACAGGAGAAAAGCAATCAACGCAAAGCAAAGCTTCTCTTCTCTATTGAGAGAATATGGCCATTAGTATTCCCAGTTTAGGTTTATGTAAAGGCTAATAATGTCTTTGGAGCTCTTTATAAATTGTTTAAAGGTAATAAGATATTTTAGGAGTAGTAGTCAAATGAATTTTCAAAAATGCCACAATATAATAGCAAACGATTCTAAATTATTTTTATTTTCTTCTAAGTTAGTAGCCACTGCTGGTTCAGTGCTCAGATCAATATGATGACAGAGATCCTGGTTGTCTGAATAGTCCTTTGGAATGTTGAGCAGCGCCAGACTGTTAGACTTAGTTGTGAAAGTTATAGTGAGGTTGAAATTGGATTAGAATATTTTTTATAAACAGCAGTAATATGTTTTGTGTGCCTAACATAATTAAAAACAATCACTTGCTAAACTAATAAATCTCTTGTAAAATGGTATGACCATCCAGTTGGGGTAAAAGCCACTTTTAAAATTTGTTGGCAATTTTTTGGACTAAAATTGGTGTTTCTTTATTATTTATTTATTTTTTGTAAAGCCATACATGAACTTGCTGATGACATAACATATGATTGCAGCCTTGTGTTTAGGGATTTAACAATTATTGTAACAGCAACCGAATGAAAACTGTCCCCAGGCTCACTTGCACTAATCCCCATTGTAAGCACTGCCGTTGTACAACTCTGTGTTACTTTCCTGGGAATATTCACATTTCACACATGAGTGGCTTTGTGGACATTCATGTCATGGGCAGAGATCACATGGTGAGAAGTAGCAGGGTGACACTGTGGTGACCCCAAATGCCTGTTTTCCTCCTCCAGGCAGCTCTGTTTCATGGAGAGACACTATTCTGGGAGACTGGTAAAGTTTTCAGTACTATTTTTAAGCATTGAGTTTATACATTGTGGGATGAACTTCTATTGGTTTTGCGTGTTTTTTGTAGGTGCTCATATTCAGTTCCTGAACTTTTCTACTGAAGCGAATCACGACTACCTAGAAATCCAGAATGGCCCTTACCACACCAGCCCCACCATCGGGCAGTTCAGCGGGGCCGACTTGCCCGCGGCTCTGCTCAGCACCACGCACGAGACACGCATCCACTTTTACAGCGACCATTCCCAGAACCGGCAAGGGTTTAAACTCGCTTACCAAGGTACGGAGTAAAAAAAACTAAATATGCTTCTTACACTTCAGTTATGTTTGAATGTAAATCTCCCTAACTGGCTAAAAGCACGTATGGTTAAAAAACAAAACAGAAAACAGTGCAGTTGGAATTATTCTTAGTGGGAGTAGCTGGTTTCTGATTAGAAGGCCTTGGTGGTTCTTGGACACACAGGAAGGACACAGACACTGGGCATGATGGGGCTGTCATCCAAGTTTGCCCGCTCTGCTGGCCCTTGCCCTGACACTGTTCTGTGGCCATTGGCGTGGACCTGTCCAGCCACAGTGTCATTATTACACAGGCTTCTTATCAGTCACTGTGTCCCTCTTGGCTAGTGTCCCTTCACTGTGTCCCTCTCGGCCAGTGTCCCTTTAGGGTGTTGCACTGTACGCCCTAAATCTAGAATGGAAGTGGTATGGCACTGTCTCTCATGCATTGACGGTTGCATGTACTGCTCAAGGCATGTGCAAAGCATTCTAGAAAAAGACAAAAATAATGCAGTGGAACCTCTGTAAGTTGACCACTCAAGGGACTGGAGCAAACTGGCCAGCACACAGATGAGGCCAGCACACAGATGAGGTCAGCACAAGGAATGAAGTCTACTGTGCTGATGTGGATACGTGACACCTGTTCAGTCTATGAAAATCTTGTCAACTTAAGGAGGTGGTCGGTGTAGAGAGGTGTCAGCTGTGCAGCTGCTACTGTAGCTATTGACGTCTTTTTGTTAATCTAGTCAAATATGCAATTTCTAAAAATAGTTTGAATCAATTATGAGCAAAGCATTTTTTTTGACGTGTGGAAAAGTTTAGCATTTTAATTTCATATAAAAATTTATCTGGCCTTTTTCTGAATATTGCTAAATCAAGTGAAGTTGAATATTAAATCTAGAGCCTATATTTTTTCAAACATGACTAAATCACTTGCTTTCCTTACTCTCAGAGACTGACCTCAGAAGCAGAGCTTTCATATTTTATTAGTGAACGAGGCTAGTATTTTCTATTGGGTTCAGATATTGTTAATGAAATTCTCACCTAAAGTATAAAAGATAGACATAGACTTCCAGAATTGAGGTCTATTAAATAGAAATCCCGGTCTCAGGATAAAAGTGAGGAAGCTAAAGGCTGGACCAGTGAGCAGTGTGTCCGCAGGCACTGCCCGAATTCCTCTACAAGCCCTCTGTGTCGTTCATTGTTTCTAACCTTTATTTTCCTCAATGTCAGCAAAGATATCAGTCCCAACTGAAAGACTCATGCACACACACGCACCCAGCAGAGAAAGAGCATCAAGGGGAAGCAGCATCCCACAGCAAAGTGGGTGCAGTTCTGTCTGATGTGCTCCTGTTTGCTGCTCTCTTTCTCCTCCCATGGAGGGTGGTCCAGTAAGGTGCTCTGAGCTCCTTCTACGCTTTCTGAAGCATTAGAAATCTACTGCATTTGTAGCCACTGCCTCCCTGCTGCACCTTCCCAATAGTGTTTGAATTTAATCAAATCTCTCTCCCTCCTGTCTTCTCTCTCTTTCCTACTTAGCTACAATTTTTAATGAACCCTTAGCTTCCTCTCTAGTCTACTTCCTACTGATTTTTGGAAGGATGGTCCACATCAGCCTTCTCTGGTTCCACACCTGTTCCTTGTTTCTTTTATCCATTCTTTTTTTTTTTTTTATTAAATCATAGCTGTGTACATTAATGCAGTCATGAGGAACAATGTGCAGGTTTTATATACAATTTGAAATAATTTCATCAAACTGGTTAACACAGCCTTCATGGCGCCATCTTAGTTATTGTGTTAAGACATTTATAGTCTGCATTTAGTATTCTTACCTATGCAAGATCTATACAAGAGCTTCTCTTTCCATAGACATCCACATCACTAAATCTCAGAGATACACGTCATGTCTCCTGAATCCTGGTACCACCTGGCACTGCGGCCACTTCTGACACCCTGTCTCTTGGCATCAGGGTCCCCACGGCTTCTTGGTTCACAGAGGCCTCACTGGATAAGTCCGATTCTACTGGTTCCTTGACCTCTTCCCTTTCTCCACACATCCTGGATTCCATGACTAGGATCATCATTTGCAATGAATAGCTCTGGTCTCTGTGCCTGCAGTTCAGGGTCCCTGTGGACGTGGGGATGGGATGTCAGTCCTATACCTGTGCATCTCCATGGGGTTCCACAGGCACTGGGACCCTGTGTCCAACCCTGCCCAGCTCATGCTGCAGCCCCTGCTCTCTGAGTTTGGGGTGCAACAGCCCTGTAACCCACCAGCCTCCCCCTGTCACCACCAGCAGTTCTAACTGCTCCCAGGTCCTTTTCCTAGAAAACTGTAAAACACTTAAAGTTCTCACCCGACTTACTCTTCTGACTTCCCTCATCTTTTCAGAAAGCAAAATGGTTTATCTCTTTTATGATGAAAGCCTTTTTCAGGCTTTCTTAGATTCTGAGAATCTGGTTCAAAATCTAGGACCCCACACACACACACCTGCTGCTGCTCCCCATCCTCATCCTCTGCAGTCCTGGTGCTGTCTGAAGTGTCCCGGGGGCCACAGGCCTTTACACAGGCAGTGGTCTCAGCTGGGATGCTCTCCACCTCCACCCACTCCCCGTGGTTAATGGTTCTGCACTCAGCTCTGTGTGAGCCCGGAAGGAGGCGACCTCTGCTTGCCTGGTGGGGACAGACAGCCTCGTTCAGGAGCTCAGCATCTCCCCGTGTGGCACTGTGAGTGCTGCCCACCATGTCTTTCCCACCCTTCTGTATCTGGGGAACTGGACCCTTCAAAATCAAGTGTGGTGCTTTGGGTCATGACATCTGAATGAGTATCCCTGGGGACAGAATCTGGAGAGACAAAATTTTGGTTGCTTGAATACAGCCCAGTCTCCTGAAGCCCTGGGCAGCAACAGGGGCCTCCGTCCCACCTTCCCTCGAGTGTCTGTGCTCCAGGTGATTCCTCGTGTCTCATCTCTCATTCTGTCTCATCCCTTTTATTTCAGGTAATTAATACAGAAACATAGGGGCTAAGGTCTGGAAAACACCTGGCATAAGTTGAAGACCATTTACTTTTCAGCATTTCTGTACAAATTTCAAAGCTACACATTCACCTCTAATGTTGTAAATGGTTAAACAACGTCCCTATGAAACCGAAATTTCTGTTTTCTTGGTTTTTTACATGAAAAGCCACACTTCAGTCTCTTGGATTCTTTATATCATTACTCTATCATCAGTGGATGGAGAGGACGGTAGCCAGTGACCTCTCTTTCTCTTGTGACCGATCGTGTGCAGCCTGGCTCTGAGGGTCCCTGGCTGGTTTTCAGCAATGACAGGACAGGGAGGCTGTGCAGCTCCTGCTGAGCTGGCTCTCCACACCTTGGCTTTGCTGCTGCATTAGAGGACGGTCCCCTGTCACCCTGTGTACACGGGGATTTGATACTGAGATTGAGAGGTGGCGGGGGCTTCTGCCACACAAGGCATTGGTATCCTCTCTAGCAGAGCCTGTGCTGGTGGCCACGTAGCTTTAGGATCACAGTATCAGGACATTACACCTAATTTATGGATTAGTTAATTCTTACTAATTTATGGGTAAATTTTTAAATCACACAAGCTGCCTGCACATTTATTATCTGTCATTCTACCGAGAGTTTATTCTAGGGGACATAAAAGACTTAATGATAAAGCACAATAAATCATCTGTTATAAACATTTACTGATAGTAATTGCTAGCTCAGCGATCTACAATTTAGTTGTTCTTTTTTTAAGGAAAAAAAAACTGAAGAAAATAAAAATTTTTTCTGTTTCTGTGTCAAGCAATTAGTTAAATAAAATAATACAAACAAATATTCTTTTCCTAGTTAGAAGTTCTTAGAGTGGTAGTGTACTTCTCATTTAAATTAAAAGGAAATTACTATGCGTTTCTTTCCTCAGTGTCCTGTAGAGGCCCTTTTTATTATTTTCTCTATTAATTTTTTAAAAACTTCAAGTCATATATTTTCTTTCCAAAGTAAGCATTTTCAAATTTCTTTTTGGTTTGCACTCTTGTCTTTCTAAAGTACACAGTAAGTGTTCATTAAACACATGTGGTGTTTAAACACCAGTTAAACACCAGTGATCATTTTACTCAATGTAGATGGCAGCTATTTAATAAAAGACATTTTTAAAACCTTATATCCAACATGTAATCTTAAGAAGCTGCAAGTAGTCCTATTCCTTCCCCAAATTGCAGACACGTTTAACCTCTTGTCTGTATCTTTGTTTCAGCCTATGAATTGCAGAACTGTCCAGAGCCGCCCCCATTTCAGAATGGGTACAGGATCAACTCGGATTACAGTGTAGGACAGTCGGTATCCTTCGAGTGTTACCCTGGGTACATCCTGATCGGCCAGCCTGTCCTCACCTGCCAGCATGGGACAAACAGAAACTGGAACCATCCCTTTCCAAGATGTGATGGTAGGTGAAATATTTTCCTTGGGAGCCACTTAATTTTTTCATGGACATAATAGTGCCTTGAATATTTAATGAATATATCCAATAATTCATTAATTTATTCAACAAATATTTATTAAGATTCTATTATAACACTGGACTTACTATTTCAGGAATTATCCTATACTGGTAAGTTTAATTTAAAAAAGCAACCTTCATTCCCCAGGAAGTTATAAGGATATCAAAACAACAGACACACATGATTAAAATGTAAAAGGTGACATAAGGACAGTGTCATCCCAGTTGTGGGTAAGGACATGACTTAGGGTGGGAATTAATCAGAGAAACCTTGGCAGTCAGCCGAGTTTAGCTTTCCAGTGGGTACATTAAATGGTGGGATCAGAGGGGAAAGGGTACTTATTAATTTGACCCTGCTTATTTTTAGTTGTTTAAGATTTATGATAAACATATATAGGTTCTGTATTTCAGAAAATGGAGGTGGTAGAGTGCTGTGGCATCATAGCTCACAGCAACCTCAAAGTCTTGGGCTCAAGTGATTCTCTTGCCTCAGCCTCCCTAGTAGCTGGGACAACAGGTGCCGGCCACAATGCCTGGCTATATTTTTGTTTGTTTTGTTTTGTTTAGCAGGCCCATGGCGGGTTCAAACCCACTAGCTCTGGAGCATGTGGCCAGTGCTTAAACCACTGAGCTATGAGCACCCACCCCCAAGTTAATTTTTGTATCGGGCCTGAAGAGTTCTCTATCAGAGATAAAGTCCACTCCAGATAGAAGAAACATTGTAAGCAAGGATACAGTCTTCAGAGGAAATAAAAATGTTGTTTAGGGCGGTGCCCATGGCTCAGTGGGTAGGGCGCTGGCCTCATATACTGAGGGTGGTGGGTTCAAACCCAGCCCCAGCCAAACTGCAACAAAAAAATAGCAGGGCATTGTGGCAGGTACCTGTAGTCCTAGCTATTCCAGAGTCTGAGGCAAGAGAATTGCCTAAGCCCAGGAGTTGGAGGTTGCTGTGTGACGCCACGGCACTCTACTGTGGATGATAAAGTGAAACTCTGTACAAAAAAAAAAAAAGGGTTGTTTAATAGTGCATGTTGATGGTGGTTTCTTGGGAGATGTTGGAAACAGGTACTAGCAGTGGTGCTGGGTATTTATACTCATTTGATGTTCCTTGTCTGAGCAGAAATCATGTAGGGCTTCTGTAGGGCTATTTAATTTTTATGATGACTTAGACACTTTTGTAATATCAACTATGTCAGTAGATCACTAGTATGTTTATGAATAATGCATATGGAAAAGAAAGTTCCTGAGAATTCAATATTCCAACATGATAAATACAGTACTTTTGAATGAAAAAATAATGAAATTACCAACTCTGGACCTGTGAAGTGCTAAGCTTATATCCCATGGGGAAAGGGGAAAGACATCTACCTATGTGTGAATTTTTACTGAAGAAGTTAAAAAAAAGCACATCAGGGGACTTTTGAAATCATAGTTTTCACTCATATTTTCCAAGTCTATGTTATTATGAAAACAACTATGTAAAAGTCTTTTAGCCATATTTTTTAATTTTTTATCATAATCTAATGTTTATTTAATTCAATCTAAAACACATTTAAAATTAATTTTATAAAACTAAGGATAACAGTAACATATTTGGGATAATTTTAACTGTAACATTAAAAACAACAACAACAAACCCTAAATCTACCCTGCATTTAAAAAATCTCACAGATATGTATAAATTACTTTGAAATTATCGGTATTGCAACCACTTCTGATGTGTAATTTTAGGCTAAAACCTTTAAATTCATATGTAAATGGTAGATTCTTTGGCTTGATACTTAAAAAACAAACCAAGAAAAAACAAATTAAATATTTAATTTGATAGCATGATTTCTTGAAGCTTCATTTTTCTTTTTCTTTTTTTAATTTTTTTATTTCAGATTGATATGAGGGTACAAACAATTAGGGGACAGTATTTGCTTTGTTAGGTAGAGTCCCGATTGTGGTTTTGTCCTGAACTCCAAAGTGGTGCCTTATATCCTTATATTGTGCCCATTGACACAGTCTAAGCACACCAATCTCCCTCTCTCCTTCCCTTCTCTCCCTCCATGCTCTCCCTCTCCCCAACATAAATTGAATTGAGTTGTTTTCTTATGTGGGCGTGTATTAGATCCTCTACTGGCTTCATGTTAGTATTGAGTACATTGGATACTTGCTTTTCCATTCTTGTGATACTTTACTAAGAAGAATGTGTTTCAGCTCCATCTAGGTTAACACAAAAGATGTAAAGTCCCCATCTTTTTATAGCTGAATAGTATTCCGTGGTATACATATACCAGAGTTTATTAATCCATTACTGGGTTCATGGGCATTGAGGTTGTTTCTACATGTTGCGACTATAAACTGAGCTATGATAGGCTTTGTCTAGGCTTTTTACCATGATGGCTTTTTACCATCATCTCTTAGATTTATATCTTTTATCCATCTTGAGTCAATTTTATTTATTTATTTTTTGAGACAGAGTCTCAATATATCACCCTTGGTAGAGTGCTATGGCATTACAGCTCACAGCAACCTCAAACTCTTGGGCTTAAGAGCCTCAGCCTCCCAAGTAGCTGGGATTATAGGTGCCCACCACAACGCCCGTCTGTTTTTTTGTTGCATTTGTCATTGTTGTTTAGCTGGCCTGGGCTGGGTTTGAACCTACTACCTGTGGTGCATATGGCTAGCACCATAACCACTGTGCTATGGGAGCTGAGCCCATCTTGAGTCAATTTTATAAGTAGTGAAAGATGAGGGTCAAGTTTCAGTATTTTACATGTGGTTATCCAGTTGACCCAACTCCATCTGTTGAATAGGGATTCTTTTCCCACTGTATGATTTTGTCTGGTTTATCAAAGATCAGATGGCCAGTGGGGACTGGTTTCATCTCTTGGTTTTCTGTTTTGTTCCGTATGTCTATGTCTCTATTTTTGTGCCAATACTATGCTGTCTTGACTACTGAAGACTTGTAATATAGCCTAAGGTCTGGTAGAGTAATAACTCCAACTTTGTCTTTATTACTGAAGATTACCTGGGCTATATGGGGTTTTTTTATGGTTCCATGTGAAATGAAGAACTATTTTTTCCAGTTCTTTAAAGTATGATCTTGATATTTTAAAGCAGATTGCACTGAATCTGTGTATTTCTTTGGGTAGTACAGACATTTTAACAATGTTTATTCTTTCCAGCCAAGAGCACAGTATGTTCTTCCATTTGTTAATGTCTTCTGCTATTTCTTTTCTTAGGGTTTCCCAATTTCTTTGTAGAAATCCTTCACATCTTTTGTTATATATATTCCTAAGTATTTTCATTTTCTTTGAAACTACTATGAACAGAATTGTGTCCCTGATTTGCTTCTCAACTTGGCTGTTATTGGCAAATAAAAAAGCTACTGATTTGTGGACATTGATTTTCTACCCAGAGACATTACTGTATTTCTTGATGACTTCCAGGAGATTTGTGGTTGAGTCTCTTAGTTTTTCTAAATATAAGATTATATTAGTGGCAAACATTGGAAGTTTGGCCTCCTCTGTCCCCATATGAATGTCTTTGATATCCTTCTCTTGTCTGATTACATTGCCTAGAACTTCCAGAAATATATTGAATAGTAGTGGCAAAAGAGAACATCTTTGGTTTCAGTTCTAAGTGGAAAAGCTTTCAGTTTTATTCCATGCAGTATGGGATTGGCTATGTATGTATCATAACTGACTTCAGTCAGTTTAAGAAATGTGCCCCATGCCTATTTTCTTAAGTGCTCTTGTTAGAAAAGAATGTTGAATTTTATCAAATGCTTTTTCTGCATCTATTGAGAAGGTCAGATGGTCTTTGTTTTGCTTCTATTGGTATGGCAAATTACATTTATGAATTAGTGCATGTTAAACCAACTTTGCATCTTTTGGATGAAGCCTCCTTGATTGTGATGTGTAACTTTTTATTATGTAGTTGTAATCTATTAATTAATATTCTTACTGAGCATTTTTGCATTAGTATTCACTAGAGAAATTGGTCTGTAGTTCTAATTTTTAGTTGGGTCATTTCCTGGTTTTGTTATCAGGGTGATGTTTGCTTCATAGAATGTGTCAGGGAAGGATCCTTCCTTCTCACTGTTTTGGAATAGGTTCTACAGTATGGATATAAGATCTTCTTTGAAGGTTTGATAGAATTCTGGTTTGAAGCTGTCTGATCCCAGGCTTTTTGTTGTTGTTGGAAGCTTTTTTATTGTTTCTGTGATCTCAGTGCTTGATATTCATCTGTTCAATACATCTGTTTCTTCCTGGGTAAGTCTAGAAAGATGGTGTGATTATAGGTGTTGATTCATTTCCTCCACATTGTCAAATTTCCAGACATAGAGTTTTTCATAATAATCAGAGATGATCTTTTATACTTCTATAGTATTTGTTATTAACTTCCCTTTTTCATTTCTGATTGAGGTTATTAGCAATATTACTTTTATGTTTCTAGTTAATCTCCCCCATGGTTTGTCAAATTTTATCTTTCCAAAGAACAAGCTTTTTGTTCATTAATTTTCTGAATTATTCTTTTATTTTCAATTTCATTTATTTCTGATTTAATTTTGATTATTTCTTTTCTTCTGCTATGTTTGTAATTGGATTGTTCTTTCTTTTCTATTTTCTTGAAATGATTCATTAGGTTGTCGATCTACTCTCTACTTTTTCAATGTAGGCATCTAATGTGGTAAATTTCTCTCTAAGAACTGCTTTAACAATATCTCACAGATTTTGGCAGTCTGTAGATTCATTATTGTTATGTTCAATAAATTTTATAATTTCCTTTTTTATTCCTTCTTGACCCAACTGTCATCCAGTAAATGTTTGTTCAGTTTCCATGCCTTTGTGAGGGGATGAAAATTTTTGTTGGAGTTGAGTTCCAGCTTTACTGCCTTGTGCTCTGAAAAGATACAAGGTATAATTTCAGTTCTTTTATTTTTGTTTAGGATTTTTTTGTGTGTCCTAGGCTATGATCTATTTTGTACAATTTTCCATGGACTCATACGAAGAATGTAAATTCATTGGTTTTGGGATGGTGTGTTCTGTGTATGTCTATTAAGCCCAAGTACTCTAAAGTTGAACTTAAAGTCCCTGTTTCTTTGTTTAATTTCTGTTTAGAGTATCTGTCCAGTTCTGTCAGAGGGATGTTAACATTCCCAGCTATTATGGTGTTATTGAATATCATATTATTCTAATCAATTAAGGTCTGTTTCATAAATCTGCTAACATAAACTAGTGTTTAAGTTAGGTGCATATATATTTAGAATTGAAATGTCTTCTTATTGTATTGTTTCCTTGACAAGTATGAAGTGACTATCTTTGTCTTATTTAGTTGCTTTAAATGCACTTATATCTGAAAATAAGATTGTAATCCCTCCTTTCTTCTGATTTCCCTTTCTCTGAATTATTGTTTTCCAACTCTTCACCCTGAGTCTTGATTTGTCCTTCAAGATTAGGTATTTCCTGGAAACAGTATGTTGATAGCTTGTACTTTTTTATCAAATTGGCCAGCCTGTGCCTTTTCAGTGAGGAATTAAAGCCATTTAAATTTATTAAGAGAATTGATAAGTATAGTAAATTTCCATTTATCTTATTTGGTAATGTCCATTGCTTAGTTTTATCTTTTGTGCCATTGTGGCAGCTATGTTTTGTCCTTCAGTTTCTGGGTGTTCACTGTGCTGGTGGTTCATTGTGATGGTCAGTGTGGAGAACAGGTCTAAGTATTTCCTGTAGAGCTAGTCTTTTTGTGGTGAATTTCCTCAATGTTTGCATGTCAGTAAAAGATTTTATTTCTCCATCAATTTTGAAGCTTAGTTTATCAGGGTACAGAATTATGGGCTGAAAATTGTTTTGTTTAAGAAAGTTAAAGATAGATGACTACTCTCTTTTGGCTTGAAAAGTTTCAGATGAAAATTCCACTGTTACCCTGATGGATCTGGCCCTGTAAGTAAATTGGTGTTTACATCTGCCTGCTTGCAGAATTTTCTCTTTTGCCTTGACTTTGGACAGTTTCTTTACAATGTGTCTTGGAGATGATTTGTTTGTATTGAACCAACCCAGAGTTTGATATCCCTCTAAAGAGGGTATCAGAATCTTAGATGATGCTTGGGAAATTTTCATTTATGATATCCTCCAGTAGTGCTTCCATTCCTTGTGTCATCCTTCTTCCCCTTTGGGGATATCTATAATTAGTATGTTTAAACACTTCATAAAGTCCCATACTCTAAGCAATTGCTCTGCTGTTTCTCTCTTCTGTTTTTTTAATTCCTGGGTTAGCTCAAAAGCCTTATCCTCTACCCTGAAATACTCAATGGTCTAATCTGTCATTGATACTTTCTACTGAATATTTAAGTTCCCTGATTGACTTCTTCAATTTCTTAACTCTGATATATCCTTTCTCATTTCTTTATGTATTTCATTCATTATTTGGGTCAGTTTTGATTTCCTTTTGTTGATTTTCCCCTTTTCCATTCCTTTCATTGTTTTTGCCATCTAAATTTTAAGTTCCCTTTCTCTCATTTCTATAATTTCTTTATAGGTGGACTCCTCTGTGGTAGCCACCTCATGATCCCTTGAGGTGGGTGATCTTTCTGGTTTTCACATTGCCAGAATTTTTCTGTTGGTTCTTTGTCATGTGTGTTCTCTTCTTGTTCACATCCTGCCCCTACTTGTTCCTTTTACTTTTAAACAACAATAAAATAAAAACTGCAAAACAAAACGAAACAAGGGACAGTGCCTGTGACTGAAAGGAGTAGGGTGCCAGCCTCATATGCCAGAGGTGGTTGTTTCAAACCCAGCCCCAGCCAAAAACAAACAAAAACAAACAAACAAACAAACAAAAAACAATAAAAGATAAAATTTTCTAAGATTAAAAAAGAGATATCTGGCTTGGCATCCATATCTCAGTGGTTAGGGCATCGGCTACATACACTGGGGTTGGCGGGTTTGAACCTGGTCCAGGCCTGCTAAACAACAATGACAACTACAAAAAATAAACCTAACCAGATGTTGTGGCAGGCACCTGTAGTCCCAGCTACTTGGAAAGCTGAGGCAAGAGAATCACTTAAGCCCAAGAATTGGAAGTTGCTGTGAGTTGTGATGCCATAGCACTCTATTGAGGGCAACATAGTGAGACTCTGTCAAAAAAAAAAAAAAAAAGAAAAGAAAAGAAAAAGAAAGAGAAAATAAAAAAAAGAGAGAGATACCTTAGTTGTTGCTTGAGGAATTTGTGTGGGAAAGATGAGAAAAGTAGAAAAATCTCTACCAATAGAGAGAAAAAAAAAGGAGAAAAATAGAAAAGAAAGAAAGGATGAAAGGGGCAGAGAAAGTAAATGAAACTCTGGCAATTGAAAAAAGTAAAAATGAAAAACTAAAAATACAACAAAATGAAAACAAAAAATACTAAAGAAAAATCGAGTAATTGAATAAAGAAAAAAAATATATATATAAATAGCAATGTATTGCTGGACACAAGTTGGTGCTCCATGAATATGGGAAAAAAAGAGAAGAGGTATATGATGCAATATATTTCCTGGACACCAGGTGGCTCTGTGGTGTTAGGAGACCCAAAACATGCATACTGATTTTGATGTATAAAATGGAGGCTGAAATACACTATCTAATTGCTGAGGAGACAATGGTCCTGTCTTTCTGATTTATTTGCCCTCAATTGTCACTTGGTTGTTTGGCTAAAATTCAGTCCTTGCACGGTGGGGAGGCTGAGACTCTTGCCAGACTCCTTAGGAGGCAACACCTCAACCTTTCAAAAGTGCCCCTTGGCCACCAAGGGGTTTCTGGGTCGTGGGAGCCATTCAACTCACCCCACAGATGGCTGCCTGAACTCAACAGGAACATCAGAGCTGGCCAAGGTGCTGGGGCCTTGCAGACTGTTCCTTCTGGGCTACCCTCCCAATGGTGGTGCCCTGCTAGTAGCCAAGCCAATGGGAGTTTCACCCAGGCCAGTGATTCAATCCCAGCTGCCAGGCACTGTTCAAGTTCACTCACTCAGTTAAGCCCTCCCAAGTCATCTCTGGTAAGCACTCAAGTCTAGAAAAAAACCTGTAGGACAGGCCTTCACTGTCCCTAGCCCTGTCAGAGGGTTGGGCGGCCTCTGTTTGCACCCAGGCACTTGCCTTCTGTGCCAGTCTTCACTGTTGCTGACCTCCTTGTTGGCTCCTGGAGTCTCCTGCTTCATTGTTCTTCCAGAGTGATATTTTTGGACAAGATACCCCAGCCAGAGGTGGCCGGGGCCCTCTCTCTCCTGTCTCACTGTGCGTGGCTGCTAAGGAGATGTCTCTAGTCCACCATCCTGAAACTTAGTTTTTCAATATGAAAATAAGTGCAGTGGTTTAGAATTATTCCATCAGTGTGAAAATAAGAAAATAGATCTTTCTGGCTACATTTAAAGGTAATGGTGGCTTTCCTAATTCCTTCGTGTTATATATGACTGCCCGGAGTTAATGGCACTGGGAGACTAATACGTCTCAGACTCCCCAAACCAGCCTGGGGCTCCGTGCTTCATTACCAGTGCTCACAGAACTCACTTAAAGCTATTACACTCATAGGTACAGTTTTTAAGAGAGAAGAGAAGTGTTAAATCATCCAAGGGAAAAGATGACAGGGTGGTCTAGCAGGAAGCATGACTCTCAGAATTGTGTGTGGCGATGTGCAGTCCTCAGCCTGAAACCCTTACTGGGCCTCAGGGCCCCAGTTTTCAGTGGGGCTCTGCTATGTCATCATGACTGACTGTCCACATGGTCAAATCTAGCCCCCAGATAGACTGCTGGACCCCAGAAGCCTCCATCTTATCCATGTGGTTAGAATTTCTGGTGCTACCAGCTCCTGCCCTAACATTATTGGTGGGAACAGTTACACGCTCAAAAAGACATTCCTGCCAGGTGAGCCACAGTGATCTCCCAGTAATGAGGGCAAAGGCAAATTCACTTTGGGCAAAGCCAAATTCCTTACTAAACAAACATTTGCACCTTATTCTTTTCTTACCAATAATGTCACAAAGAGAAAAAGGATCTAATTCCTTCTAATGTCACAAAGGTGTTAGAAAAGCCAGCATTACCTTTAAGTGATAGCCATCATCTTCAAATGGTATCAAAAATGCATGTAAAATTATATCATTAAATAAATACTAACAGATTAGTAGAGGTATTACATAAAATATTTTCTAAGCCCCATCCAATGTGATTAATAGCCTCTCTATTAAAAAAAGCAACAAACCAAAAAAAATGAAATAAAACAAAAAGCACTTTACCTGTGAAAGTTAAAAAAATAATTTTTATGAGACTGAGCGGGCTGTTCATATGTGTATTAGTGTACAACTAGACAACAGTGAAATATTCCCCAGAGAGAGCACATTCTGTTGCCCACCTTGGATCCTTAAATAAAATGTATTTGATAATCCATAGTGGTTTATCATTGAAGATTTCTGGTCACTAAAGAGGGCAAGTGCACTGGAAGGCTGTCTTCAAAGGTTCAGTCCTGAAGACTTTATAAAAACTTCAGAAGAAAAACATAGATACCTTGAATAACCTTTGAGTTTCGTTATTAAAATTAATGCAGCAATTAATCCACACAATTAATACAATACTTCTAAATCTTAAAGTAGTGATCTTCACAAGTGTGTGTGAATCAATTTGTATTTTTATGCTGAAAATAAGTACATGCTGAGGTACATAAGAATCTATTAAGTATAATTAGTGTATTTTAAAATTATTTGAACAATATAATCTGAAAGGACAATACCTGTGCACGTAAACAGATGGAAGAGTGTATCTATGAAAGGGCCACGAGAAGTTTAAGACATTTTCTGTCAGTAAATTAATTACATGTAAGTCTCAGTTTAAAAAAATGGGTGGTAATTGTTAAAATATGGTTAAAAGAGTTAGGCATATTGATTTACTACATGTAATTTTATAATTAAATATGCACCCACATTTGCAAATATAGTTCAAAAATGTTACTTATTGTGTGGGCCTAATTAATACTTTATCAATGAAATTTTTATGTAACTACACTTTTAAGGGCTTTTGTAAAAACACTTAAACATTGTCAAAATATACTTTAAAATGCATTAGTATGCACATTATGGAGACGATGTAGACAGATGTAATTATTAGAGTAACTAATGTGATAAATATTTTAACAGCTTCTTTGAATTTGATAGAGATTATAAGTTGAAAACAATATGATTGTATAATTGACATGAAAAATTCAACAGCCAAGTAGTGTACTATTGTATGCATATTTTTTAAAATCAAGATTCACTCAATTAATTGGTAAATACAGAAAATAATCTTTTCTAATACTTCAGAATAAAAATAACCATAAAGAATTCAATTCTGTATCTTTATTTTTCTTACCTGTACTCACAAAAACTGTTTCTGAAATATCCATCATCAGACAGTGATTTCTAAGATAGAATCTCCTTTATCTCCTGTGTGTGACCAACTGAAAGCTTCCCCTAGCACATCGCACAACGTCTGCTACAGGCAGTGGGGAGCAGGGGCTTGAATGTGGAGAGCAGACCCTCCCTCCAGCATAGCGATGCTAACTCTAGAATTTGATCAAAATGTGTGGCATTGTCACCTTTATGCACCTATTTCCTCTGGAAAAATACATGTACAAACAACTTGAGCACATTCTCTCATTATCTGTGTTTTGCATAGCGGCCTTTCCTCCAAACCTGAACTCTTTATTTTTAACATCCCTGAGTGTTCATGAACATGCAAATGAATGTGCATCTCTTTGCCTTGTGGCTGTCTACAGCGGAGGAGTCTGGCTGGCTTCAGCCTGGCGGTGACGGGTACAGCACCCATGCTGTGATCCTTAGCTGGATATTCTCCTCACCACACTTGGACCAGAGTCTCCCAGGCAGGCAGTTGAGAAGCTGGGAGACACCCGCTGTGCTCCACACGGAGCTTCCTCCTTGATCTCACTTCAGCCTTCCCTTTGAACCTGGCCTTCAGGGAGAGGAGGACGGGATAGATGCACTTCCTGTGGTGTCTGATCACACAGCCACAGTCTCCACGGAGTTCAGGGAGATGCTGCCCAGATGAGCAGATCCGAACACGCCTTTGATGCCACTGCAGGGACGATAAAGACTTCTTTGGAACTTGATAAAGATCAGGCCAGAGGAGATAGATGGGAGAGAAAATTTTGACTTATTTTGACTCTTTTCATCTCAAGTCTACACAGCAGGAGAGCAGGAGATCTTTGCTTTGAGAAAATGTTACTGTGCACTGAGAGAGTGTTATTATTTTATGTGATAAGCAGTGTCTGTTCCTTTCATTCAGGGCACTCTCACCAGTAAAGTTTCATACTTAGTGTTTGTTTAATACCTCTCTTCCATACTCTTCAGTAAGCTCTGTGAAGGCAGAAATGGGGTATGTCTGGTTCACTGGTAACCCCAGCCTGTTGCTCACATCCGGCTACATAGTCAACTCTCAACAGATACCCGCTGAGTAGGTAAAGGACAGGATTTGTTGTTTACATTTCATAGATAAATCGTGGCAACCATCGCTGACTTGCTTAATGTCCTAGGGCCACTAAGTGATATAAAAATAGCAGACGTCTTATTTATAAATATTAGTTGTCTATTTTTTGAGACATTGGAAAAAAACTAATAAGAAGTTAACTGATGACTCCATACTGAACCTCAGAGTCAAAGCCTTCTATAATAGACATACTCTTATTTGGCAGTGTGAATGTTACTTTCTTTGCATTACTATTATTATTATTGCTTAACACTTCATTGCAGCAATCGTCTGATTTCTTTTCTGAACGTATTTATCTTTGTTCATTCTTTACGAGGTTTTTGTTCCTAGTCCTTATCTTAAACATTGTTATTGTTGTTAAATTTTAAGCCTTTTCAATTTTGTGAAGCCAAAAAGTAGAAACCTAATAATCACATGTATATGTAAAAATTAAAAAATAAGGGGGGCGGAGCCAAGATGGCAAACTGCAGCCAGCTTTTTACAGAAGCTCCCGTCCAGAAGGAGGCTGAAAGGACAGAACCTTAGCAAATTAGCTGATGG
>NW_003852509.1:3384080-3450605 GCF_000181295.1 Otolemur garnettii
GTTGATGGAAGTATTTCAGATTGCATGTGAAAACCCCACACTGTACCCCAGAAGTGCATTAATGTACATAGTTACCATTCAATAAAAAAAAAAAAGGAAAAAAAAATTAAAAAATAAAATAATGAAAAAATATATTAGATGTCAGGGATGTGTCCTACCAAGAAAACCAGAATGTCATGTGTTTGGCCCTTGAGGAGGTGGGAACTACACATTTTTGTTTTGTTTTCTCAGTGGGAGGGTTGCTAAAACATATAATGTGGTTCTACAATTCCAAGGTTCCACTTGAAATCCAAAAATTTAAGGGAAGCTGAAGAGTTTCGCCACACTAATGAGCAGCAGCGAGTCCTGGAAGGGTGTCCGCCTGCCCATCCCAGTGCGTTTGTTATTGAAGCGCTTTCTGTTTTGTTCTCATCAGTTAGTTTTTTGCTGTCTAGTGTTTGCCATGATCTGGGGTAGACAGTGGGGGTTGGTGAAAGGAGGCTGTGGATGGAGGGTAGGAAGGAGCGTCTACCTGCAGCGGCAAGGTCTGTGAACACCCCTGGCCACCCTGAGCCCACAGCAACCAGGGAAGACTTCAAGGAGGTGGTGGGTGGCATTTGAGTTCAGTTGTGAAGGAAGAAACAAAGGTACCCAGGCAGCAAGGTGGGCGAAAAGCAGGTGAACGCTCCGGTGATGTTGGAGGGGCAGAAGTGCGCCATCTGCAGGAGACGGGGCAGCAAGCAGCCTGTTGTGACAGGAACGGGGCTTGCGGCCGGTTCACTGGTCATAAGCCCAAGTGTGGCAGGCCCCCGCCTCATATAAATTACGGAAATGGAATTATACTTGTCTTTGCCACTTTGCAAATCTAGGTTTGTCTGGAGTAGTAACTATGCTGTGAACTTCTGAACAGTCCTTGTCCGGTCGATGTATCCAAATCTCAGACAGATTCCATTTATTTCGCGCAGGTGCGTTTTCTGCCTCCTTAGAAATTACTGTGCCTCTGTGCAGATAATTCAGCCATGTAGCAAGTTCTGTTTATGAGGCTTTTGATCAGCCACTACTGTGAGCTGTTATTCAACTATTCTATTCTATTCTTTTCTTTCTTTCTTTTTTTTTTTTTAAAGGCAGAGTCTCACTCTGTTAATGCTGCAGTAGAGTGATGTGGCATCATCATAGCTCAGGGCAACTTCAACTTCAACCTCAACTTCAAACTCTTAAGCTTCAGCAATTCTCTTTTCTCAGCGCCCACTCTGCGTAGCTGGGACTACAGGTGTCCACCACCATGCCTGGCTAGTTTTTTCATTTTTAGTAGAAACAGGATCTCGTTCTTGCCCAGGTTGGTCTCAAACTCCAGGCAATCAAACTGCCTTGGGCTCCCAGAGTGCTAGGAATACAGGCCAGGAGCCACTACAGCTGGCTGGTTCTGTCTTTTATGGATTTTGTCCTCTTCATTCCCCCTCAATTCTACAACTTTTGCAGCAAGTTATTAATAGCCCTGAAAGAACCATGCTGGTCCCAGACACTCCTCCCACATCTGTCAGCTTTTGGGTTAATTCCAAAGCCTACTTGCCCATGACTTTGATTCACTATACAATTATTTAAATTGAAGACTATATTTCAGACTAATATTTGGTGATGCTATTTTTCCATAAATAGAATGATTGTCATTGCAACAGTAAATGTCAATTTATTTAGTAAAATAAAAACAGAGTATTGTGATTCTTCATGAAGTAGGACATCAGTAAGAAATGAAAATCCATCAGTAAAATGCTACTTACTGTAATTTTTTTCACTTCTTCTGGTATAGATCTGGGAAGAATTGATAATGTCTTTGTTTCAAATCAAATAGACTTAGATGCCACTCTTTTAGATACCTTAAATAGGCTTTAGAAATGTGAATTAAAAATTTAGTTAGGCATTTATGCACATAATCCATTGTGCTGGGAAGTCCATTGGGTTAAACTCAGTCACAAGTGATAACTAAATTTTTTCTTTTTCTTTTTTACACATGTGAGAATGACTTGATCTTAAAGGGACTTGGAAAATTTGGAGAATATATTAAAATGAGATAATTTAGTCTAGAATTATAATTCTTCTAAGATCTTCAGATTCCAGGGGAATGATTTGACAAAAGAGTGGCAGAGAAATATTTCACAATTATTTCTTGTAAGGCAAATTGGGTTAGGGACTTTGGAAACAAATATTTAACTTTCTACTTTCTAAAATCACCTGTATTGGGCTTTTTCTTTTTCTGCTTCTTTTTCAGCTCCTTGTGGCTATAATGTAACATCTCAGAATGGCACCATCTACTCTCCGGGGTTTCCAGATGAATACCCAATTTTGAAGGATTGCGTTTGGCTTATCACGGTGCCTCCAGGGCACGGCATTTACATCAACTTCACCTTGTTACAGACGGAAGCCGTTAATGATTATATTGCTGTTTGGTAAGAGAACATTCAAGTGAAAAATAACCTGTAATTGTGATGAACTATTCTGATTTAGCAATTATATGCCACTTATATGTCCAGTTATGCATCTAGAATAAATGAGTTGGGAAAAAATTTCCCCAATGAAATCAGGAGAATAGAGAATAGATTTCATGTAGTATAATTAGGTTTTGCTCTATGGAGGAAGTATCCAGGATTGTTTTTAATATATGAGAATATCCCAAGATTTTTTTATTTTCTGACAGAATAGCTGTCGGGGTCTTTTGACATTATGTGATGGTTTTAGGAATATTGAAGAAATGGTTATATGGAGCCTCCTGCCCACTTTCTTTTATTATTATTATTTTTATTATATCACAACTTTGTACATTGATCCATTTATGGGGTACAGGGTACTGCTTCGATATACAATGTGAAATGCTTACATTGAACTCAATAACACATCCATTACAATTATACTCATTTCTTAATAGTTTTGAAATGTACCATTGCATCATGCACATTAGGTGAGGGCCCCCCAAATATCCTCCCTCTTCCCATATCTCCCTTCCCCGCCCCTGTCTCTCCTCTTCCCTTCTACTTTCTAGACTGTAGGCATGTTCTGCCATTCATATGATTGTGTAGGTGATTATATATTGATTTCATAGAAGTATTGAGTACATTGGATACTGTTTTTTCCATTTTTGATATTCTTTACTAAGAAGAATATGTTCCAGCTCCATCAAGGTAAACATAAAAGAGGTGAAGTCTCTATCCTTTTTTATGGCTGCTTAGTATTCCATAGTTTATGTATACCACAATTTGTTAATCTATTCATGGGTTGATGGGCACTTGAGTTCTTTTCATGTCTTGGCTATTATGAATTGGGCTGCAATAAACATTCTAGTGCAAATGTCTTTGTTGTAAAATAATTTTTGATCATCTGGGTATATACCTAGTGGAGGAATTGCAGAATTGAACAGTAGGTCTACTTTCAGTTCCTGAGTGTTCCCCAAACTTTTTTCCAAAAAGGCTGTATTAGTTTGCATTCCCACCAGCAGTGTAGAAGTGTTCCCTTCTCTCTGCATCCACACCAACATCTGTAGTTTGGGGATTTTGTGATGTAGACCAATCTTACTCCTCCTACCCACCTTTGTAAGTGCTGCAGAGCCACCTTCCTGGGACTCAAGTGGTAATGCTGAGCCAGGGCAGGTGGGGTCGGAAGTGCTGGCTCTCTTCCCACAGAGCCAGACTTGGGGGACTGCCCAGCTCCACTTCTGCTCCCTGGGGTAGAGTTCACAGGGGAAGCAGAACTGACCATTTTCCTGCTATACTAGGAGCACAAGGAGCATGTGCCCTGGCTGCTAGGAGTGGTGTGCTATAGGAATAAACTGCCAAGAAAACTAAAGATGTAATCGCAGGTGGCACCTGTACATGTGTGTTTGTGTTCGTGTGTGTTCTGTCCTGTGTCTGAACGTAGGGTTGTTTGTACGTCTGTGTCTGTATGTGTGTATGAGTCTGTGTTTGTGTGTCTGTATGGTGTTGTGTGGTGCACATAAGTTGTATGCCTGGCTGGGTATGTATCTGTGTGTCTCTGTGGGTGTCTGTGGATCTGTGTGTGAGGGTGTGTGGTTGTATGTGTGTTTGCCTGTGTGTGTGGTATATATGCAGTGTGTGTCTTGGTGAGTCTATGTGTATGGTGAGTGTGGTGTATATGGAGGTGTGTCTACACTTATCTCTGTGTGTGTGTGTGTAGTGCAGCAAACCTCTTGTCAGAACCCACAGGGCAGGAACTGAACAGTACCCATAGCAGGTGACACAGAGTTAACCTGTTCATTTTGTGAGAAACAGCCTAACACAGGGCACATGGGGTGGGAGACTCCTGAGGGGCTGTAGAAAGAAGTCCTGGCAGGAGATGATGCCACCTGCCTGCGGATGTGAGCACAGGAGAAGCAGAGAACTTGAAATACCACCTCAACCCCAGGGAGTTGCCATTTTAAATGCAAAGTGAAGCAGCACAGCAGGGTCGCGTGGGCAGCTCCTCGTGTTTACAGGGAGAGTGGACAGGCTTGACAGTCCAGGTGCCTATTGTCAGGGGCCAGCGACAGGGAGAGACAAAAGTTCAGTCCACCTTGTGAGTATCAAATATCTTGATGCTTCCAAACACCAGATCCAGAAGATGGTTCCATTTCATTTGATTTTTTAATATTTTAACTCATTAGCCAGCAATTCCCTACTGTCGCTCATAATTAAATAGACATCTGCATCAGTGGTTCTCTCTATATTTCCCAGGGATGGTCCAGACCAGAACTCACCTCAGCTGGGTGTTTTCAGCGGGAACACAGCCCTGGAAACGGCCTACAGTTCCACCAACCAGGTCCTGCTCAAGTTCCACAGTGACTTTTCAAATGGAGGCTTTTTTGTCCTCAATTTTCACGGTCAGTTCATTTTTACCCCATGGATTGAGGTGGAGGATTTCATGTGAAGTTTCCCACAGTGCAGTGGTCACTGGTACCTGGTTCCCCGACTCTGCCACCAGAGCCTGTAGGACGGCCTCCCACTGGAGGCCAGAGTTCCCTGGGATCCTTTCCCTTTCATGATAACATCACGATTTCACAGCTTATCTCACCAAGCTTGGATTCACTCCAAGATAAATGTATTCTAAGTGAAACTCTGATAGGAATGCCATTGAAATGCATTTGGTACCTTTATAGATTTACCCATCCATGTCTCCAGATGAAGTGATGTAGCAAATGTCATGTAATTACAAATGGAAGAACGCATCTCTATAACCTTGAGAATGAACTCTAAACAATATGGGGGGTAAAGTCGACCAACAGTCCCTTGTCTCCTAAGGACGCCACCTCCCATGGATTTCCTCAGGACAAGGGATACAGAATCATGTTTCAAATCTCAACATGGGCAGGGAGCTACTCACAGTCAGATCATTTCCCTTCTCAGAATTCCAGATATATGTAAAGTGTGTTTGTTTAATGTTATTTATTTTATTAATTGTATACTTTTTCCCGTTTATACCTTATTCCGTGGCATTAACTAATCATGTGAGCCTTTGGAGCTTGAGAATTTTATAAAACAATGATTTATAAGTATAGACATTTCAGAGTACTAAGCATTATAACAACTTTAAGAGGAATGTGGTTCTTTTGTTAACTGTGGTGTTTATTCAGCAAATGTAATTGCAATTATTGCTTTTCCCATCAATCATTTAGCATTTCAGCTCAAGAAATGCCCACCTCCTCCAGCCGTTCCCCAGGCAGAAATGCTCAGAGAGGATGATGACTTTGAAATAGGTAATATTTCCTTCATTACGTGCCATTAACTCAGCCTGTCTTTGTCTATACCCACCTCTCCCTGTAATAGTTAGTCTAGCAAATAGGCAATTTGTCAGAAAAGAACTATCCCTAAAGCATTTCTGAGAGCTTATACGGAGGTCATGTATCACCTAGAAAATGTTTTTACTTTATTTCCATGGTCCATTTTTGTTTTGCCATTTGAATTTTCCTTTTTGTCATTTTGAGTATTTTTGGCCTCATAATTTCTGTACTAATATTGGTTAAGTTTAAGATAGCATTATTGTCAAGTAAAAATTGGAAGTAAGGGCAACGCCTGTGGCTCAAAGGAGTGGAGCACCAGCCCCATATACCACAGGTGGCAGGTTCAAACCCAACCCTGGCCAAAAACTGCAAAAAAAATTGGAAATAGTACTATTTTTTAAACAGGCTAAAAATACAGACATTGCTTCCAAACAGGTTTGCATGTTGGTTAAATCATGAAGTAGTCATGTGTTTGATGCACTCATACTCCCCAAATGTCACAGAAACACACCCTCCTTGTTTGCTGTGTTGATTCTCCCAGGAGACTTTGTGCAGTACCAGTGCCATCCGGGGTACACCTTGGTGGGAACCGACACTCTGACCTGTAAGCTCAGCGCCCAGTTGCAGTTCGAGGGTTCCCTCCCAACATGTGAAGGTATGCAGTTTGGTGCTAAGAATACATATACTCATTTAACATAAAAAACTGTATTGACCTGAAGTTCTTTGTATTTGAACTTAGTCTCTGTCTGTGCTATGATCCCACTGCAATCAAAATAACCTGTGAAGGCAAATGTCTAAGGACTTTTCTTTCATTTAGCTAGCCCTAGAAATTAAATCAAAGCCACGTTAAATGAGAAATCATATTTTTTTCATGACAATTATCATAAAAATGTTAAAATATATAGATAATTTGAAATCACTTTAAAATCTGGATAATTTAACACATGAATTCCTACCATCTAGCTCCCACCATAAGTACTTACAAAACTTCCTTTGTCACATGTCTATCTCTCTGATATCTTTCTAATCATCTAGAAATTATCTCTTATTTTTGATGCATTTCAAAATAAATTTGGGTGTCATTTTATTTCTTCTTAAGCACTTCAGCATAAAAATAATGAGCTAGTATTTAATATTTTTGAAGTAAACTTTATAAGATGTACACATCTTGTGTTTTATTAACATGCCTTTAAAATACATAGATTATGCAGAAGAACGTGGATAATCTACGACAGTAGTACAAGGTTGAGTCTGAATGCATTGATTCCATCAATTCAAATACAATTAGATTATGTTAAGAGCATCACTCAATAGGCACCACCTCCGTGTATCACTGAACTGTTCTCTTAGAATCAGTGTCTGTACCATGTTACGAAACTGACAATGACCTACCTCCTTGTAGGTTTTCCCCTCAAAACGGGGGGAGATATAAAATATTCACTTTTTGCCCTTGTATGTAAATATTCACCTCTTTAGTGTACATTTTATTTTTTAAAAATCATCGCCTTAAATTTCTCAGAATAGATGACTCTAAGCAAAGGTGATCTTAGTTGTGATGCAAAGACAGGCGTACAATTTACTTCATGTGCTATTCTAAAAACAGAAAATCTGTGGTTTTTGTGTTGTCCTCCCCAGATAAACCTAGTTCCCACTTAAATGAAGTTTAACTCATGGCATTCTAAGAACAGGGCACAGCTGTACACCAAAATAATGACGTTTTCATCAATGATGAACCACAGGTCCGAAGGTAGTCCCGTGAGATTGCAATGAGGCTGAAAACTTCCTGTCACCTAGAAGTTTCTTCCTGACATCTAGCAGCTATAACATCATAGCTTAACCCATTACCTCTTCCATGTTTAGAAGTGTTTACATACACCAGTATTTACCATTGCATTACAGTTACCTATAATTTCAGCACAGTAACCTGCTATCCAGGTGTGTAGCCTGAGAGCAGTAGGCCGTTCCATGCTAGATGTGTAACAGGCTGAACCATCCAGGATGCATTTCACAGAATATTTCCCCGTCAACAAGTGATGCATGGCTGTAAATCAACATGACATGAGTATCCTTCTCTAAACTTCCTCAGCTGTCACACACATCTGCAGGGAGTGTCCAGCACAAAACACACACCCCTTTTACCCACATGAAAGACTCCCCCACCCTACCAAACTCCTGGCCATTACCATGCAGAATATCCCACTTCTTTCTCACTTAATTCTGTGACTGTGTTGAAAATGAACTGAGCGTGATGTGCGTTGTCATTTTCTGAACAGCTCATTATTTAGAGACAGTGAATAGAACTCAGATATCTTTTATCAAACCCATAATCACATAAGAACTTAATTATAATCTTTCTTTAAGTCATTTTCTATTATTTGATTGATTTAATTGGGCTAAAGTAGGGGCCACTGTCTTAAAAAATTCTTGATGAAAAGCCATACTAGCTCTCAGCTGTACTTCTTCAAATGTCATAACCACACTTTTAGAAGTTCTGCTTTGAAAATCCCCACATAGTTTTGAGAAACAAGAGGAGTAAATTGTTGTTTATTTATAGGCAGATATTTTCATATTAGAGATTTATCTTTGTTTAAATTAACTAAGGGATGTCACATAAGTGAATTTGCTCATGTTGAGGAAAGAGAAGTATTTCCAAAAGTGAAGAGAAATAACAAAGGGTTGGAACACAAGGGGTGTGTGGCTCCTTGCTGCTACATCTTGGGGTGTTTGGGGGAAGAGGTAAACTTAGTGGGACCAGAAACCCAAAGTAGGGCCAGATGTTAAAAGGTCTTCCGTGTCAGGTTTCTTCATGCTGTAAACAACGGGATCCATCAGTAGTCTCCAGAATATTCATTTTTTCAGAAAATTAGAAACATACATTATTAATGAACATTAAAGAGAATCAGTGACCTTCAGATAATGGCCATTCTGGAAAGCACCCGTAGGAGGCTGCGTAAAAACAGCTTCCCAGCTCCAGCTTCCTCCGGCACAGGCATGATAACAACGGCTCTGGGTGACAGGTTTTCCCGCCTGTTTACAGAGTGTTCTCAGTTTTTATAATTTTCTCATATGTGTAGGTGCTTTTAAAAATTAATCTCAATTACTTATAAACCTTAATTTATTTTATTAATCCTGTATTACAAATACTAATCTTTTATTCATTTTGCTGAAGGCCTGCAAGATGCATTATATAATACACTTTGGTTTTTAAGGCTCATATCTGATTTTGCTTCAAAAATAAGCTAAAGAAATAAGATTGTGTCGAGGGATGCTGGAACACAGCAGAGTGGTGTCTGGGAGAGACCTGCTCCTTTCAGTTGTGTTTTTGACAGGAGCCCCGAGCAGGTGCTTCCCGTGGTGGGAGATTCCCACCTTCTCCCGTGGAGATGCAGTGTATTTTTTAATGTCTAATTGCTGCTAGAGAAATGAGCACCTCAGCTGTAGGAGAGCACACAGGCCTGTGAAACCTTCCCCACTGAGTGGGCGTTGCCCCTAGCAACGCGAAGGGATAGGTACATGAGAAGACACAAGAAAGAGCAAGACAAACCAAATGAAACAAACAAAATAGCACTTTGGTTTCTGGGGGACACATTCAAATGCATTTTTCAAACAATACATATGTCTGGGAAAAAAAATATTGTTACGTGTTGTAAGAAAATGTTACAAATAATTTTGCTTATGTTTTCATTTTGCCTTCTCCAAGAAACAAAATTAGCATTTCAAAAACGAAAAGAATAAGAACAGCTATGCATAAAATGCTGCTTCTGGGTTAGAATCCCTGCACTGCATTAAACCCTGAGATGTGCTGATCGTTTCCTGGATGGACTCAGCAACTAAGTAGAAGCTTTTCTATTTCCAAGTGGTCTGAAGTTCCAATGTAATCTCATAACTATTGCTGCAATGATAAAATCACAGTCCTCTCACAGGGTAGAGAGACAGGCTGAAGATTTTTTTTACAAATACTACCCCAAAATGCCACATGGTGGGATGTAGGTGTCAGGAAAAGCAGGCATCTGATCTTATCACACCTCATCCCTGTAACAAATTGTTTCCATGCAGTGGTTTACATTTAAGAAAAACATCTACATTTATTGCATCAAGATGTTGTAAAACCTGAGGGTAGCTTGCTCTCTATTCACATCAGAGCCAGGAAAACTCCAGCTCTTATTGGAAAATCAGAGCAGGAGCCTCTGAAACTCCAGGCCCCGGCCTGCTCAGATGCACACAGACACAGATGCTTTGGAATGGGCATAATATGTTCGGCAAAGTGATCTGACCATCATCTCATGAGAAAAATAATACTTTTAAACCACTTGGTTCAGTCCCTGTGTTCTGCTTAAGGATCATTTTTGATTATATTATTGCCATTATTTTATCATTATAAATATTTTAAAAATCTCACCTAAAATACGTATTACATTTAAAAAATTCTATGAAGTGTTTCATCGTTGGTGGTCTTCTACCTAAATGTTTTCTAAATTTTAAGATATATTTTAATTAGCACACTAAGATAAATAAAAGAAAATAGGAAATAAATTTCTCTTTAGCAGTTACTCAAACCAAAGATTATTTTGAAAGCTTTGCTCATAAGTTTGAGGCGTGTCTTTTTTTCGAAATATATATGAATAAATAATACACATTTATCTAGTTAAAAGAAGATAACAAGACACATGTTTATGACAAAGGCTCTTTTTTGTTAAGATGAAGGTGATTATTGAACTTTTCAAAACTCAATAAATGGTTTTGGCACACCTCTATGCAACAATCTCAATAATAGACATCATTATCCATTAGTAGTCCTTAAAGCAAACTATTTCTGGAAGCCAATTTAATTTTCCAATGAGAGAAATTAATCACTAAGGGATTCTTTGGGTGCTTTTGTCTGTTCATACCTATGCAGATCATTTTTATTTTTATTAACCTGAAAATCATTCAATAAGGACAAAAAGAAACTAGGAGGAGGAAAGTACGTCGATGTCCATAATATCTTAACAATGGATTTGCAAAGAATTCGTCCCTTAGCAACCAGACTCCAGCCTCACAATAGGAAACCGCCGTGTGAACTGTGGGTTTGAGCCCAGGTCCCCCATTCACTCTTTTCCCAGGGTCTCCAGCAGTCACACAGAATGTTTAAATTGTATTATTCTGAGTACAGTAACCCCGCCTTATCTGAGGTTTCACTTCCAGCAGTTTCAGTTACCTGTGGTCTGACGTGGTTGGACATCAGTTTTAACCTACATGCCATTAGTGTGATGACATCTTTCCACGGTCCCCCTCTGTCTGCTGGGAACTTGAATTCTCTTTTTGTCTGTCGTACCCCTGGGGTGTACACTCTCTGCCCCACACAATGTGATCATCATGAAACACACAGGGCAGACAGGATTCTGTACTATCCACAGTTTCCGGCACCCATGGAGGATAAGGTATTTTAAAAACTGAAATAAACACACTTCTGGTTTTACTGCATAAAATTTCAGCATATTTGTATGACATTATTATGTTGAAAAGGCGAGGTGCTACTGTACAGTTCAGCAGGGAAAATGTGGATGCCATAATGAAATCCACGATGTACCTGCCCCAAGTTGAGGTCTGTGAGACCTGGGAATATGCAGGCTCGGAGCACATAACTGGAAGGCAAAGCTGCATGAATACTTGTTGTGGTTCAACGTTGCACTCCCGCAATGTTGGCACCTGGTGCTGAATTTGGTCGCAGCTCACTGAGATCGCTTTGCCGTTTCACTGTCTCTTCTGCACCAGGACAGAAGCTGTCCTGTTAGAGGTGGGCTCATTTTGTTGATGCAAACCTTTACCCTGCTTCTCTCTCCAGCACAATGCCCAGCAAATGAAGTCCGGACAGAGTCATCTGGAGTAATTCTCAGCCCAGGGTATCCAGGCAACTATTTTAACTCCCAGACATGCTCTTGGAGCATTAAAGTGGAACCAAACTATAACATTACCATCTTTGTGGACACGTTTCAAAGTGAAAAGCAATTTGATGCCCTGGAAGTATTTGATGGTAAGTTTCTTTGTGTACCAGTGACCTGAACATCATTAATATAAACCCCATTATGTTTTAGTAACATAAGGACTTAAATACATTCTTGAATTAAATTTCACCCCCCCCCCCAGAAGAAAAAATAAAACCAAGACTGTTCTGGAAATGTGCAGTCTCAGAGAACAAGTGGTCTCTGAAATCTTGCCATGTTATTAATGAGGCAACTTTTCAAACAATTAGAATGTTTAATGATAATACTGAAAATATGTTGAATTTTCTTTATTCTTTATTCTTTCCTTTATCTGGAGATAGAGATGATCTCAAATAGATTTCTTTTTCCTGAGCATTATACTAATTCCCAAGGTATTTTAGGAAATTTAAGAAGTCTAGAGCTACTTCAATCAACTTAAATGATTATTTTACTAGAAATATATAAAAATAATGGCTCACAGAGATTTCTAGATGGCAAAAGCTAAAGAGGATTTTAGTGTGCAGTTTTTGAAGTAGAGAAATATCATTAATGAAACACATGCTAATACTGTTTTCACAATATAATTTTTATACCTTTCTAATTAACATTTTAATATAAAAGTGCTATGATTAAAAGTACTATGTATTAAACTGTCAATTCAAAATGGAAAAAAATGTTATTTTTTTTTTGTATAAAAGCATCATCACAGCCCACAAAGTAAGATTAGATAAAATTACAGCTGTACATAAAAACAAGGTTTTCACACATATTGAGGGATTTGTCATTGAATTCAGATAAATAGTAGTCTATGCAGTGAAAAAAATACTCTAATTGATTCAGTATGTTTTTATAAGCATTTTTCTGACTTGAATCACTGTAGTCAAATTGCTGGTATTGATAGACACCATGTGAATCAGTTCATGTATTTTTGAAGATGAACTACTGAACTGGAAATTAAATGCAGATTTTTATACATACTGAAGGACAATATTTTCATTTTCAGCGGATGTCTTTTTTAAGTGTAGATTCAAACTGACATGTCACCATTGAAGACTTTCCTCTTCCTCTTTCAGAGTAGAGAGAAATAACCCATTAGTCAAATATAAAAACAAGGCTTTTATGTCAATGAGGAAAGATGTTAAGTGCTATCTGATGCTTATTAGGTGCCACAGAAAATTAACAAATAAGTAAGATAATGTGAGCCCCTGTAGACTCACAGGCGAGGCCTCTGTGCATGTGTGTTTGTGTGTATAGAGACTGGTATAGTCCTACACATGCCGTATTTTATTAAATAAATTTAAATGCGTGAAGATTCTTTTGTTTCACCTTAGTTAAATGGAAATATTACTGGCAGCACTGTCATGTCTTTTGGTTTCTCTTTTGTGTATTTAGAATAAGTAGTAGTGATGAGAACTTTCTGCGTTGCCCAGGCCGGTCCCAAAGGTCTAGTCTCACGCGATTCTCCTGCTTTGTTTGCCTAAAGTCCTGGGATTACAGTTTGAGCCACTGTGCCTGGCCCATGTGTTTTAATTTCAGGAGCAACACTTTTATCCATAACTTTCAATGCATGAATATTTATTTAATAAAATATGGCACGTATAGGACTATACAGGTCTCTATACACAAACACACACATGCACAGAGGGCTCGCCTGTGAGTCCAGCTGTGCTCATTATTTTATTTACCTGTTAATGTTTTGCACCTCTGGATTGAAATTTGATCTTCCCCAAATCTGGATAATTCATGTCCATTATAAACGTCGGGTAAAATAGATCACAGAGACAACAGCATAAAAGTCGCTGTCAAAATTACTAGAGATCTATGGCTATGATTGTGCTTGTCTTGAAGATTTTTCTATGAAATGAAAGGTCAGAGTTTTAGATGAATAACTTTTTTAAGCAATTGCATTTCTGTTGCAGTAAATGTCATATGTATCTCTCTTTTTAAAAAACTGGGGCTCTTTTATAGTTCATGGGTTGACCAACAAACATGTCAAATACCCCGACTTTAAATTTTATTAGCCCAGGAGTATGCAAGTCTTCATAGCTCAATTGGTAGATAAACCATAATTTTTAAAAACAGAATTTTAGTCATTATAGAACTTAGTTGAGAAAAGTGTGGAAATTAAGATTGTGGTTCACTGGTGAGACGCTTAGTTTTCTTCTTGTTGACACCCACCACTTTCCTCTTTACACTGTGCTAATTTTCTGTACATACCAGGCTGGTGTTGGCTTTTAAAGAACAGCCCTTCTAGAAAGTGTGCTGCTACATTTCAGGCAAAGAGAAGAGAAGAGAAGGAAAGAATGGAAGGAATAGATGTCAGATTAAGAACACCTAAAACTTTACTCTTAAGTCCTGTTGTTAGAAATGGCATTTTAAAATATCGTAAATTCAAGCTAATTGACTTCCCAGCAGCATTTTATTTCAAAACTATGCTATCTCTTTAAACATCAACAAGCAAACCAACACACAAAACACGGTTCTGTATTCTTAGTTATAAAACAATCCTCTTGTGCGGGGCACCTCCTGGGCAACTCACCCATGTGGATCTATCAGAATAAGAACAAGCATTTCTTCTGTTTTTTCCACTGCTCTAACCAACACAACATTGCCTGAATATTTAATATTCTGGCTTTTAGTATTTGCTTACTATGGCTCCCATGACAAAATACCACACTCTGGGTGGCTGAAACAAAAATCTATCCTCACAGTCAGAGGTGAAGATGTGGCAGGACTGGACCGTGCTGATGCCTTTCCCTGGGGCTGCTCAGGCTTCCCCTCCTCTGTCTGTGTCTGGGTCCTGACCCTCTTTCTCATGAGGACCCTAGTCGTATGGGATTAGGGACACCCTATTGACCTCATTTCACCTCTTTAAAGACCCTCTCTCCAAATATAGCCCCATTCTGACTTCACAGTATCAAGTTGGGAGAGACAAAGTGCTGCCAATAACAGTTTTATTTGGAAAAATCATTAGAACTACTCTGATTGGGAGTGACACAAAGAGCAAAGTATGGCTCATCAGTATCTTAGTCTGAATACAAAATTTATGTATAACTCTGAAAGACAGCCACATTCTGACATTCTCTGATGTGTTTCCTGGGTGTGACTGTGAAATGTGGAAAAGCTATGGAACCTTCTAAAAGCTGAGATCGTGTGGGGCTCCCTAACAGAGACCCTGAGGTGTGACCGCAGAAAAGTGATCTCTCTCAGTAAATAGGGTAGGGTCACGGTGATGAGAATAATGCCAGCTGTCCGTATATCGCACTTGATTTAACTGATGTTTAATGTTAACTTTTGTTTCTTAATTTTTGAAAGATTTCAAATTCTGTGTACACAAAGATGAAAGTTAAAAGTAGGTATGAATTTTAGAATTTTGGCAAATTCAGATTTACCATAGGCTCTTATTTTATGAAGAAGTGATGCAAGTAGGTGAATTTAGAGGCTCCAGGCACATCCGAATCTCCTTGCCTCTCTCCTTTAAGGACTGAGCATCCTGAGGCCAGAGTCCTGTGGGTTTCTACTTTGCATGTTTTTATAATTCATTCTCTCTACGTGTCTTCATACACATGTTTATTTTGTGTATTTTTGAATTTTTACATAATGACTGTTGTGTTTTTGGTGTGGAAGGAGAGATGCCTGGGGTACCCCTGGGGTGACCCCCTTGTGACCCTACTTTTCCTATTGTACATATTTACCTTAAAAGAGATATTTTTAGTAATCAAAAATATGCTATTTTAAGAGCTGCCTATGCTGATACATGTATTTCTAGTTTCCTAATTTCAGTAATATATGCATCTGATCTCATTTCATGGCATTTTCAATTATTTCTTAGAACCCTAAACTACTACTCCAGATCCAAAATTTACCATGAATAATAATGCTGGAATACACATTTTTGCCATATCAATAAGATTTTTATATGTATTCTGGAGTTTTTAGAAAATTAATTAAATCTTCAATGTTTCTGGGTGTTGCCAAATTAATTGCCCCTTAAAGTGATTGTACTAATTTATCCTCCCTTAGTCCTGCATGAAAGTTATATTTCCCTACACAAGCATAATATTACAAATACTAATAGTAAAAAATAAGGTCTTTTTTCTAGTTACTGCCATTTTACAAAGTTCATTTGATTTAATTATTATGCTGTTAATCCCATGTGCATCTGGAATTATTTCTGTAGATTGTTTTATTTTTATCAGGGAATTTCTGTGTTGCTACAGTCACTTAAAATTCTTTGTCCATTTGGGTAATAAATAACAATAGATATGATGCACAGAGACGCCACTGGATCAGAAGCCAACAGGAGCCCCCTGATTTCGTAGTTCCTCACTGGTCTTTGAACTCTTCCTGTTTGTCTCTCCACTTAGGCTCTTCTGGACAAAGCCCGCTGCTGGTCGTGCTAAGTGGGAACCACACTGAGCAGTCGAACTTTACAAGCAAGAGTAATCAGTTATACCTCCGCTGGTCCACTGATCATGCAACCAGCAAGAAAGGATTCAAGATTCGATATGCAGGTCAGTAAATGAAATTTACATTTACTATAAAAGTGTTCTTGATACAAGTGATCTTTACTACATAAAAGCAATTGAAATAGAGATTTACAATATAAACTCTGAAGCTTGATAATAAGCTGCAATAGAAATAGTATGATGGGAGATTATTGTGAGAGATATCTCTAAATGATATTAGGAAATTTGTTGATTAATATTTTAAAATTTTATTACAGCACACTCTACCCCATGATTGCATTAATATACACAGTTATGCTATAAGAAATATATAAAAAAAAACTTTCAAACCATTATAATGGATAGCATAGAGCAGAGAAGGATGGCAGACTAGAGACAGCTTCCCTGCAACTGGCACAGTGAGACTGGGGAGACAAGACCTCTGGCTTGTGGGCTCTACCCAGAAACATCCCTTCAGGGGCATGGGGAAGTAGCGGGAAGCTTCAGGACCCCAAGAGGAGAACTAAAGCAGCAGAGAAGCAGCAAATGTTTGAGATTGGTCTGAGGCCGGCTGGCTGTGGTGGCTCCCACAGCAGCAGTGAGAGTTTGCAGGCAGGGAAGACCTTCCCTGTGGTTTTTTTTTTTTTTTTTTTTTGGACTTGGGCACTTGATTGAGTTACCTTGGGAGACCTTGGGCAAGTGAGCAAGTAACTTTGAATAATGCCCAGAGGCTGGGACTAAGCCATCAGAGCTGAATAGAGCTTTAGTTGTTGGGCCGCAGGCTAGGCACAACCATTGTTGGGAGAGCTGCCTTGTAGGCTCAATCCTCAGGGTCCTAGAGCAAGGCCAATTTTTTTTTTAAATGATGTGTTTCCTAAATATTTATTTAGTGCTTACTATGTGATAAGGTACTATTAGGTGCCGAAACAAAGTTGCTATTAGTAGTTTGGTATTTTTTCTTTTTTTATTAAATCATAGCTATGTACATTAATACTGTCATGGGGTATAGTGTGATGTTTTTATATACAATTTGAAAAATATTCATTAAACTGGTTAATTTCTGGAGTGCCTGATAAGTGGGCCCCCACTTCTGGAGAGATCTGAGCAACATATGCTCTCCTGGAAAAGCCACTGCCTAGCCAGGGGATATTGTTTGGAAAGGTCAAGGTATGTCTGTTAAGTGGGCTGAGGACAGATTCAGGCTCTCAGCCCTGCAGGGTTTGATCACATGTTTGCCAGGCAATATTCAGCAAGATATATATACATACACACACACACACACACACACACATACACATATGTAACTATATATGTGTGTGTGTGTGTGTATATATATATATGTTTTATATATATATATAAAACTATATATATAAAACTATATAAATATAAGTATATATATATAAACTATATATATATATAGTTTTCCTTTTAAAAAACATTTTTTTCAAATGCTTTCCCCCTAGATTTTTTTTTCTTCTTTTTCCTCCCTTTTTCTCATGTAAATATAATTTTTCATTGTCGCCTTCTTTAATATTAAGGACTTCATTTTTGCTACATTTTCAGCCCCTGTTATTTGTTTTTTCCCCACAATTTTATCCCTTAAGGTTTTTTGTTTGGTTGGTTGGTTGGTTGGTTTGATTTGTAGTAGTTTTGTTTTTCTTCTCTATTTGGTGGAGGTGGGGCCCTGTGTCTGCTCAGGCTGACAAAAAGCTGCAGATATCAAAAGACCCACCCCTGACCCCTGCCACCCGAGGTTGGGATTTGTTGGTCAGTATCAAATTAGCCTGCTGTACACCACCATTATTCCTATTTCTCTCTTTCTGCTCCTCTCTTCTTTTTGTCAATCTTCCCTTTTACTCTCTGCTTTTTCTTTCTCTTTCCCCCTTTTTAAAAATTCTTTTATCCCTTCATGCTCTTCACTCTTCTCATCCTTTTAGTTCTTTACCAAAAGAATACTTAAACACCTTAGGTCAGAGGCATTGTAACTTAAAGAGGAAGAGAAAGTGAAAGGAAAAAAGTAGGACAAGGAAATTGACAAAAAGAATACACTCATGAAGAAGAAATAGAAGAAACATTCTGGCAACATGAAAAACCAGACCAGAGCAAGACCCCTCCCCAAAGGGCCATGTGGTAGCTACTTCAGAAGACTTCACCTATAAAGAAATGTTAGACATTACCAAAGGGGAATTTAAAATATGGATGATAAAAACAATGAAGGAAATTGCTGAGAAACTGGAAAATAACCAAAAGGAAATCCAAAAACAGAATAAAATAAGATATGAATGATACAACGAATACAGAAAAGATATAGCAGAGCTAAAGGAATTGAAGCAGTCAATCAGGGAACTTAAACATGCACCATAGAGTATCAATAACAGATTAGACCACGCAGAAGAAAGAATCCCAGAGGTAGAGGATAAAATCTTGAGCTAACTCAGGCAGTGAAAGGGACAGAAAAAAAGAGAGAAAGTAGAACTTTCACTAACAGAATTTGGGACTTCATGAAACATTCAAATATACAAGTTATCGTTATCCCAGAAGTGTAAGAAGAATGCCCCAGATGACTGGAAGTCCTACTAGAGGATATCATAAATGAAAATTTCCCAAATGTCACCAAAGATTCTGACACATCTCTGACCTAGGGTCCAATATGACTTGACCCTAGGTCATCTCAACTCAGAGCTTCTCCAAGACCCATTGTCATGAACCCATCCAAAGTGAAGACAAAAAAAGTAGATTCCACAAACAGCTGAGAGGAAGTACCAATTGACCTGCAGGGCAAGTTCATTAGGGTGTTTGAGGACTTCTCAAATGAAACTTTTCAAGACAGAAGGCAATGGTCATTGGTCATCTAACTTTAATCTACTTAAACAAAACAATTTTCAGCCCAGAATTCTATATCCTTCTAAGCTAAGCTTTGAAATTAATGGAAAAATTAAATCATTTGCTGGTATGGAAACATTGAGGAAGTTTGCCAAAATAAGACCAGCTCTACAGGTAATACTTAAACTTATTCTGCACACTAACCATCACAATAGCCACCAGCAAATACCCAGAAACTAAAGGATAATACCTAGCTTCCACAAGGATGCAAAAGATAAAACTAAGCAATGGAATTTCACAAAATAAGATGAAGGAAACTCCACCACATTTACCAGTTGTCTTGATAAATGTTAATGACTTGAATTCCCCACTGAAGATTCATAGGCTGTTGATTGGATTAAAAAAAAAAAAAAACACAAGCCATCCATTTCCTGTCTGCAGGAAACACACCTAGCCTTGAAGGACAAATTAAAAATCAGGATTAAGGGATGGAAAACATTTTTTCAGGCAAATGGGAATCAGAAAAAAGGCGGGATTGCAATCTTGTTTTCAGATACAAGTGGAAATAAAGCAACTAAAATCAAACAAGACAAAGATGCACACTTCAAATTTTTCAAAGGATCAATACAACAAGAAGACATTTACATCATAAACACTTGTGTGACCAACTTATTGCTCCCAGATTCTTCAAGCAGACCTTAATTAGTCTGAACAAGATGATAACCCATAACATCATAATAGCAAGAGACTGTAATACTACTCTCTAATACTACAGAGCTGGACAAATCCTCTAAACAGAACCTAAACAAAGATACAGGTACTTAAATGTGACCCCATAACAGCTGTGCTTGGTAGACAAACATAGAACACTCCAACACAAAGCTAAAGAATATACATTTTCTCCTTGGCCCATGAAACATTCTCCAGAATAGATCATATCATAGGCCACCAATCAAACCTCAACAAAATCAAAAGACTTGACATTTTACCTTGTATTATCTCAGACCACAAGGCAATAAAGGTGGAACTCATCTCCAACAAAAATTGTAATCCCCACACAAAGGCATGGAAATTAAACAACCTTATGCTGAATGACATTTGGGTTAAGGAAGAGAAAAATAAGGAAATTATTAATTTCCTTGAGCATAACAACAATGAAGACACAAGCTACCAAAATCTGTGGGACACTATAAAAGCAGTCCTAAGAGGGAACTATATCGCATTAGATGCCTACATCTGCAAGACACAAAGAGAGCTTATCAATAACCTAATGAATAATCTTAAAGACATGGAAAAGGAAGAGCAATCCAATCTCCAACTTAGCAGAACAGAATTAACTGAATTCTCATCAGGAATAAATGAAATTTAAAATAAAAGAATTATTCAGAAAATTAAAAAAAACTGAAACTTGGTTCTTTGAAAAGATACATGAAATCAATAAACCACTGGCCAGATTAACAGAAAGAAAAGTAAAATCTTTAATCACTTGATTCAGAAATGAAAAGGGGAAAATAACAACTGATACCTCAGAGGTATAAGAGATTATTTCTGACTGCTACCCAAAACTCTATGCCTAGAAATTTGACAATGTGGAGGAAATGGACCAATACCTGGAATCACACCATCTTCCTAGACTTAACCAGGAATAAATAGATCCTTGAATAGACGAATATCAAGCATTGAAAGAGTGCAGAAACAATAAAAAAAGCTTCCAACAAAAAGCCCAGGACCAGATGGCTTCGTGTCAGAATTCTATCACACTTTGAAAGATGAGCTTGTACCTATATGCAGACCCTATTTCAAAACATTGAGAAGGAAGAAACCTTCCCCAAGGCATTGTATGGAGAAAATATCACTTTGATTCCAAAACCAGGAAAAGACCTAACTAAAAAGGTGAACTACACACCAATTTCACTTATGAATGTCAATGCAAAAATACTCAACAAAATCTTAGCTAATAGAATGTATAATTTTTTTAATGAATAGAACTCTGCCACACTTACCAATTTTGTTTATGAATATCAATGCCAAAACACTCAACAAAATCTTAATAGAGATCTTAAGATCACCCAACAAAACCTAATAGAATCTATGATCAAGTAGGTTTTATCCATGGGATGCAAAGTTGGTTTAACATACAAAAATCTATAAATGTAAAACACCATGTCAATAAAAGCAAAAACAAAGACCATATGATCCTTTCAATAAAAGCAGAAAAAGTATTTGACAAAATTCATTATCCTTTTCTAACAAGAACACTTAAGAAAATAGCCATAGGTGGCACATTTCTTAAGCTAATCGAAACCATCTATGACAAACCCACAGCTAACATCAACCTGAAGTATGAACTAAAAGCTTTTCCACTGGGAAATGGAACCAGACAAGGATGTCCACTATCACCACTATTATCCAACATAGTGCTAGAAGTTTTAGCCAAGGCAATCAGCCAAGAGAAGGAAATAAAGGGCATCCAAATGGGAGCAGAGAAGGTCAAACTGTCTCTCTTTGTTGATGATATGATCTTATAATTAGAAAACCCCAGAGACTCAACCACAGAACTACTGGAAGTCATCATGAAATACAGTGATGTCTCAGGGTATAAAATTAATGTCCATGAATTGGTAGCCTTTGTATACACCAATAACAGCCAAGTTGAGAAGCAAATCAAAGACACAGTTCCCTTTGCAATAGCTTCAAAGAAAATAAAATACTTAGGAATACACCTAACAAAAACAGTGAAAGGTCTTTTCAAAGAAAATTATGAATTTCTTTAAGAAAAGAAATTAGAGAAGACTCTAACAAATGGAAGAACATACCATGCTCTTGGCTGGGAAGAATCAACATTGTCAAAATGTCTATTCTACCAAAGCAATCTACAGATTCAATGCAATCCCCATTAAAATACCAACATAGTATTTTGAATAACTGGATAAAATAGTATTTCATTTTTTATGGAAACAGAAAAAGCCCCATATAGCTAAGGCTATTCTTAGTAATAAAAACAAAGTCAAAGGCATCACCCTACCCAACCTCAGGATATATTACAAGTCCACAGTAATCAAAACAGCATGGTTTTGACACAAAAAGAGAGATATAGACATGAACTAGAATAGAAAACCCAAGAGATGAAACTAGTCTCTACTTGCCATCTGATCTTTGATAAACCAAACAAAAGCATATACTGGGGAAAAGAACCCCTGTTCAATAAATGGTGCTGGAAGAACTGGATAACCACATGTAAGAGTGAAACTGGACCCACACCTTTCACCACTTACAAAAATTGTCTCACAGTAGATAAGAGAATTAAATGTAAGACACAAAATGATAAAAATCTTAGAAGAATGTTGGGGAAATCTCTCAATGATGTTGGACTGGGGAGAGATTTTCAACAAACCCTTCAGTGGCTATCACAACAACAAAAATTAACTAAAGAGACTTAATTAAGCTAAAAAGCTTTTGCACAGCTTAGGACACAGTAAGTAAGGCAAAAAGACAACCTTCAGAATGGGAAAAGATATTTGCAGGGTGTCAATCTGACCTAGAGTTGATTACTAGAATCTACAGAGAACTCAAATTAGTCATCAAAAAAAGAGTAAACAATCCCATCTACCTCTGGGCAAGAGATGCAAGGGGACGTGTCAAATCTATTAAATGTAGAGTATAAATGTCTTAACACAATAAGTAAGTGAGGTGAAGGTTATTGTTAACTAGTTTGATGAAAGCATTCCAAGTTGTATATAAAATCAGCACATTGTACCCCATATATGCATTAATGTATATAGTTACGATTTAATAAAAATTTTAAAAAATTAAAAATAAAAAAAGAACCTTCTTTTAGGAAGACAGATAAATGGCTAACAAACATTTGAGAACATTAGGATTCATCATTCCTAATCATCAGATAAATGCAAACCAAAACCACTTTGGGATACTACCTAATACCAGTGAGAATGGCCCACATCCCAAAATCTCAAAGCTGCAGATGTGGAGAGAAGGGAACACTTACACTGCTGGTAGGACGGCAAACTAATACAACCTTTTTGGAATGAAATATGGAGAATCCTCAAAGAACTAAAATTCAATCTCCCATTTGATTGAAATCCCATTACTAGTCATCTACCCTGAAGAACAAAAAAATCCTTTTATCATAAATACATTTGCACTAGACTATTTATTGCAGCTCAATTTACAATCACCAAAATGTGGAAACAACTGAAGTGCCCACTAATCCAGGAATGGATTAATAAGCTGTGGTATATGTATACCATAAAATACTATTCAGCCATGAAAAAATATGGAGACTTTACATCTTTTGTATTAACCTGGATGGAGGTGGAACACAACTTCTTAGTAAAGCATCACAAGAATAGAGAAGCAAGAATCCAATATATTCAATTCCAATATGAATGCAGTAGATGACCTAATACAAGGTGGAGGGTAGGGGAATTAGGGACAAGGGAGCGGGGAGAAGGAAGGGGAATGGGGATCACAGTGTATGGCACACTTCTTGGGGGCAGACACAATTTCAAGAGGGACTTTATCTAATTACAGCCACCAATGTAAACTTATTCTTTGTACCCTCAATGAATCCCAAACATGAAAAAATATATAAATAAAATAAAATGGATAGCATAGGGAACAAAAACATTCCAAAAATAGTGTAATCAAAATTAGTTTAAAAATATTTAGTTTAAATGTTAAGTGAATGAACAAAAGAGATAATTATATGGCTGTTATTTTATGAATAGGAATAATCCTTTGCTACTGTTAGTGACAGTGACATCCTTTTAACTACCTATATGCCTCTTACCCTTCGCATACACATTTATGCTACCTATATATTCATACCTACGTGCACATATCAGCATATACATAATAAATATATATGGTAAAATTTATTTTATTTTCTTATCAAAATGGAAATTATATTGTACTTTAATTATTTGCTGCCATTAGTTATTTATATGAATTAAATTAATTAGTTAATTATCAAATTTATTAAGCCCATCAATTTATATATAATTTATGATATTTAATATATTTAATATATCATTTATGATATATTAAATTATATGTATAATCATCAATGTGATCTGACCCACACTAATTTTTATACTCACCTACTTGAGCAATAAGCAGGCTATTAATTGTTGAGGATTTTTTTTTTTTTTGCAGTTTTTTTTTTTTTCTTTTTTTGTGGCCAGGGCTGGTTTGAACCCACCACCTCCAGCATATGGGGCCAGCACCCTACTCCTTTGAGCCACAGGCACCGCCTAGTTGTTGAGGAATTTATAAAAAAATTATTTTGAATTAATACAAGGGTACAAATGATTAGATAACAATTAAGCTAAAAATCTAAACTTTTCTCAAAATCTTGTATAATACCCATAACAGATGAGTTTATATTTTCCTAAGAAACATGCTCACTGTATACATTAAGTCAACAATGCATTTTGACAGAGGATGTTTCTTTCTTTTTTTTTTTTTTTTTTTCAGAGACAGAGTCTCACTTTGTTGCCCTTGCTAGAGTACTGTGGCATCACAGCTCACAGCAACCTCCAGCTCTTGGGCTTAGGCTATTCTCTTATTTCAGCCTTCCAAGTAGCTGAGACTACAGGTGCCTACCACAACACCTGGCTATTTTTTTATTGCAGTTTGGCCAGGGCTGGATTCAAACCTGCCACCCTGAGTATATGGGGCTGGCGCCCTACTCACTGAGCCACAGCTGCTGCCCGGGATTATTTATTACTATGTTGGAGTTTTCCATCTTCGGTGATAAGAAATATTCTAAAGGAAGAACAGTCTTGTTAGTTTTGAGAATGAGCTTTCAGCTCTTTTTAATTGGGAGGCATCAGGCAATTGTTTAAAAAAAACCCAAAACCTCGGTTTTGAAAGGCCCTTGACATGAGAACAACAGGCATAAAATTTTTCCTCTAGAGAGTTTAATAAAATACACTCAGGCCTTTGTTATGAAGAGCCCAGGAACAGCGATTGGATTTGCATTCATCAAATTCCTTGTTCCAAAAAATAGGTACATAATTAGACTTTTAAAGCTGCTTGAATTTATTTCAAATGTGTAAAAATGGTCAGTGCAAGGGAAATCATGGCAAGCATAATGTATCTTGTTTTATCTGAAGCAAATTACTGTGTTGCCTGGTAATAGGATTGTACCTTAAATTCTGAGAACAATGATCTCTAAGTCTTTTGAAGAATATTTTCACTCATCATACAGGAAGGTCCTCTTTGTTCAACTGTATCTGGAGAGGAAGACTATATAATCTTATGTTTTTTTCAGTGGATATATGCTATACAGATTATACATATAAGCTCTAGATGAATATGTATAACATCTGACAGATATATATAAACAGCTTTTCATTTAAAATTTAGCAATTCAGTGATCCTTGCTAGAAGTTTACCAGCAGTCATTTTTGAGCATTAATGAAATGAATGTGCTTTGAAAATATTACCATGTGGGCAGGGGAGATCTAGCATGTGGCGATATCCACATGTCACACCCCCAATCTTAGTTTGTCTTATGCCCATGAACTGTTGATCTTTTGGACGTAAGAGCAACGTAATTGATCCCTATAATTGAAAATCAAGCCCCCCCCCCAAAAAAAAAGACAAAGCAAGTGTCTGCCTAATGTGTTTCCAAAAGAGTTCAATGATGTGCTGAGGGATCGCGGAGTTAGTCAGGTCCTCTGGGCACTGGGAGAGCACGTGGGAGTGTCCATATCAGGAGAGTAAAGAGTCGGGCTAGGCTGGCATCCACCAGGAGCCCCCGGGGACCTCTGCCTCCCAGTCTTCCCCCTCCCTAGAAGCCACTTTCCTTTCTCCAGTCTCCATTCCCGCTGTTCCAAAGCCAGGCGGGGAGGGTGAGGATTGGGCACCAGCGGCTGTGTCCCAGCTTCCCCTTCCTGATGCTGTGCTGTGATTTCCCCCATGAGACACCTTCCTCTCTCATTCTAGTTAAGGTAGGAAAGTAAAGGTATCTTGAGAACTTACTGATGCAAGAAATATGGTGACTGAAAACATGTAGTTATCAGCACCCAGGGAGTCAGATAATCACCTTGCCAACTTTCCCCTTAAAAGATTGTGGTCCACGTCCTAGACTACAGTGATACCCAAGAACCTTGGTGTCTCGATGCCCTTTAGGGTGTTTGAGATTTTATCATCTCTAACTTTGGGGAAGGGTCTATAGTCTCATCCTTCTTCTGGTTTTTCATCATCTGTCATTTTACTAGCCCAGGGTTTCTGGACAATTGGTATTCAGACTGTCCAATTGTACTCATACTTTTCCTAAATTGAATATTTTGGTTCTTTCAAAACTTATATGAATTTGATCAACTCTAGGTAGGAAATGGCCTGGCCAATGGTGCTGTGAAGCAAGAGAGTCTTAACAACAGTTAGTAGATTTTTACTGGATAAAAATCAGCCCATTTGAGGAAACATGAAATGGTACCTCAGAACTTTATCCAGCTGAGGATATTCTTGGCGGATGCGTCTGTTGGGAACACGTTGACAGTGGAGGCCAGAGACACAGACATCACTTCTGGGCAATGCTACATATGATAGGAAACCTTCAAAATGTTTCTTGTGAACATGTTTCTAAGGGAAGCTGCCACATTAAGCATTCAGTTGTGTGTGTGCCTTTATACAGAAGCCCCACAGGGAAGTGGACACCTAAAACTTCCTCTATAAAAGGAAACCAAGAGTTTCTGATTCTTAACGACTTTCCCTGTTTTATTATTTTAATTCTTCTGAAGGCAGTTCATAAGCCTGGCTCCTATAAGGATGAGAAGATTGTCTCAATGCGTAAAAGAGATGCTGGGCCTTTTAGCCGTGGAAATGTTTCTTTCCTTGGGGACAAACTGTTACTGTACCAAATGCATATCTCTAATTTTAAAAATCCAGGAAAGGAATGATTAAAGTTATTAGAAGATGTTTACTGACCCAAGTAGTACATTTTCCTCAAAGATTTTGTGCCGTTCCTGTTCCCATATGTTAAAAAGAAGCTTGACATTTACATCATTGTACAGTCCCTAAGGTACGTTTAATCACAGCAACAGGGAAAAAGCTAATGGCCTTGATTATGAAAATGTTATACTTTTTTATATTCTCCATTTTAGTAATACTTTCTGTTAAATGTTGAGGACTTCTTTTGTTTCACGTGTGGAGCCCTGTACTCTACCCCATCATCTCTTACTCTGGTGATGGAGAAGCTTATCTGGGCAGGTAACCAGCTTTAGAGAAGTGAGTAAGGGGGTCCAGGACAATCGTCTGTGGCTCCCCAGGCAGGGCTTCAGTCTGGTGTTCACCTTTGCGCCAATTACCAGCTGCAGGTGGTGTACACTTCAGAGGACAATTTGCTTTTTAGACCAGATTTCCATGTTGGTGTTCTTTGCAGTATTTTTTTTCTGAGTGCTGGCCCAGGGAAAGGCACTGGCCTGGCTGTGTGTCTAATCACTTATATGTGTGTTTGCATGCCCACAGCACCTTACTGCAGCTTGGCCCTCAGCCTGAAGGATGGTGGCATTGTAAACAGGACCGCAGGGGCAGTTGGAAGTCAAGTGCATTATTTTTGCAAGCCTGGGTACCGACTGATCGGCCACAGCAATGCGAGCTGTCGACGGAACCCGCTCGGCACGTATCAATGGGACGCCCTCCCACCACTCTGCCAGGGTAAGCAAGGTGCCTCTCAGCTCCACTTGGTCTCTGTCTATCATCTTTATTCTAGTCACATGCTGAAAATAAGTGAAGCAGGGACTAAGGATAAAAGGTAAGAAAAATTGAGTGTTGCTTTAAACAGGACCGACTCAGCTTCTGGCTGACCATGAGGACATTTCTGACATTTGTACCGAGCTTGATGTAGCTCTAGCCCCAAAAGCAGAGGATGGTGGACGTTCGCTGGATTCTGGGGACAGTGATTCTAATACTTCCTTGTGCACCAGGTTGAAGTAATAAATGTGGCCTCTGATTATGATTCAAAATATTATTTCTTGACAATTGCATTAATTAAAAAAAAATCCATTACTGAAAACTCATTTTTCCTATTTTGTTTAAAAACTCATTCTTTGGATCATAAACCCTGTATTTGCTTTTTTTTTTTTTTTTGGTTATTTAAATTTAGAGCTTGTTAAAGTTGACATTAATATTTCATGCTTTTTTTTTGCATTTTATCTATCACGTTCATTAAAAAAATAGGTTTCCAAATACGGCATTTTAACTGAAGGCTTCGAAGGCATGAAATTTTCATAGTTTTGTCTTATCAAGGTTTATATTCATAATGTACTATATTAGTCGTTGAAAGCTAATTATGATTTATGAGTTCATTTCTTGTTAACAGGTAATAGATTTTTTGGTATTTGCTTATAAGGCAGTGATAGATCCCTATCAGACTTCTTGTATGTATCTTTAACCATAAGAAGTCAATCAGATATTTGTATTATTTACATTTTAAAATCAGAAATTCATTTTTAATATTAAATGAAGGTGAAGATAGATCCAAGAAGCTTATCTTGTTAGGAATAGTTATTTTTTTTTTCTTTTTCAGTGGAAGAATACTTCTCATTTGCTTTAAGTGATCTCTGAGTGTGTTTGTCCCTCCAGCATTGCTGAAGAGAGCTCACCTTCCACTCAGGGACCACCAGCTGGGCTCTGTCTCATTGACATTGAGACCAGAAAGCCAGTGACAAAGTAGGAACCCAAAGAGCAATCTGGAAACAGGCAGGGGATTAGAGCAGGATGGTCAGGTTCAGTCTGGAAACAGGCAGGGGATTAGAGCAGGATGGTCAGGTTCAGTCTGGACACAGGCAAGGGATTAGAGAAGGATGATCAGGTTCAGTCTGGACACAGGCAAGGGATTAGAGAAGGATGGTCAGGTTCAGTCTGGACACAGGCAGTAGATTAGAGCAGGACAGTCAGGTTCAGTCTGGACACAGGCAAGGGATTAGAGCAGGACGGTCGGGTTCAGTCTGGACACAGGCAAGGGGTTAGAGCAGGACGGTCAGGTTCAATCTGGACACAGGCAAGGGATTAGAGCAGGACGGTCAGGTTTAGTCTGGACACAGGCAAGGGGATTAGAGCAGGACGGTCAGGTTTAGTCTGGACACAGGCAAGGGATTAGAGCAGGATGGTCAGGTTTAGTCTGGACACAGGCAAGGGATTAGAGCAGGACAGTCAGGTTCAGTCTGGACACAGGCAAGGGAAGTCTTAGCAGTTTGGCTGAGGAACTTGAGGAATCGTGGTCACTGTGTCTCTCCCTCATGTGGAACATTATTGAGAAGCAAGCAGTTGTGGGCATGGGATCCTGGAGCCAGATGGCATGTTCTGTAAAAACTGTTAGAATATCTTCTTTCATATTTCTTCTCAGAGATGAAAGACCTTTGTGAATTTCTTCTCAGATTATGAAGTATTTTAGTAATATCATCGTTCTGAAACAGACTCACCATTTCCTACACTTTCTGCTAACCTTTCCGATAACCAGATAGTTAATATGATCTTGTTCTTTCTTCATAAATTTTGACCTTTAAAACCTGGAGGGATCTTAAAAACAATCTCACAGAAGTACTTGTTTTTATGTTTTTGAGACTTGGACACATAAAAGTTAAATGACCTAATAATCATAAAAACCTTGGTCCAGAATCTAATCCTCTTGCCTGCCTGGTTAGTATTTAAGTGAATGGCTTCTTGCCAAAAGAAATCCTACTTAGAGCAGAATGTTTGAAATATGAATTTTGAAATTAATCTACATTTTAAGGGCTTAAATTCATTTACTGTGGGAGAGTTCTTTTCCTCATCTCTTAGATAGCTATAAGTTGTGTGAATAGGGTTGTAATTATAACATAAAAATATTTTCATATATGGGAGGTTGTAGTTATTAAGATAAAACAAAACTGATGTAGAAAGTAGGATTTTTTTTAATCATTGAGTTTAATTGTGGTGCCATCAAATAAACATTGTTACCATTTTAAAAGTAACATTGAACTTCTCAAATAAATTGTAAAACTTACTAGTTGGATATATAAACACCACTGAGAACAAGCTATAAAAGCTTAAATAGCAAAAAGTTATCTATAACCCAGATTGGCAACTCACACTGAAAAGGTCATTTGCTTATTCTTAAAGAGGCATTAAAGTTAATTTAACTGAATTTAATACAAAACGTACATGTGACTGCTGCAGTCTGTACTGAAGGGATGTTTGATTTATTTAGTATTACCTATTCACTTTCCTGTTGTTCCTTACACAATGCAGAACTTTCCCATAATGTAAATACTCTCAGAAGTTGTAGCGAGCCTTGGGTTCATTCAGCACAGTTAGGAAGAGACTCTGGGGCCCGGCCTTCGTCCCTTCTGTGATGACCCATCCAGGATGAGCTGTGCATGCCGCACTAGAAATGTCCCATCAACCAGCAAATGTGTTGAGCGGTTGTGTGGGCTAGTTGCTAAAGAAACAGAGTAAATGAGACTTGTTTCTTCCCAAAGGACTCATGCAGAATCACGCAAAACAGAATCACTGATTACGATAACTGCCGTCATGAATGCTAGACCTAGAATATGCATTTGGATGTGAGGCTGTACAGAATGAATTACACAGAATCCTTCCTGATGTGCCGGTAGAATTCTTTTCGGGTGAAAAATTTTATCTCATCAATTTATTTCATTGACTAAATAAATCAAATCTCCCTTCAGCACAGACTGCAACAGTCACATGTATGTTTCGTATCAGTTAAATCAACTTAAATGCTTCTTTAAGAATAAGCAAGAGACCTTTCGTGTAAGTTGCCAATATGGGTTATATAAGACACATGATGAGAGAACATTTTTCAATAGTTGTGAGTTCAAAAGTTATTTTTAGTGTAAATGTGAAAACACTTCTGAAACGAGAAGGCACTATGGATTGTCGTAGATTTGTTGCTGTTTTCTTTCAGTGCTAACAAACAGTAAGGAAAACCTATTTTCTATTGAGTTGTTGGTATCTTGTTAGTTATTTAATGTCTAATGATAACATGTGACTTTTAGAGAACTTTTTATTTTCAGTTTTAAGATGGCTGAAGATTGTGTTCAATATTTTTCAAAAAAAATCCTTCATTTTTGTGCAACAAGCTAACATATGTCAATGAATTATCACCTCCTTTATGATCCAGATTTGCTGACAGTTCAGGCTCTATGCTGTGAAGTCAAAGACTGGTGACCTCTGTCTTTGAAATATTTGGAGCTCTACAGGGGAGAAGCAATTTTCAGTAATGTTGGATCAGTGGCTGGAGTGTCACACTCCTCCCACTCAAGTCAGCACAGAAGTCTTTCATGATTTTATTATATCTTTGCATATATTGCATTTACCCTAATGTATAAAACCAGGAAATGATAATTGCCATGCGGCAAAATTACAGGGATATGAGTTTAACTCTGAATCCTTTAGGCTTAAAATGCACTATCCCAAAAAAAAAAAAAAAAAAAAAAAAGGTCCACGCAGAGAGTATGTTGTGAAGAGCGTGTGTCCCGTGTGATTTCTGTGATTTCCTCACAGGCGAGGTGATGCACTTCAGGTGTCACGTTTGTGGATCAGGGCTGTCATTTCAGATCTCAAGCCTAACACAAGGACCGAGAAAGACACGTCCACCTTCATTTCAGCTCAAACTTACCTCTGAGTTGGGCACTGCAGCTGCCAAGATAGATAAGACCTATTCCCAGCTCTCAAAGTTCTGGTCACTGTGAAAGAGAGACTCAAAAGCTAATGGTCACAGTTCAGGGTGACAGTGAGCAAGAGGAGATAGTCACGGAGCAGAGGTAGCCCGGAGGCCAGGAGAGGTCCCTGCTGGGACATTCCAGCTGAGATTTGAAGGGCGAGTGTCATGGGAGGACACAGGGTTGGGAGAGTGAGCATGGAGGGCATTGAAAACCCCAACTCCAAGCATCCATGGCTCCACTTTCTGTCCTGTGGTTGACATGAACCCCTTCCAGGCAAAAGAGATCAAATCCTATCTGCATCTTAGAAAGACAGATGCTTGGTGGTTTGAGGGTTGATTGAAGTGAACCCTGTCTAGAAAACAGGGTGTGTAGGACACAGAGAGACATATGTTTGAGCAACATAATACAGTGAACTTGGGTTTCATAAGGAAACAAAAACTGAGCAGACCTAGGAGTTAGCAGAGAAAGAAATGTGGGGTGACATTTTTTGTCTTGTTTTTGACTGCTGGGAGTATTTGGTGCCACTCACTGCAATAAGGACAATGTGAAGTAAAGGAGGCTTCGGGAAGTGAGCTGTGACTTGCTATGCTCCAGATGCTTGTGGACAAGCTCTTCACAGGGGAATATCTGGTGCTGAGACAAGGTGAAGTTATCAATAAGGAGGCAGAAGATTAAATTGGTTTAAGATCCTAGGTGCGTCATTCTTTATTTTATATGAGATGTATGACTTCATAAATTCTGTAAGGACCAATTCAAATGAATAACATTGTAATGTGCAGGTAATTAAAAAGAATGCTTTCTGTGGCAATAAATTTTAAACTGGACAGCTCGACCATAAAAAGGGTAATCTCTGAGACTCTGACAAGAGATCACATTTGGTCAAAAGCAGTTATAAATCCTGCAATAAATCATGTAGAATGTCTTTAGATAATTGGGAATTTACTAATGTGTAAATGTTGAAATATTTTAAGGCCTTCACCAACTTTATAGTCATCCTAGTTATTTTAATTATTTTCAGTTGAAAATAGGAAACTTGAAAACTGTAAAAAGGACAAAAAGGAATAAATGAAAATAAAAATGACAAGTATTTCTTTGTCACACTAGAAATGCAAGATCTGTATTAATACATTTAATATTTCAATTATCCTTGAGTTTGCACATAATTTTTGTCTCAATGATTTATCATTCTATTTATTACTACATAAGAATAAATAGAAGTTATATATTTTCTAAATGCATTAAGACATACATTTTTCTCTTTTTGATTGTTGTTGAAATGGAGTTTTTTTTTTTGTCCAGGCTAAAGCGCTATGGCATCATTCTAGATCACAGCAACCTCAGACTTCTGGACTCATGTGATCCTTTTATTTCAGCCTCCCACGTAGCTGGGACTACAGGTGCACCACTGTGTGGGGCTTATTTTTCTGGATTTTTATGTAGAGATGGAGTCACACTATGTTGTTCACGCTGGTCTAGAGCATGTGGCCTCACGTGATCCTCCTGCCTCAGACTCCCAAAGTGCTAGGATCCTAGGTATAAGGCACAGCATAGCCTAGTTTTTCTTTAAAAGATAATGTTGAGAAAAATATTTTGAAATGCTTACAAAATGTGACCTTTGCTTTTCAGTAAATTAGCAAAATCAAAAACTGAACTGTGAGTTCATTTTCTTTTAGGCCCCAACCACTGATCTTACAAACAGTGTCTGTCCTCCTGAACCCCTCAAACCCTAAGCAAAATACTCCGTCACTTGTAGCCATTTGGTAAATATCTTAAATAAAAATAAATCAATAACTCTCTTACAGTCTAAGACATGTATTTGAGATTGACATTTTCCATTTAGAGATTATTTATCTCGTGTAAGAATTTATTTTGTTCTCTTCTGTTTTTATTGACTTATTATCGACACACATAATTTTGAGGAAAAAAAATGACTCAAATTTGAAATCAGAGGACATACTGTGGGGACCGGGTCCCTCAAAAATAGTCTCATGCTCAGGGAGGCTTAATCTCCTACACCTGTTGCCTGCCATGAAAAGTGGGAATTTTGATATCTGTCAGAACTATTGAGAGGATTAAAAATGACGTGGACCAAACCTTCGGATATTACATCCGTGCTGGTTGTTGTTATGAGGCCTGGGACGGAATATGGGAGAAGACATCTGCTCCAAACTCTGCTAGAATTGTGTTCCTCGAGGAGGCAGAGCCCAGGCCCAGGTTACAGCTCTGGACTTCGCTCTTTGCAGATACTAGGTGGCCTGTGATTAGTGCTTGGATTAAATGGAGTTTCACGACTGATCCTCAGTGAGTGAAAAGATGCAGCAGGCAAGATGGATTTTATTGGTTTCTGAGAACTCCAGGTTGTTTTTCTCACTTTGCTTGACCTTTTAAATTATTTCTCTCAGAAAATCTGTGTGGGTTTTTATCGTCCTTGATAAAGCCGGGCAGATCCTCTTCCATCCTCAGGCTTCATTTCCTGCCTTAACACAAGAAAGTCTGCCAAGCAGCTGCTTCCATTACCAAGACACTAATCTTATTCATCTTGAAGAAAAGCCTGAATTAGAACTGAAATTTTCTGTGTTATCGCAAAGATCCAGTTAAACTGGTACATCACAGTGCATGACTTTCAAGTTCCTCACATTCAAGAGAAAGCAATTCCCAAGGAGCTATTTTTAAGCTATGACTCTCAGAGCCTTTTTATAAGCGATAGCTTTTGCTTGGAATTAAGCTTGTCTTTTGTTTATTTGTGCTTTGCTGGCATTCTTTTAAGCAATAAAGAGTAGAAAAAACAACCTTTCTCACAAATTATTTTTGTCCTTAAAAGTCACAATTTAAGGCTAGATGGAGGTGCATGCCTGTATTCTACTAATACGTGGGTCATTACGAAAGTTTTGAGATGCACAAAAATCAAGACGCACAAAATCTGTGTGGATGGAAACAAATGGAGCCCTCTTCCAGTAACACTGTTAGCTGAGCAAGGTGAAACTTGCGTGGGTGAATCAGAAAAGACGCTGTCGACTGTGTTTCTTGGAAGTGCAATAATGGACCATAACATAACCCAGTCTGCCCACTGTGGTACTTTCATAGTAACCCATGGACATGGTATGAACTGGCACGAAGGAGATGAGGGAAGAGAGAGGAGACTTGTGTGAGCTGCACATCTCCTGACCCCCACCCCTTCCAGACACTAATGCTCAAAGTGGGCACTGCCCAGTGAAATGCATGACTGATTATCTGAGATGGGGTTTGAACATGAGTTCCTCAGATCCCAAATTCTCCTGAAGCATGGGAGTTTTTGCGTCCCACAGGAGAGTGACCGTAGGTCTCGGGATCTGAGTTAGATTGTGACACAGGACAATTTTGCTTTATGTGCCTTTATTTGAGAACTTTCTTTTCATTAAACTTGTTTTATGCTTCTAAGAAATAGCTATCTTTTAAACATTTGTACTCGTGCCTTTTTATCAACTCTCTGAAAGAGAGGGTCAACTTTTCACAGGTGCTTCAGAGTGAGTTTTTTCCTGAGTACACATTCCAGAGGCTTCATTGGCCGAGTCAGAGTCCTTATTACACACATGATTGATGATTTACCATGATTCAACACATGATTATGATGTGTGGAGCCATCCCAGTTCCCACACAATATGTAATACTGGAGGAACTACAGGAGACACCTGACACTTCATTACAGAGCAGCCTTTGGTTGGGTATTGTAAGTGTCCTTCCTGACTCTTTGAGGTCAGCTGTGCTACGCTGTGATGTTCAGTAGGTTAAGCGCATTAAATGCATTTTTGACATGATATGTTTTAGCTTACGATGTATTTATCAGGACATTACCCCATTATAAATTGAGGGATATCTGTAATCCCCCACTTGTGTGCTGACCCTCCAACCCTGCTAAGTCACCTTTCTTTTCATAGTTACTTTCTAAAATCTAATTAATAAAGCTTTTGTTTTCTTCCTTGGGTTATGTTGTGTTTAATATTTATATCAAGCGATTTAAAGCATCTGAGAATTTCTAAAACCCAACTCACCTGAGTCCTGTTCTCTTACATTTCCATTTCAGAATCAGCTGGATTTATTTTTACCTCGTCTATCTGTTTGCTTTTGTGTCATTTGTTCCCTCTATCTGCCCTTCATTCTCAGCCATGTTCTTACTTATCCCTTCAAAGAAGTGAAAGTGCATACTGATGCCAGTGTTTTCTTCTCAGAAATCTCTAACATCACCCCATACTCACAACGTGAATAAAAGAGAGTGAGGCGTGTGTCCTCATCAGCCTGGAGGTGACCCTGCCCTGCCCTCTTGCTGTTAGTCTCCAGCTCAGCCCTCGGCATGGTTGATGGTGACAGGACGCTGGCTGAGAATCAGGGAGGTGTGGCACAGTGGAATATTGTAAGAAAGCATTGGGGAATTAAAGACAAGGGAGCACTCAGAAATATTGCCCCTAATCTCAAATTCAATGTGGCCTTTCAATTTTCAGAACTGTATTTTGAAAATTTATTTCTAACCCATTGGTTGATTGACTGAGTGCCAGTAGTTTGACGTTGAAAAGAAAAATAAACATGAATGTGGTAAAATACAGTAACTTGGAGACAGACCAGGAGAGTAACTGTGGGGCAGATGTTGGCATCAGCCCCTCGGAGATCTGAGCACTGATAGAGCCATTTTCTTACGACTGCCTAAGAATCTGGGCAATTGGAATACTGTTGCCCACTTTCCTTAGAAGTAATAAAAATAACAAGTCTACTTCTTGGGGTATTTTTAAGATTCAACCAAGTAACCAAGTAAAAGAACTTATCACAGTGGCAGAGATTTTGTGCTTGATCCACGTGTACTCTACTGACGATGCCAAAACAAAACCCAGAGATTCCTCAGTAACTTCATCAATCCCTTTCACCCCACCATGTACATGATCTTCTGAACCTTGTGGTCAGTACTCTTCCTGTTTTGGATAAGTACCAATATGTGTAAGCTCAGGATCTAACATGATTGAACAGACACTGCCTAACCCTTGAATGTTTAGAAATTGGCTTCACGTCTTTCAGCTTGTGGTTCACTGCTAATCTCCACTGATGGTGGCATGAGGGTCTCACACACGAGCCACCAAGTGTTTTCCCTGCATCCATGATAAAAAGTGAAAGTATTCCTTCTTTTGTACTTAGTTTTTACTTGACCCTGAAGAATGCTATTTAAAAAAATAAATCTGGTATCATCTCTTGGTTTTCTACTATTCCATACATCTATGTCTCTTTTTTGTGTCAAACTATGCTGTTTTGATTACATTAGACTTATGATATAGCCTGAAGTCTGGTAGGGTGATGCCTCCAACTTTGCTTTTATTGCTAAGAATAACCTTAGCTATATGGGGCTTTTTCTGTTTCCATATAAAATGAAGTACTATTTTATCCAAAATACTATGTTGGTATTTTAATGGGGATTGCATTGAATCTGTAGATTGATTTGATAGAATAGACATTTTGACAATGTTGATTCTTCCCAGCCAAGAGCATGGTATATTCTTCCATTTGTTAATGTCCTCTGCAATTTCTTTTCTTAGGATTTCATAATTCTCTTTGAAAAGATTTTCACCTCTTTTGTTAGGTAGGTGTTTTCCTGAGTATTTCATTTTCTTCGAAGCTACTGAGAAGGGGATTGTGTCCTTGATTTGCTTCTCAACTTGGCTGTTATTGGCATATGCAAAGACTACTGATTTGTGAACTTTGATTTTATACCCTGAGACATTACTGTATTTCTTGATCACTTCCAGGCGTTTTGTGGTTGAGTGTTTGGGGATCTCCTCTGCTCCCATTTGAATGTCCTTTATTTCCTTCCCCTGGCTGATTGCATTGGCCAGAACTTCCACAACTATGTACAATAATAGTGGCGATAGTGTACATCCTTGTCTGGTTCCAGTTCCAACTGGAAAAGCTTTCAGTTTTACACCCTTCAGTATGATGTTAGCTGTAGGTTTGTCATAGATTGCTTCAATCATCTTAAGAAATGTGCCATCTATGGCTGTTTTCTTAAGTGTTCTTGTTAGAAAAGGATACTGAATTTTGTCGAATGCTTTTTCTGCATCTATTGAGAGGATCATATGGTCTTTGTTTTTGCTTCTGTTGACATGGTGTATTACATTTATGGATTTTTGAATGTTAAACCAGGCTTGCATCTCTGAAATAAAGACTACTTGATCGTGATGTGTATTTTTTTAATGAGTAGCTGCAATCTATTAGCTAAGATTTTGTTGAGTATTTTTGCATTGATATTCATAAGTCAAATTGGTCTGTAGTTCTACTTTTTAGTTAGGTCCTTTCCTCGTTTTGGAATCAAGGTGATATTTGGTCCATAGAATGTGATTCCTTCCTTCTCAATATTTTGGGATAGGGTCTGCAGTATAGGTACAAGCTCATCTTTGAAAGTGTGATAGAATTCTGATCTGAAGCCTTCTAGTCCTGGGCTTTTTTTGGAAGCTATTTTATTGTTTCTTCACTCTCAATACTTAATATTGGTCTGTTCAAGACATCTATTTCTTACTGGTTGAGTCTAAGAAGATGGTGTGATTCCAGGTATTGTTCCATTTCCTCTGCATTGTCAAATTTCTAGGCATGCAGATTTTGGCAGTAGTGAAAAATAATTGTATCTCTGAGGTTATCAGTTATTATTTCCCCCTTTTCATTTCTGATTGAGGTAATTAAATACTTTAATTTTCTATTTCTGATTAATATGGCCAATGGTTTGTCAATTTTATTTATCTGTTCAAAGAATCAAGTTTTTGTTTTATTAATTTTCTGAATGATTCTTTTGTTTTCAATTTCATTAATTTCTGATTTAATTTTTATTTCATTTCTTCTTCTGGGTTTGGGATTGGATTGCCCTTCCTTTTCTATTTTTTTTTTAAGATGATTCATTAGATTATCAATGTACTCTCCTTCTGTTTTTCAGATATAGGCATCTAAGGTGATACATTTCCTTCTTAGGACTGCTTGTGCTGTGTCCCACCAGTGTTGGTAGCTTAAGGAAGTCAATGATTTCCTTATTTCTTCCTTGACCCAACTGCCATTCAGTGTATAAGGTTATTTAATTTCCATGCCTTTGTGTGGAGATGCAATTTTTGTTGGAGTTGAGTTCTACCTTTATTGCCTAGTGGTATGAGAAAATACAAGATAAAATCTTAATTCTTTTGACATTGTTGAGGTTTGATTTGTGTCCCAGGAGATGATCTATTTTGGAAAAGGTCCCATGGGCCAAGGAAAACAATGTATATTCTCTAGTTTTGGGATGGAGTGTTCTGCATGTGTCTATCAAGCACAGTTCTTCTAGGTCTATACTTGACATCTGCCTTTTGATGAACCAAACAAAAGCATACAGTGGGTAAATGAATCCCTCTTCTACCAATAGTTCTGGGAAAACCAGATAACTACAAGCAAAAGACTGAAACTCAACCCACACCATTAACCCCTTAAAAAATTGACACAAGATGGATAGGAGACTTAATTCTAAGACACTAAATGATACAAATCTTAGTAGAGTGTTTAGGAAAACTCTTGATGATGTTGGACTAGGGAAAGATTTTATGACAAAGACTTCAGTGGCCATCACAACAACAAAGGTCAATAAATGGGACTTAATTAAGCTGAAAAGCTTCTGCACAGCTAAGGACACAACAAGTGAAGCTAAAAGATGTCCTTCAGAATGGGAAAAAATATTTGCAGGGTTTCAATATAACAAAGGTTTGATAATGAGAATCAAAAGAGAACTCAAATTAATCAACAGAAAAAGAGCAAACACCCCTCTCTGGGCAAAAGATATGAACAGAACCTTCTGTGATGAAGACCGAAAAATAGCTAACAAAACATTTGAAATAAATGTTCATCTTCCCTGATCATCAGAGAATGCAAATAATAAATACCCTGAGATACCACCCTGAGATATCTTCACCCAGTAAGAATAGCCCTCATCACAAAGTCTCAAGGCTGAAGATGCTGACATGGATGTGGAGAGAAGGAAACGCTCTACACTGCTGGTGGGACTGCTAACTAATACAACATTTTTGGAAGGAAGTATGGAGAATCCTCAAAGAACTCAAATTAGACCTCCCATTTGATCCTGAAATCCCATTACTAGTCATCTACCCAGAAGAAAAAAATCCTTTTATCACAGGACATTTGCACTAGACTGTTTATATTGCAGCTCAATTTACAATCTCCAAAATGTGGAAACAGCCTAAATACCCACCAACACAGGAATGGATTAATAAGCTGTGGTATATGTACACCATAGAATACTATACAGCCATTAAAAATGATGGAAACTTTACAACTTTTGTATTAACCTCGATGGAGTTGGAACACATTATTCTTAGTTAAGCATCACAGGAATGGAGAAGCAGGAACCCAATGTACTCAATTCTCATATGAAGGCAGTAGATGATCTAATACAAGGGGTGGGGGTAGGGGAATGAAGGATCTGGGAGAGAGGAGGAGGGAGAGGGTTGGGGGGTCATGGTGTATGGCTCTTGGGGGCAGGACGCAATTATAAGAGGAACTTTACCTAACAACCACAATCAGTGTAACCTAATTATTTATACTCTCAATGAATCCCAAACAATAAAAAAAAGGAAAATGAGAGAAAATAAATAAATAAATAAATAAGAAGGGAAATTATTGCTTCTCATGATAAAATAATAAATGCTACCATATTCTTCATATGTTCCAGAGGTTTGGCTATGTAAATTATTTCATGCATTCTGACACAGTAACCCTGCTGAGGACATATGTTGCTTCTTGTTTTGTAGGTGAGGAATCAAAGGCTCAGATAATTTAGATAAATTTTCCAATTCATAAACAGATAGTTACCAAATCAGACTTTGCTGTATATGAATCCATGTGATTTCAATTATTCCATCCTTTTCTCTGTAGCTTATTAAATAGCTTAGGAAATAATCACACAGACCTTTACTTCCTACCTGCATGTATGGGAGTGATTCTACATCAGTGCTGAGGGTTCAGGGACAGAAAGGAGGCAAAGCCTGCTGCAGGCTGCAGTAGATGTCAAGAATTTCTCTGTGTTCTGAAAATATGCCTTGAGACCTAACGATGTTCATATTGTGCTGAAAGAATTTCTTGGATTTATTGCTTGAAGTAAAAGTTAATAAAGGGATCATATTCCCTAATCTTCTCTTCTTGTTATAATCACATTATGTTACATTTTTCAATATGTTGAAAATGATGAAATTTCACTTACAAGATATTGGCAATGCTGATATGTTCTTTATGATGCTGGGGACAGAAGATTTGGAATGGTATTTTATCCTCCATTAAATACGAGTTTAAAATGTGCATTTTTTTTTTTGAGAGGAGGTGTCTGCATCTATTCCTGTAGTACTGTAACAGAATACCACAGATGGGGTCATTTATAAAAAATAGAACTTAACTTCTTACGGTCCTGGAGGCTGGGGACTCCAAGATCATGCAGCAGCAGGCTTAGCTATCTGGTAAGGGCCACATCCCCTGCAGGGTGGAGAATGTTGTATCCTCGTGTGGCAGAGGTGGAAGAGCAGAAAAGGATGGGCCTCATTCTCTCCCCCTATCCCCTTAAAGCTCTTTATAAGGACCCTTCATGGCACTGATGAGGAGGAGCCCTCACGCTTAATCCTTTCTTCTTACAAGGCCACGCCTCTTAATAATATCATCTTGGCAGTGCTGTGGCTGGGGAGATATCACTATATTCATGTCCTGTGGATTCTGGCTATAATGCACCTGTGTCCACTTCCAGCCTCCCCTTTCTCCTCCACCCCTCTCTACTCCCTTCCACAGCATCCAAAGCAGCCTTCCTATGTCTGCATGCCTGCTTCTCTCTCAGTTCCTCTCCAGACAGCAGAGTGATCTCATCAAATCACAGTGCTCTGAAGGATGCCCAACTGTGCCCCCAACTGGGCACTGAGCATTATGCCCTTTGATGGCCTCTCAAACATTACCCCACCCCAGTTCCCCTCCCAGCCACTCAAGAACCAAACTCACTTCCCATAAAGTGTTAACTGCCAGGCTATGCTGAGGGTGTGGCTTCAAAGCATGAATTGCTTTCATAAGGTGCATGCTCAGAGAGAAAACTATGCAAGGAGGGAAGTGCAGGATCATCCTGCACAGAAGGAATCATATATCTCAGTGCATCCAGGGCGATTTGCTTTATGTCTGATGCCCACTTCCTATGTTGCCTTACATTTTTATTTTTCACTTGTGAACAAGCTATAAATAGTAGCAGTTGAGTTGAAATAAGCTTTGAGGGGACTGGTTGGCCTTCATTCTACATGCACAGCTTCTTCTGTGGTCTCCTCCAACAGTGTGGGCCATGCAAGGAACAGAATTCTCACTTTGGTGTTCAGTTTCGTTCCTCAAACATTTCCATATCTGATATGCAGTTACCTTTTAAGGAACACTTGCTAATTAACAAAGTGCATTTGGTCAAGCTAGCAGCACATGAGTCCTTCAAAGCAGCCGTAGTGCTTACAGGCGCTCTGGGCTGAGGCCCCTGAGTGACACTTGAAGCATAAACATGCAGCCTGTCAGGGCATCAGTCGTCAGCAGAGCAATCATACTACAGGTGTTTGTAAAATACAGTAGAACCTCTGTAAGTTGCCTGCTCAAGGGACTATAACAAACTGGTCAATACATGGAGGTGGTCAACATAAGGAATGAGGCCTACTGTATACTGTGGTACATGTCAGATTTGTGAAAATTAGGTCAACCTGTGGAGGTGGTCAATGTAGGGAGGTGTCAGCCATGAAGGCTATATTGTGTGTGTGGGGAAAAGGTTCAGCATTTCCCTTGCTCCTTGAGAGCAGTTCTGAGATCATGCAGCTTCTTAGGAAAACAGTCTCAGATTTGCCCAGACCCACTGAGTCAGGGTATATATGTTGTCGGTATTGCCTGGGATGGAAACACTCATGAAGGCTTGAGAAGTCTTGGCACAAGCATTCTTTCTGGAGGTCTGTGATTTATTGCATGGCAAATCTACAAACACATTTTTATTTTTTTTTTCTTTTTGCCTTAGCACTCTGTGTTTTGCAATTAACCCAATCCACAGCAATTTGCACCAGAATTGGTCATGTTAATTGGAAAATTAAGTAATGAATTTTCATGTATCAGGAGTGTTGATAATGAATGTTGTAATGATCACAAGGTATTTCTGATGAGCATCTGCCCACAAGCAAGGTTCTTACTAATGTTCTCAGGAACAGCAGAAGGGAGAGATCTGTTGAAGCAGAATTGATATTTAAAACAAAGTGACTAGTAATTTTAAGAAGACTGTGCACAAGGTAATTTGATGCAGACAAGTGTTAAAAGTACAGTTACATATTACTTTGTAAAGGACAATTTTTATTTAAACACTAAGTTAAAAAAAATACAAGCAATCAAATGAGATCCGGACTCATTGAATTTTCTATTCTAGAGTAGGATTATACAGGTGCCAAAGGAAGGGAACATTTTGGGTAGAGGGGAAGAACGCAAAAAAAAAAAAAGAGCATGAGTACCAGCCAGTTGAGCCTTTGAGTTACTAACTGACTGGCACAGATTTATATAGTAGAACCCAGGTGTAGATGGGAATATAGAACACTCTGATATAATTTTTGACTAATGTTTATATGGGCACATATATATATAAGTACTCATATACATGTACAGGTTTCAATAAAAAAAATCATATGCTCAGAAGTTCATAGAATTTGATAAATTGGCTACATCACTATTTTATGGGGTCAGACAATTAAGTTCATGAACTCACCCTAGAGAGAGTGCTACATGCCTCATTGTTGAATATCAGTATGGCCACTTTGAAGTGGAAGTGCTCTCCTTGGAACCTGTGCTCTGACACCAGCGCCTAGTCTGCCCTTCAAAGCAATTTTGGAACTCTTTTTCTGGAATGACCATCAGATCCATTGTCTTACAAGGTCTGGCAATTAAGTACACAAACCTGTGTACGCTCATGTTGGCAGCACTGTACAAACAACTTGGTAAGGCTTCATAACCTTGGTATATCATATCTCACAGCCGTGTTTGTAGAAGATGGATTGAGGGAGTAGTGAGATCTGAGAATCACAAAACTGAAGATAACAGTCAAAACCTCACCGAGCTTTTTGAAAGAAAGAAAAATGAACAATAGTAAGGGGGAAAAAGAGCAAAGCAAATGATAAGGTGTTGAAACTTGAGAGGCAGCAGAAAGAAAATGAACCATTGTTGTTACAGAGAATAATCATATGAAATAAGTCAGAGAAGTCTTCTGAACCTTCAGAAATGAGGATGATCACTGTTTTATTGGTCTTAAATATGCAAAGAATAAACCTCACCCAGGCCCATAGTATGAAAGGACCAGGCAGCGCTGGGCATTGGAGTGTCTCTTCTACTTACGTTTTATTGGAACCAAAATGTTAAATCTGTCATGAGATGTACATGAAAAGAAATAAGCCATCTTCCCAATGATTTCCTCTTTGTTCTCTACAAATCAGTCACATCACTCTGGGCTGAGCCCCCAAGCAGTGTTTGATTTTATTTGTCTTTGACTCCCCCCATGAGTTTGTAACTGTAATAAATAGATTAAGATAAGTTGATCCTTGTCACTCCTATCTTTATTTGCAAAAGAAATAGGTGTACTTACATTCTTGAGAAAATAATAATCTTCTACATATAATAACTTTTCATTTATTGAATACCTATGCCAACAGAGTGCTGTTTGTACATTTGATCTTACTGAACCCTTACAGTTACCTGTTGATGTGTGCATCAGTAAATTGAGAGTAACAAGACAATGTTCACTACATGACTTAACTAAAGCCATACCATTAGTGAAAGTCTGCAACAAGAACCAATTCAGAGGTCTGACTTTAAAGCATGTGTTTGGAAACAAGATAATTTTATAGGACAATTAAGAGATCATTTTTCTAAGCAATTGAGAAATATGTGTGGTACAATAAAGAAAAAACAACCAAGAAGATTTACTCTCTTTAGATATACCAAAACTAAGAAAATTCACCAAATTTCAAAAGTTTCATGCAATGCCAATAATGTCATTTTTTTTTTTTTAAAAAAAAGTGATCTATGATGTTGGTTACATAGCAATCATGCAAAATTGGGACAATAAATAAATAGATAAATAATATTAGACTTTAGTAGGAAACATGAACCTGAATTTAGTCTATGAGCTTTATGCTAACTAATCTTCTTTGAATCAGAGGAGTCATAAATTCATTTTTGATAGATTGCCAACCTCTGTTTTAAATCCCTTCAATAACCTTTATATGAAACACTTAGAAATTAAAAGATATAGCTTAAAACATCCCCCAAAAGATTTCCATTTGTTGATATTAAGGTGGTTTCTTCAATCCTTGGAACCATGGTGGACTATTGGATGTGCTTCCAGATTTAACAGAAGTAGCTATAAAGCTTCCTATGTTGGCCTCTTGGGTATGAATCCTCTTACTATAGGGCTTCAGATGCATTTGTGGGATCCCATCTTTCCCATTTAACCTGACAGAGAAATGTCATTTCATTCTCTGCTCACCCCAAATAACAATTTTAAGGAAGCCAAACACTGGATGTGCTTCAAGGAGCGGAAAAGAAATGAGGGTTTGTGAGCATGAACAAAAGATTATCTGAGCAAAATAGGAGGGAAAGTAATAAGAAAGCTAGATACTGGAACATTGTGAGACAAACAGTCAAAAACAACAAAATCTATTGCATTCCCTGCGTTCAGTGAATTAAAATGAACATTTTCCAAATGCTAAGCCATCTTCTCATGGATATGTTGCTTCAGCCAAGTCATGGCTTTGGAAAGGCAAAGATTATTATTTATGCTTTTTAAGTGCTGTGCCTAAAATGATGCCTATATACCTATGGTTTTTCATCATTCTGCTACAAATGGATTATTGTGGTATGTAATATATGCATGTATGTGTGTGTAGATCTCTGATGGTTAAAATATCTAGGCATACATAAATTTAAACACAACTGAATTCTTAGAACTTGTATTTTCTAGGGTGGCACCTGTGGCTCAGTGAGTAGGGTGCTGGTCCCATATACAGAGGGTGGCGGGTTCAAACCCGGCCCCGGCCAAACTGCAACCAAAAAATAGCCAGGTGTTGTGGTGAGCACCTGTAGTCCCAGCTGCTTGGGAGGCTGAGGCAAAATAATTGCCTAAGCCCAAGAGCTGGGGGTTGCTGTGAGCTGTGACACCACAGCATTCTACCCAGGGTGACAAAGTGAGACTCTGTCTCTAAAAAACAAACCAACAAACAAAAAAAGAATTTGGATTTTCTAGAAGTACGAATTGTATTAGTAAAGTAAATTTTCCTTTACTTTTCTGATAATTTCCTATTATATTTACTTAATATTTTGAAGAAGAACCAAAACAACTGACAAAAGCATTCCAATAACGTGGAGCCCTAGCAGAACATAAAATAGTCTCAGCAGAGAGTGGTAAGGTCTTAGTCAAAGTCACTGTGCCTCTCTGGGCTAGCTAGTCATCTTTCTGACCACAATTTTCTTTCATTCAGTTCTTCCAGCTCTGCCACATGTATATTATCATTAGAATCTCTGTGTGAAAAAGTTTAAATTATCTCAATTCAAATCTACAGTGTGAACAATACCTTTAATATTGACTGAGTTAAAAGAGGCCCTTAATTTATCGCAAAGCTCTTCTTTAGTAAGTGCGTCTGAAGCGGTTATGTGATTGTCAGAAACTGCATCTTCTGCCAGGGCCCTGCTCTGGGTTTCATTATTGTAATGTGTAGTCACTTGAGAACTGTGTCATCATCTCACAGTAGAGAATGTCTGGATCAGAACTACTGGATTTATGAAGAAAGCATCTTCTGAATTCTCCCACATCATACTTGTTTGTAAGAAATGTCTTAGTCTATTCATGGGTTGATTTCACATCTTGGCAATTGTGGATTGAGCTGCCCTAGATGTTCTAGTGCAGATATCCTTATGGCAAAATGATTTCCATTTTCTTCTGGGAATGGATTAATGAACTGTAGTATACGGAAATATGAAATACTATGCAGCCACAAAAATTGAAGACTTTACACCTTTTGTAGTTACCTGGATGGAGTTGAAGCACATTCTTCTTAGTAGAAGTATCACAAGAATGGAAAAGTAAGTATCCAACACATGAAATATTAATATGAAGCTGGTAGATGAACAACTACACACCCACACAAGTGGGGGAGGGCGGCTTGGTGAGCTCTCACCTAATGAGCAGAATGCGGGCTACCTGGCACACCTCCTGGGAGAAGGGCTCGGCTACTTGGACTTCATTAACAAATGCAAACAATGTCACTTAATTGTTAGTACCGTCATATTAATCTGAAATTAAAAAAAAAAGAAATGTCTTCTTTGTGCATGCCTCTCTCTCGTACAGTCTTTCTTGTAATAACAGAGCTGTGTCTTCAGTAGGAAGGACAGTGGTGGGGGGTGGAGCTTTCTTTCCTGCCTTCTGCATCTTACGTCTTTGCACCCTGTTTTCTGACAGATAACTTGGAAACTATTGGGCTTGTAATAATAGGTGTGTTGATGATCTCTTGTGAGTTCTTTACCTTGTAATAGAACCTCCTTGGGCTTTAAGGAAAATGGGAAAGGGGCAGGAACAGAGAAACAGTGTAAGATGTTTATGAGCGGAGATTATTCATGCTACTGTTGCTCCTACACATCTTGACACCAAGGAGTCAACATGGCAATCAATGATGTGATGGTGAAGGTACTATTTTATGTCCCCACTTTCATCCCGATATGAAGTGAGGCAGCACTTGTGACAACATGCTCCCCTGACCACACGGTCACACTAAGCCATGGGGGAGCAGTCAGCCTTGCCATCCACATTGTGAAGGTGGTTTGGGAGCACTTTCCCATCGTTTCTCATCAACCCTTAGCATTCTTAAAAACTTTTAAATGTGAACATTTATGCCACACCCCAAGAAATATAATTAATGATCTTACAAGAATTTTAGATGAAAACTAGGAAAAATGATAATTTAATAATTTACATTTCCAATAAATAGAAACAATTCCCTACAAGAATAGGGCTGAATTTGTTCTATTTCTTTTCAGCTGTGTCCTGTGGAATCCCGGAATCCCCAGGAAATGGTTCATTTACGGGTAATGAGTTCACGTTGGATGGTAAGGTGACCTATGAATGTAATGAGGGCTTTAAGCTGGATGCCAGTCAACCAGCCACCGCAGTGTGCCAGGAAGACGGGCTGTGGAGCAACAAAGGGAGGCCGCCTACTTGTAAACGTAAGTGTTTAAACGTATTTTCCCACCTTCGTAGCTTTTGTCAGGAGCGAATTCACTGAGGAGAGCTGTTTTCTCCTGTGCAGGGGTCCTCTGCCACCCAAGGTGGTGGGAACTCAGCCTCTTTCATCATAGTAATATTAAAACCAATTTATTCCATGTAAAATGCTCAAGCTATTAAAAATGAGTGATGCAGTGTTAGCAGTGAGGTGAGTGCTCTTGGTTCCATTCATATAGAGACCATGTAATTTATACAGCCAGTCCTGCTCACTGATGCCACATTCAATTTGGAGAGATGGAATCTAGTGGCATGGAGACGTTAAGTCTGGCAACAGCACTCTATGCAAGATAATTAAAGCGTGATTCAATGCAAGCTTTCCTCTTCATCTCCTGTCTAATGCTAAGTTCTGTGATGTCAAAGACAATGCCAAATTCATTTGTATGTCACCTTGACGCACAGTAAACTAAGCACTTATTTGATTACAAAGTAAGTTAAGTTTTCTGGAAAGCTATTTATATATTTATTTATTACAATATTTTATATTATAATGTTTATTACATAAATAAATATTAAAAGGGTCAAAAGTTTATATCCATTGTGGAACCCTAGTCTTTGAAGTTTATAAGGCAAAATAAAACAATATTTCTTTCTCTCTCTCTGTCTCCTCTCTCACACATACACACAATTTCTACAGCAAGACTTTCATCACAGGTAGTTAAAACTAACCTCAAGTTGGAAATAATGTAACCTCCCACTTTTCTAAGCTATAGACTATTAATATTTTTATACATACAATGACGCTTTTGCTCTGGTAATAGCAACAGAAGGGATCTTCATGGTCTTTGATTATAAAATCAGATCACTAGTCTCTCTTGTGTAGCATTCTGGTCTTGCTAAAAAAAAAAAAGGAACTATTTAGATATGAATATATAAATGTTTATGGAAAATAGTTCAATTCTCATCAACAGTTTCTATTTTTCTTGCTTTCATTTTGATCATTTTATTGCATTTCCTTAGATTCAGTTAGGCAATATTGAAACAACAACAATATTTCTTGGTTATTTTCAATTTAATAAGGTGCTGTTTTATTGCAATTAAGTCATACAATAGAAAGCTAGGAGAGAACGATATATTGGTATGATTTCTGAATTCAATCCTAGACAAAATAATTCTCTCAAAATAAAACTTAATCTGACAGATGGTAATAAGAGATACTTTGGGGTTGATTTTAATACAGGAAAGACACCCGAGACATTTAAAGCAGTACTCACCTTTCACAGGGCCAAGAGATCATTAATAATGATGTCTGCCATTGTTAAAGTGGATGTTACCTGCTGTGTATTTCAGATAGCTTATCTATAAGTCTCATGAAAACATGAAAAAGTGAACCACCAGTGGCCTCACAAATGAAGTGAGAACTACTCCTGTGCAGCACTGAGGTGTGAATACCACTCTGCCCAGGTGTATATCCTCTGCCCCTTCCACTGTCCACATTTCCCTACTCTGTGTGCATTAAAATCCCTGCAGAGCTTTGAAATAAACACTAGTATCCAGGTTTGACCATCAGGATCCAAAGTTAACCAGTCTTGGATGGAGACTAGGCGTCCACTTTTCACAGTTTTTTAAGGTCTCTGGATATTGTACTTAAAAATGCCAAGTATTATATTCTATTCCAATAAAATGGATTTTACTGGAAAATTCATTTTAAATTTGTATGCTGTCTAAAAGCAACTTGATAAATGACAAGGTAACTACATTTAAAAAAAAAAAATATATATATATATATATATATAATTTTTATTGTTGGGGATTCATTGAGGGTACAAAGAACCAGGTTACATTAATTGCATTTGTTAGGTAAAGTCACTCTAATACTTGTGTCCCACTCCCAAAAGGTATGTCACACACTGTGACCCCCACCTCTCCCTCCACCCCTCTTTTTGCTCTCCCTTCTCCCAACCCACACTGTATGCTACGTCATTAATTATCCTCATATTAGAGTTGAGTACATGGGATTCTTGCTTCTCCATTCTTTGGTACTTTACTAAAAATAATGTGTTCCACTTCCATCCAGATTAATACAAAAGATGTAAAGTCTCCATCTTTTTTAGTGACTGAATAGTATTCCATGGCATACATATACCACAGCTTGTCAATCCATTCCTAGGTTGGTGGGCATTTAGGTTGTTTCCACATTTTGGTGATTGTAAATTGAGCTGCAATAAACAGTCTAGTGCAAGTGTCCTTATGGTAAAAGGATTTTTTTTCTTCTGGGCAGATGCCCAGTAATGGGATTGCAGGATCAAATGGGAGGTCTAGCTTGAGTTCTGTGAGGGTTCTCCATACTTCCTTTCAAAAAGGTTTTATTAGTTTGTAGTTCCACTAGAAGTGTAAAGTGTTCTCTTCTCTTTACATCTGCACCAGCATCTGCAGTTTTGAGATTTTGTGATGTGAGCCATTCTCCATGGGGTTAGATGATATCTCAGAGTGGTTTTTATTTGCATTTCTCTAATAATTAAGGAAGATGAGCATTTTCTCATATGTTTGTTAGCTATTTGTCTGTCTTCTTTAGAGAAGGTTCTAATCATCTTTCTTGCCCATTGATTTAAGGGATTGTTGGATTTTTTTCATGTTGATTAATTTGAGTTTCTGTAGATCCTAGTTATCAAGCTTTTGTTCAATTCAAAAAATGCAAATAAATATCCTTCCCATTTATAGGTCGTTTATTTGCTTTGGTTGTTGCCTCCTTAGCTGTACAGAAGATTTTCAGTTTAATTAAATCCCATTTGTTCATTTTTTGTTGTCATTGCAAATAGCATGGAAGTCTTTTTCATAAAGTCTTTCCCCAGGCCGCTATCTTCAAGTGTTTTTCCCATGCTTTTTTTCAGGACTTTTATCGTTTCATGCCTTAAATTTAGGGCTTTAATCCATATTGAATCAAATTTTGTGAGTGGGGAAAGGTGTGGGTCCAGTTTCAGTCTTTGATATGAGGATATCCAGTTCTCCCAGCACCATTTATTGAATAGGGATTCTTTCCCAAAGTGTATGCTCTTGTTTGGTTTATCAAAGATCAGGTGGCTGTAAGATGTTTGTTTCATCTCCTGGTTTTCTATTCATTTTCAGATGTCTATGTCTCTATTTTTGTGCCAATACCATGCTGTTTTCATACTATGGCCTTGTAGTACAGCCTAAAGTCTGATAGGCTGATGCCCCTGGCTCTGTTTTTATTAGTAAGAATTGCCTTATCTATGTGAGATTTTTTTCTGGTTCCGTACAAAATGAAGAATTGTTTTTTCCAAGTCTTGATAGTATGTTTTTAATAAGGATGTCATTGAATCTGTAGATTGCTTTGGGAAGTATAGACATTTTAACAATATTGATTCTTCCTAGCCACGAGCATGGTATATTCTTCCATTTGTTAATATCTTCTGCTATTTCTTTTTATAGGGCTTCATAATTTTCTTTATAGAGGTCCTTTACCTCTTTGTTAAGGTATATTCCTAGGTATTTCATTTTCTTTGAAGCTACCCTGAAGTGGATTATGTCCCTAATTATCTTCTCATCCTGGCTGTTACTGGCATATACAAACATTAGTGATTTGTGGATATTAATTTTATATCTTGAGATATTACTCTATTTTTTGATCACTTTCAGGAGCCTTGTGGTTGAGTCTTTGGAATTCTCTAAGTATAAGTACTGGGTTCTCATATCATCAGCAAAGAGGGAAAGTTTAACCTACTCTGCTCCTATTTGTATGCCCTTTATTTTCTTCTATTGGCTAGAACTTTCAGCACTATGTTGAATAGTAGCGGTGACAGAGGAAAACCTTGTCTGGTTCCAGTTCCACTGAAAGTGGAAAAGCTTTCAGATTTACACCAGTTAATAAAATATTAGTTGTGGGTCTGTCATAAATGGCTTCACTCAGTTTAAGAAATATGCCACCTATACCTATATTCTTCAGTGTTCTAATTAGAAAAGGATGCTAGATTTTATCAAATGCTTTTTCTGCATCTATTGAGAGGATCATATGGTCTTTATTTTTGCTTCTGTAAATATGGTGAATTATGTTTATGAACTTGTATATGTTAAACCAGCCTTGCATCCCTGATATGAAACCTACTTGATCATGATGTATGACTTTTTTTGATGAGAAGTTGTAATCTATTGGCTAGGATTTTGTTGAGAATTTTTGCATCTATATTTATTAGTGAAATTGGTCTGAAATTCTCCTGTTTAGTTGGTCTTTTTCTGGTTTTGGTATCAGGGTGATGTTTGCTTCATAGAATGTGTTGGGGATGATTCCTTCTTCCTAAAATTTTAAAAATAATTTCTGCAATATGAGAATAAGCTCTTCTTTGAATGTTTGATAGAATTCTGGTGTGAAGCCATCTGGCCCAGGGTATTTTTTGGTTGGTAGATTTTTTATTGTTTCTATGATCTCATTGCTTGAAATGTGTCTGTTCAGGAGATCTATGTCTTCCTGGCTAAGTCTAGGGAGAGGGTGTGATTCCAAATATTGATCCATTTCCTTCACATTGTCAAATTTCTGGGCACAGAATTTCTTGTAGTGTTCAGAGATAATCTCTTGTATCTCTGTGGCATCTGTCATATTTCCCCTTTATCATTTCTTATTGAGGTTACTAGAGATTTTACTTTTCTATTTCTAGTTAGTCTAGCCAAAGGTTTATCTATTTTATTTTTTAAAAAACTCCTTGTTTCATTAATTTTCTGAATGATTCTTTTGTTTTCAATTTCATTAATCTCTGATTTAACTTTGGATATTTCTTTTCTTCTGCTGGGTTTAAGCTTAGATTGTTCTTCTTTTTCTAATTCCATAAGATGGTTTGTGAGTTTATTGATGCACTCTCTTTCTGTCTTTTGGAAGTAGGCTTATAACATGATAAATTTTCCTCACAGAGCTGCTTTTGCTGTATCTCACAGGTTTTGGTAGCTTGTGTCTTCACTGTTGTTTTGCTCAAGGAAGTTAATGATTTCTTCTTTTATCTCTTCCTGCACCCAACCCTATTCAGCATAAGGTTGTTTAGTTTCCATGCCTTTATGTGGGGATTACAGTTTTTGTTGAAGTTGAGTTCCACCCTTATTGCCTAATGGTGTGAGAAGATACAAGGTAAAATTTCAATTCCTTTGACTTTCTTGAGGTTTGATTTGTGTCCTAGGATATGATCTATTTTGGGGAATGTTCTATGGCCCAAGGAGAAGAACATATATTCTTTAGCGTTGGGATGCTGTGTGCTGTATATGTCTATTAAGCACAGTTGTTCTAGGGTCACATTTAAGTCTCTTGTATCTTTGTTTGGTTTCTGTTTAGAGGATCTGTCCAGGCCTGTAAGAGGAGAGTTAAAGTTCCCTGATATTATGGTGTTATGGGATATCATATTGTTCAGACTAATTAAGGTCTGTTTCAAGACTCTGGGAGCATTTAAGTTGGGTGCATAAATATGTAGAATTGAAATGTCTTCTTGCTGTATTGTTCCCCTGACCAGTATGAAGTGCCCATCTTTTTCTTTTTTGACTTTAGTTGCTTTAAATTCACTTATATCTGAGAATAAGATTGCAACTCTCTTTTCTTTTGAATTCTGTTTGCTTGAAAAATTCTTTTCCATCCCTTTACCCTGAGTTTTAATTTGTCCTTTAAGGCTAGGTGTGTCTCCTGTAGACAGTAAATAGATGGCTTGTGTTTGGGGGTTTGTTGTTGTTGTTTGTTTATCTAATCAGCCAGCCTATGCATCTTCAATGGGAAATTAAAGCCATGAACATTTATTGAGAGAATTGGCAAGTGTGGTGGATTTCTTTTCATCTTATTCTGTGAAAGTCCGTTGCTTAGTTTTATCTTTTGTGTGATTGTGGAAGCTGGATTTTGTTCTTTATCTTCTGGGTGTTTATTTTGCTGGTGGACCTTTGTGATGGTCAGTGTGTAGAATAGGCCTAAGTTTTGCCTATAGAGCTGGTTGCATATCAGTAAAGGATTTGATTTCTCTATTAATTTTAAAGCTTAGATTAGCAGAGAATAGAATTCTGGTATGAGAAATTGTTTTGTTAAAGTAGATTAAAGGTAGATGACCATTGTCTTCTGGCTTCAAGAAGTCCACTGTGACTCTAATGGATTTGCCCCTGTAGGTCAATTGGCCCTTACTCCTGACAGCTTGCAGAATCTTCTCTTTTATCTTGACTTTGGGCAGGTTCATGACAATGTAGCTTAGAGAAGCTCAATTTAGGTTGAAATGATCTGAGGTCCGATATCCCTCTGAAAAGAGCGTGTCAGAATCTTTCATGATACTTGGGAAATTTTTATTTATGATATCCTCTTCTGTGCCTCTGAGGCATTTTTCTTCCCTTTCTGGGGTATCTATAACTCCTATGTTTGAATGCTTTATGAAGTCTCATAATTCTATCAGTGAACGTTCTGCTTTCTCTCTCTTTTTTCCTATCTCTTTATCTGAGTTATCTCAAGAGCTTTATCCTCTCCCTCCAAGATTCTTTCTCCTGCATGGTCTAATCTGTTGTTGATACTTTCTACTGCATCTTTAAGTTCCCTGATTGACTGCTTCAGTTCCTTCAGGTCCACTATATCCTTTCTATATTCTTCATATTGTTCATCTCTTATTTGGTTCTGTTTTTGGATTTCCTTTTAGCTATCCTCCACTTTCTCAGCAATTTGCCTCATTGTTTTTACCATCCATATTTTAAATCCCCCTTTTGGTGATTTCTAACATTTCTTTATAGGCGGAATCTTCTTCAGTTGCTCCCTCATAATCCCTGGGGGGCAGGAGAGAGTTGCTATGGTCAGGTTTTTCACGTTGCATGGGTTTTTCTGCTGTTTCTTCTTCATGAGTGCTTTATTATTATTTTTTTTTTGTCTGTTTCCTTGTCCTACTTTTTCCTTTCACTTTCTCTTGCTCTTTAAGTTACTGTGCCTCTGACCTAAGGTGTTGAAGTGTTATTTCAATACAGGATGCTGCGATAGCTGCTGCCCACAGCTGCCACTGTTGAAGGCCTCAGACTAATCGCAAACACTTGCTCCTTCTCCACTGCTTTCATCTTCCTCCTGTAGCTCCAAAGTCTCCTGCTGCCTCCCTCTACCCCCGAAGGAATGTCCCACAACCAATCCTGAGGTGCCTGGAGTCTTCTCTCCCCTATCTTACTGAGCCTATTTTTAAAAAGCTGTTTCTTATTGCCATCTTGCTCCACCCCCAAAATATAATTTTTATTTTCACATCCTTGCACTTTTGTTTAATAGATTTCTGGAATAGTTAGATTCACAGTAACGTTCAGAGGAAGTTCAGAGTGTTCCCACACACCCCCACCTCTGTACCCCCCCAAGATGGACAAACTACCCCCAACCATGTCCCACACCAGCATGTGTGTGTTACAGTGGATGGTTCCACACTGACACTTCGCCACCCAAAGAACACAGTTCACACTAGGGTTGACTCCTGGTGTTGTTTAATCTGTGAGTTTGAACAAGTGTTCCTTTATATAGATTCACCAGAGCAGCTTCATTGCCCTAAAATATCCCTTGTGCTCCATCCCTCCTTCCCCCTGGCCCTGAAAACCACAGATGTTTCTACCGTCTCCATAGGGTTGCCTTTTTCCAGGGTGTCATACGGTTGGAATCACAGTATGCACCCTTTTCAGATTGGCTTCTTGCACTTGGTAATAATGGCTTTAAGTGGTCTCCTTGTCTTTCTATGGTTCTGTAGCTCATCACTTTTATTGCTAAAAAACATCCCGTTGTCTGTGTGTGCACCATTCACCTACTGAAGGACACCTTGTTTGCTTCCAAGTTTTGCAGTTATGAAGACAGCTTATATAAACATCTATGTGAAGGTTTTTGTACAGACATAAGTTTTCGACTCACTTGAGTAAATCCCAAGGAGTTCCATTGCAGTGGTAATAGTACTTTTAGTTTTGTAAAAAAATAGCAGACTGCCTTGCAAAGTGGTTGGGTACCATTTTGTATTTCCACATCAGGGAGGGAATTTCCTGCTGCTCTTTGTCCTCACCAACATTTGGCGTTGTCAGTATTCTGGATAGTAATCATTCTAATAGTTAGGTAGTAGCTTCTCACTATTGTTTTAATTTGCAATTCCCCGATGACACAGTGTGTGGAGCACATCTTCTTATGTTCTGTTGCTCTCTGTATATCTTCTTTGATGAGATGTCTATTTAAGTCTTTTGTCCATTTTTTAATTGGGTCATTCATTTCTTTCTTATTGTTTTAAGAGTTCTTTTTGTATTTTTGGACAACAGTTTTGTTTGTTTGTTTGTTTTTATTTTTTGTCAGATTTGTCTTTAGGAAATATTTTCCCCCAATTTGTAGCTGGTCTTATTCTTTCCACATTGTCTTTTGTGAAGCCAAATTGCTAAAACCTTAAAGAAGTCTAATTTACTAATTCTCTTGTTCTCACACCATGCTTTTGTGGTTGTCTAAAACATTATCACAAAATGTAAAGGTACCAAGATTTTCTTCCTTGTTATCTTTTAGTTTATGTTTTTGCACTTAATGTGCGGATCTATGATCCAATTTGATTTAATTTTTCTGACAGGTGAAAGTCTGTGTGTAGATTTATTTATTTATTATTATTAACTTTTTTTTTTGCTGGGGGCTGGGTTTGTTTATTTTTTTAATTAAGTCATAGCAGTGTACATTAATACTATCATGGGGTACAGTGTACTGTTTCTGTATACAATTTGAAATACTTTCATCCAACTGGTTAAGATAGCCTTCCTATCTTTTTCTTAGTTGTTGTGTTAAGACATTTATATTCTATAATTAGACAGATTCACATGTACCCTTATAGGATAAACCATAGGCATGATCCCACCAATCACCCTCCCTCCACCCACCCTTTTCCCTCCCCTCCCCTCCTTCTCCCCTTTCCCCATATTCCTAGGCTAAAATTGGGTTATAGCTTTCCTATGAAAGCTATAAATTAGTTTCATAGTAGGGCTGAGTACATTGGATACTTTTTCTTCCATTCTTGGGATACTTTGCTAAGAAGAATATTTTCCAGCTCCATCCATAGAAACATGAAAGAGGTAAAGTCTCCATCTTTCTTAGTGGCTGCATAGTATTCCATGGTGTATATATACCACAATTTATCGATCCATTCGTGGATTGATGGGCTCTTGGGCTTCTTCCATGACCTAGAAATTATGAATTGGGCTGCAATGAACATTCTGATACAAATATCTTTATTGTAGTGTGATTTTTGGTCTCCTGAATATATACCTAATAGAGGGATTATAGGATCAAATGGCTGGTCTATTTTTAGTTCTCTAAGTGTTCTCCAGATGTCTTTCCAAAAGGAACATATTAGTTTGCAATCCCACCGGCAGTGTAGAAGTGTTCCCTTTTCTCCACAACCACACCAGCATCTGTGATTCCGGGATTTTGTGATATGGGCTAATCTTACTGTTGTTAGATGGTATCTCAAAGTAGTTTTGATTTGCATTTATCTGATGATTAAGAATGGTGAGCATTTTTTCATATATTTGTAGGCCATGCACCTGTCTTCTTCAGAGAAGTTTCTCTTCAAGTCCCTTGCCCACCCTTAGAGGGGATCGCTTATTCTCTTCTTGCTAATACGTTTGAGTTCTCTGTGGATTCTGGGTGAAAGTCTTTGTGTAGATTTATTTATTTATTTATTATTTATTTATTTATTATGATTATCTTTTTTTTGCCAGGGGCTGGGTTTGAACTCACCACCTCCTGTATATGGAGCCGGTGCCCTACACCTTTGAGCCACAGGCACTGCCCTAAATTTATTTATTTTAAAAACATTTTTATAGAGACTGGCTCTCGCTATTGCCCAGGTTGGTCTCAAACTTCTGGCCTCTGCCCCCCAAAGGGCCAGTGCTGGCCCCAGATTTATTTTTTTTACAGATGCATGTCCAGTTGTTCCAGCATCATTTATTGAAAGATTATATTTTCTCTATTGTATTTCCTTTGCTGCTTTTTCAATGATCAGTTGATTATATTTATGTGGGTCTACTTCTGGGCTCTGTATTTTGTTTCATCGATCTATTTGTCCACACTTTTGCCAATAATTTGCTGCCTTCTCCTATTTTTATTGGGCTAAAACAGAATATAATTAATCTGACGCTTTTTTCCAAAATGTATTGAGCATGAATTTTATAATATGGAAACATAATTAGGAGAGCATCTCCCAGTTTCCTACAAAATCAGTCTTGTTCGTTTGTAAATATGTATAGAGACCTATCAGATTTTAGCAATTGACACAGCCACTTTCATTACCTTTAAAGCTGTATGGAAGTTGCTTTGCCAGAAGACAGTCCTGGGTCCTGCTCTGTTGGGACCACAGATAATTTGTCTCAGCATTTTATTTTAATCCATGATGGAAGTGTTACCCTTAGATTAACAAAAGGAATCCTCACACATGGGCTTGTTACTTCATAGGTTGACAAAGTGACTTCAGTCTACCACTGTCATGTTGCGTTTTTCCTGAATACATGCTGCACAGAATGTCTTCAAGGTGTAAGCAGAAACGAAGTTTTATATCTCCATGAGCCACATTTTTGTGTTAAGGCCACGCATAATTTAGTTAAGCAATCATACACCCCCAAATTTCCAGCTCTGCGTGACAGCTTGGTATCTAGACTTCAATGCAAGTAGTTCATCCTTGCCAGAAATAGACTGTCACCGCATGACTCCAGTATAAAGGGCCAACTACATGAGGATTATCAGGAGAAGAAACAACACAGCTTTAAAGTCCCTGGTTATGAGTAAAGGAAGAAAGAAGCAGAGAGTTTCAAAGGCATCAAAGCAGATGAAACTCCTTATATTCCATAGGAAGAGCAGATGAGATGACTTCTGTAGGCAGAGGGCAGAGAGATTACTGTACACTAGGAGGTGCTGGACACTCTGAGTCCTCCCTTAGGTGTGTCCCTGTGGTGTGTCCCTGGAGTGGGTGAGACTGGTGAGCACACTCCTGCCCTCAGTGCCTGGAGATGTGTGTGCACTTGGCCTTGACACGTGGCCTGACGCAGATCACGGCAGAGGCGGCCACTAATGCAGTCGAGCCAATGGCAGTGCTCAATCGGCATCGGTTTCCATGGAGGGGCCAGAGTCTGGTCTGGGCAAATAATAGTAAGAATCAGAGCCTCTTTAAAGAAGTAACCCAAGACATTGTGCTGCGTCAAACATTGGCCTAAGCTATGTGATACAATTATGACCATCCTAAGAAGAAAATATTACTTTTCTTATCTAACTGGTTTAATAAAATGTAAGTAACTGAATATTCAAAATTTGCAATTTATAACTGAACAGACTTAGCTGATCTTCATAAAACCCTCATCAGAAGTGTTTGGATTCTCTTCCAGCCACAGGCAGGGCTGTATGAAAATAACTGGATTCAGTGCACATGCTCTGGGTATCACAAAGGCATAGACACTGTGTAACTTTGCAGAATCGGCCTGGGGATATACTGTACTGTGGTGGAGGGGAATTCAAGAATGTCTGTCCCACTAGCCCAGGGGTAGAAAGAGTGTGAGCATTAACCTGGCTTCAAGTCACTGGCGCAGGTGAAGGCTATTACTTAGGAGGTCTCGTAGCTCTAAGAAATGCCTGCAGGAGGAAAAGAGAAGGGACAGGTGTAACGTGGAGGAGAAGTCGGGCTTGGTATCTGAGGATACCCCCCAGGTCTCCACAACAGGGTGACAGGAAATTGGGAGTAGAAATCTGGACCTCTCCTTCGGCCTTCAGCTCCTCTCTTGCTGTTTCTCACTGCCTGCCAGCCCTGCTTCTGACACCCATCTGTTCCGCTGGACGTTACTTCTGCACCTTGCCAGGGCACCTCCTGCACCCTTAACACAGCCACTGACCTGTCTCCCTTCCCATCCTGTTCCCAAGTAATAGCCAGACTGACCTTGTAAGCGTCGAACCAAGATAGGGTGCCCCTCTGCTGAAAGCCTCCTAAGAGTCCTTGTGGCACTCAGAATAAAATTTATAAACTCACTCTTTACTTTGAACTCCAAAAGAGAAAGGAAAAGTCAGTAGCATTGGTGAGACAGACTCAGACCCCAGCACCGTCTGCATGGTTCCTTGCATGCCCCCAGCTTAGGAGTTCATGGCATTGCAGTATATTAATTTCTACTTTAAAATTAATCTTATATTCCCTCCTATGTTCCAGTCCTGGTTCCAATAGCTTTATATGAAGTAACTCATTTAATTCCTGTGAGTGATGTGATTTCATTTATGATACTTGACAGAGAATAGCAGAAGAGATGAGCTGAGAAATTAGGGAGGGTCACAGGTACAGTGTGGAGCAAACTCAGGATTTGGGTGGAGGCCTGCGGAGAAGACCTCCTCTTCCCAATGTCCAGGCTATGTGGCCTCTGGTGGGAATGTATTAGCACTCGTGGTTTTGAATTCTTATATAAGTTATAAAACAAAACACAAACATGTAGCAGCCCAAGTGGCTCCAAGGACAGTGCACATTTATGTCTAAAATTTTCTAGAAAAAATCAAGAATGAGAGGCCTTTTGCAGTTAGAAGGTGAATGTTGCATCAATGAAGAGAACTATTTTGTGATTATGTAAAACATTACATTTGCAGCACATAGAATGGCTTAATTTGTACCTACATTTGAATTTTTCTGTTTTAAAATATGTATTTGATGTACACTTGCTTTAAAATTATAATGACAAAACAAAATTTTGAAATAAAATTGCTTCCCATTGTAAACAAGTTATAGTACATTCCATTAAATGGCTGTTAAATAGCAAAAAGTCAATTTGCATTTTAAAGCCTGTTTTGGTACCCACTGCTATTTGTTCAGTAGCTCAAGGAAATAAATATAATGTTTATAATAAAATGGAAAACACACATTAACATTTTCTAAGTATCATTTCAAACTTTCAAGTAAGCGTTTTTACCCTATTGTTTATTAGACTTTATAAAAAGGAGATGTGGACATTTTGTTAAAAATCCTTAGTATTCAAAGGCTGGAAAACTTACTTAATTTTTATCTGAGGGAGGGCTTTTCTCAACCTAATTTAAATTTAAAAAATTAGACAAAGCAAGCATAAAACTTTACTCTTACTCAGAAAATTTGGTTACTATTAAATGCTGACGTATCTGTTTCCCTAAGGCCATATTGGTAGGAAACAGGTGCCTTTAACAATTGCAATAATATGTAAATCAGCTCACGGAATCTCAAGAGATAAGAAGTGCTTCAGCTTTGATAAATAGTATATGTAAATGGTAAATAAAAGTAGTTCATTTCACCCTCAGGTTTACTAAAATGAGCGTCATAATAAATAACTGTGCTGCTTCTTACAATGGTGCAAATCGTCAGGGCAGATGTGTGTGGCTCATTATTTTTGTTTGTTTTAATTATTTACTGGGATGGGATTCGGATCATTGAAGATATGATTCTTGCTGGAAACATAATAAATCAAGTGAAGGCTATTGGTGTTAGTGGACTGGTTTTAGGATTTGACAAAATGATCAGTGAATGTGTGCTACGTCCTGTGTATTTAGAAGAAAACAAAACTATTAAAAAACTTTCTAATGAAAAACTAAGCTGTAATTGCAAGATGTGGGTACTTTAATATTTTTTGCTCAAAACTATTAGTCATTTATAATTTATTTATGTGGACCTTACTGTGCACTGGGTACCATGGGGGCTTCATATGATTAAATGCAATGTCAATACATTTTAAAAGAAGGAAAGAAAGCTAGAATGATCCTAGATAGCTTTGTCTGACCAGTAAAGAGCCTAATAATAGTAAAACTAAGATTACATATAAAAATTATATGTACATATCTATTTATCTGTAAATGTTTATACATTTATTCATGTGCATACATACAGGTGAACCTTTGTGAGTTCACTACCCCCAGGGACTGTAACAAACTGGTCAACCTATAAAGGTGGCCAACGTGAGGAACTAGGGATACTGTACTGATATGTACATGTGGTGCATGTCCCATCTATGAAAATTATGTCGACTTAAGGAGGTGGTCAGTGTAGAGAGGTGGTCAGCTATGGAAAATTACATTGGTAATTTTCTCAGGGTATTATGGGGCTGTTAATGTATATACTAGAATTAGTGTTAAAAAAAGTATCCCCCAAATTGTCAGAGACTGATGTCTCACTTTGAAATAGAAAAAGGAAAAGGAGGAAGGAGCAGGGCTGTGCAGACCAAAGGGCCAGTCCACAGGGAGGCTCTGATGGTCCCGCAATGTCTAAGCACTAAGCCCTCTTCCCAGACCCCTAACACCTGTGCCTGGTACAGGGCTCCATGGTTCTCTGTGGACAGGAACTATATGAGGACCATTTTTTAGCTTGAATGAACATTTAGTAAACTGAGGCAACTGATTGTGAATTTATTTCCGAAGACCCACAAAATCCATCAGCATCAGAAAGTCATTATCCATGTGGGGTCTTTCACCCTTTTTTCTCCACAAAGATTCACCCATGTGCATATATGTGTGTGCTCTCTGGTTAAGGATGACTCTGTGCATGTGTGTGTGAGTTCTGTCCTGATTTTTTTAAGGGTGCAGATGATTGGTATGTATTTCTCTTGACCGAGTGTTATGCCTCTGTTTTGTGGATTGAAACAAATGGGAAATCACCAAGACAAACATTTCTTCTCTCAAATACGTGGCCTTTAGCCTCATTATATTTAGATTTTAGATTATCTTGGATTTAGTGATGTTTGTTCCACTATGAATATTGGACAATCTCAACAATATTGATATTATTTCTAAAACAGGCATTTATTGAATGTATATCTGAACATCTAATTCTATTACAGTCATCTGTCACTTAAAGATGGGGCCCTGTTCTGCAAAACGTGTCACTAGGTAACTTCATTGCTATTTGAACATCGCAGGGAGTATTTACATGACTGACGGTGTGGCCTGCTCCTCACCTCACCTCCAAGCATGGCCTGTCCCCTCTGGGCCGCACACCTGTGTGACATGTCCCTGTACTATGCACTGTAGGCAATGACACCAGGGTGATGTTTGTGTATTAACATATCTAAAGGGAAAAAAGACCCAGCAACAATGCAGGAGCAAGCTTAAAGAACTGCGTCACACATGCAATCTGTCCTCGACCAAAGCGTCATTGTGTGGTTCATGACTACAATTATCTCCACAGCCTTTGAAATTAAACTTAATAAAAACTGTATTGATACGTGAAGTGACAGATTGAATTCAGTGTCAAAGGCATGTATCCCTCACCACAGGGCTTTAGCAAGATTTTTTATACCTTTTCCAAATTTCTTTTCACTTCTCTTTATCCCATTAGTATCCATAGAAATTTTGAGACAGAGCAAACTTTCTAGACTGGGATCTTGATCATTTACATTAATTATAAATATATGTGTGTGTGTGTGGATATGTATATATGATTTTACTTTATGCCTCTTTCTACAACTAACTAGTGTGAGGACATGTCTGAGGCCTGGGTCACCTTTTGGATATTCAGTGACACCTGCTTACGAAACTCCCCTTCTTTTAAGATAAAATCTTGTTATGGCTGTATTCATTAAAGCTACATTAAGTTTTTAGAAAACAAACACATTTTGGTTTGATCTTAGAGATCAGAAATAAAATATGGTAATTAATATTTGCCAAAATATATTTCAGTGATCAACAGCCTTATTTTTTGAGAAAATCTTTATAACTTAAATCTAATCTCTGGCCCTTAAGGCCACACTGTAACTCACGTTGCTATATGAAGGAAAATATACAGGAAGATTCTGGGCATCCAAGATATGTTTCTGAATCTGTCTTTTCTAGCAGGTTCTAAAATGCCTGCTAGGTCACTTAGGACTAACAATCTCAGAAAATGGAAGAAGCAGCCTGCTGGGGTTAGTACATGTGCTGAGAGTTTATTGACATACACATGGGAAGGAAGGACTAGAAGGCATCAGATTTTCTGGGCTGAGATGTGGCAGGTGTAAGTCTAGGACGCTTCTCTGGGAAGATACTCCAGCAATGCACCTACTCTGGGTTTGGCTCCCTACATCTGTCTCACAGAGGGCAGCCGTTCAACAACTGCCCACTTTCTCTGGGTGACTGTCTCTCTAGTCACTCCTGTATTTGAATAGCTAAAGATTGATGCTCTGACTTCTTCATTTATGTAGAATTTCATATCAGGTTGCCCTATGGCTGCGGTCATCAGCGTGAGTGCCAATTCCTGGTGGGTATGGCTCTTCCTCACCTTGTGACTCTGGTCTTGTCTCCTGGCACTAACTGTGCTAAATTTCCAGTGATGTTAGGATGAAGTTTACATTCATCATAATCCACCAGTCACTCTAGGACATATTGTTAGACTTTTATTTAAAACATTGCAAGAAAAAAGTTCTTTACACCATGGAATACTATGCAGCCATAAAGAAAGATGGAGACTTTAGATCCTTCATGTTCACATGGATGGAGCTGGAAAATGTTCTTCTTAGCAAAGTATCACAAGATGGAAGAAAAGTATTCAGTGTACACAGCCCTATTATGAAACTAATTTATAGCTTTCATATGAAAGCTATAATCTAATTATAGCCTAAGAATATGGGGGGAGGGGAGAAGAGAGGGTGTATGGGTGTAAGATAAATCATCTTACAAGGGTACAAGTGAATCTTTCTAAAAGTAGAATATGAATGTCTAAATACAATAACTAAGAAAATGACATAAAGGCTATGTTAACCAGTTTGATGAAAATATTTCAAATTATATATGAAAACACCACACTGTACCCCATGATTGCATTAATGTACACAGCTATCATTTATAGAAAAAAAAAAATTCACATTAAAAAAAAAAAACCTTCTCTTTACTGCAAAACCTCAGGTGTCATCAGATAAGAACAAAAGAAAAAAAAAGAAAGAAAAGAAAAAAGTTCTATATTTGAGGAACAGGAATAGATACTTAAACAAATACATAAAGAATAGCTAAGCAAATAGATTTCTTCTGACAAAGACTTTCTTTCTCAAAAGACATTCTTGTTGAGAGGCACTGACTCCCATGGGGTCCCCTGTTGTATGTGAATGTGCTAAAACATTGACCTTGGGGAACAGGCAACACATGAGACCAAATGACAAGTTCAGGTGGTAACAAACAAACAGCACCAAAAAAGCACACCAGGAACATTAGGGGTGTTTTAGCAGTAAACAAAATAACCTTTTAAAAGAGTGAAGTTGATGCTGTGAGTGGCTTTGCTGGAGTGAAGTCTAAAAGTGAAATAAGGAAATTCTAAGAGCTTGGACATTAAGTCCATGCCTGGATTAGGCAGACTATCTTCAGATCCTTTGTGCAGGCTGAATTAGACCTTTTTACGTAAAATATCAGGCATTTTATGTAACTAAAAGTTACTTCACCATTAACTTACATTATAAAATTACAAAAATTTCTAAAGCCTGTGTTTGCAGTATCACTACGTGGCTGATGGAAATTTATTGTTGGCCTATTTTTGTCACCGAGATCATACTCCATGGCTGGTGTTTTTAGCTATCAGCTGCGGCTGGAGTTTGGACACTAGTTATTTAACAAGGCTATAGGTAGTTATATAGATGTTCCATGCTACGACTCTGCTAAAACATGTATATTCATTAAGCAAACTATAATAAAAAAAGAAAGTTGGCTAAGGAAAAAAGAAATGTCTTATCTCCTGAAGGTTTTGAAACTTTCACCAGTGGAAAAGGCAGTAGTCACAAGAATGAGGAAAAATCTGACCATGTTCTGACTCTGTGACACTGTGATGAAAGTCTAGATTTAATCCGAAATCTTGGGAAATAAGGGGTTAAGAACTTTAAAGTCTCCAGAACTTTTTGTCTGATGTTTCTGAAAAGCTGGTCACTCCAGATGAGTCCATAAATTACTTTCTAGAAGTTTACTTTAAAACTCTATTAATTTTTCATTTATTTTTATTCAGAATGACTCATAAAGTAAGGTTTGGTTAACCTCAGAGGTTAAAACAAAAATCCAAAAACAAATTTTTGTCCTTAAGAATGTTCTGGATTCAATCTTGGTGCAGGAGTTTCTTTAGGAAGTATTGTTGAAGTTAGGTGGTATGAAATGCATTTGTAAAAGGCTCAGGGTTCTGGTTTTCTCCCCAAATAATTTATCTTCATCATTGACCCAAGCTGAAGCAGAGTTCCAAAGTCCAGAGCTAAGACTAGCAGAGTCCAGAGCTAAGATTAATTTCTCCAGTCAGCATAGACTGTTAGTGGTGGCCTGAAAGCACTGCTTTGGTCATGAGAATGGAGAACAGTTATGACACTGATTAAATCATTTTACTCCAATGACATCTAATCATAATTTAACAAATCTAGTTAAATGTGTATGCACTGAACTTGGTAAAATTGAGTATGATGGGGAAATCTCTGTTAGGAAAAAATAGAAGACAATTGCTTCCTTAATCTGGGGCTTAAGAGTCTGTAATTTCTTTTTTTTTTTAATTAAGTCATAGCTGTGTACATTCATGGGGTACAGGGTGGTGTTTTCATATACAATTTGAAATATTTTCATCAAACTGATTAACATAACCTTCATGTCATTTTCTTAGTTATTGTATTAAGACATTTATAT